>NW_028270150.1:103817749-104126386 GCF_037043375.1 Chiloscyllium plagiosum | reverse complement strand
GAAACCCACGCAGACACGGGGAGAATGTGCAAACTCCACACAGTCAGTCGCCTGAGTCGGGAATTGAACCCGGGTCTCTGGCGCTGGATGGTTGTGGAGGTGGGATCGGGGGTCTTGTTGTGGAGATGGGATCAGGGGGAGGGTGGGGAGGTGGGGTCAGGAGGTGGTTGTGGGGTTGGAATCAGGGGGTGGTTATGGAGGTGAGGTCAGGTGGCAGGTGTGGAGGTGGGGTCAGGGTGTGGGGGTGGGGTCAGGGGAGGTTGTGTAGGTATGGTCAGGGGGTGGTTGTGGAGGTGGGGTCAGTGTGGAGGACGTGGGGCAGGGTCAGGGGGTTGTTGTGAAGGTGGGGTGACAGGGTGAGTGTGGGGGCGGGATCAGGGGTGGTTTTGGATGTGGGGTCACGGGGTAGGTGTGCATGTGGGGTCAGGGGTGGTTGTGTGGATGGGGTCGGAGGCAGGTGTGTATGTGGGGTCAGGGGTGGTTATGGAGATGGGGTCAGGTGGTGGTTGTGGAGGTTGGGTCGGGGAACGGTGTGGAGGTGGGGTCGGGGAGAGTGTGTAGTTAGGGTCAGGGGAAGGGTGTTGAGGCGGGGTCAGGGGTGGTTGTGGGGATGGGTTCAGGTGGTGGTTGTGGGGATGGGGTCAGGTGGTAGGGGCGGTGGAGTCAGGGGGTGGTGGAGTCAGGGGGTGGGGGTGGACGTGGGGTCAGGGGGGGTGTGGAGGTGGGGACAGGCGGAGGGTGTGTCAGTTGGGTCAGGGGAAGGGTGAGGAGGCGGGGTCAGAGTGGAGGATGTGGGACGGTGTCAGGGGGTGGTTGTGGAGATGGGGTGACAGGATGGATGTGGGGGCGGGGTCAGGGGTGGTTGTGGACGTGGGGTCACGGCGTACGTGTGTATGTGGGGTCAGGGGTGGTTGTGGTGATGGGGTCAGGGGGCAGGTGTGTGTGGGGTCAGGGGTAGTTGTGGAAGCGGTGTCAGGGCACGGGTGTGGAGGTGGGGACGTAGGTAGGGTCAGGGGGTGGGTGTGGAGGCGGGATCAGGGGGTGGTTGTAAAGGTGGGTTCAGGGGAAGGGTGTGGAAGCGGGGTCAGGGGTTGGGTGTGGAGTTGGGTTAAGGGAAGGTTGTGTAGGTGGGGTCACGAGGTGGGTGTGGAGTTGGGTTTAGGGGGTGGCTGTGGGGTTGGAGTCAGGAGGTGGTTATGGAGGTGCAGTCAGGTGGCGGGTGTGGAGGTGGGGTCTGAGTGTGGGTGTAGGGGTAGGGTCAGGGGTGGTTGTGTAGATATGGTCAGGGGGTAGTTGTGGAGGCGGGGTCAGGGGAGGATGTGGGGGCGGGGTTAGGGGGTGGTTGTGGAGTTGGGCTGACAGGGTGGGGGTTGGGTCAGGGGGTGGTTGTGGAGTTGGGGTGACAGGGGTGTGGGGGCGGGGCCAGGGGTGGTTATGGACGTGGGGTCACGGGGTAGGTGTGTATGTGGGGTCAGGGGTGGTTGTGGGGATGGGGCCAGGGGGCAAGTGTGGAGGTGGGGTCAGGTGGTGGGTGTGTAAATAGGGTCAGGGGAAGGTGTGGAGGCGGGGTCAGTGTGGATGGTGTGGGGGCGGGGTCAGGGGGTGGTAGTGGAGTTGGGGTCACGGGGTAGGTGTGACTATGGGGTCAGGGGTGGTTGTGGGGATGGGGTCGGGTGTGGGTGTGGACGTGGGGTCAGGGGATGAATGTGGGGGTGGGGTCAGGGGTGGTTGTGGGGATGGGGCCAGGTGGTGGTTGTGGGGATGGGGTCAGGTGGTGGTAGTGGAGGTGGGGTCAGGGGGCGGGTGTGGAGTTGGGGGTCAAGGGGGTGTGGAGGTGGGGACAGGCGGTGGGTGTGTCGGTTGGGTCAGGGGAAGGGTGAGGAGGCGGGGTCATTGTGGAGGATGTGGGGGCGGGGTCAGGGGGTGGTTGTGGAGATGGAGTGACAGGATGGGTGTGGGGGCGGGGACAGGGGTGGTTATGGACGTGGGGTCACGGGGTAGGTGTGTATGTGGGGTCAGGGAGGTTGTGGTGATGGGGTCAGGGGGCAGGTGTGTGTGGGGTCAGGGGTAGTTGTGGAAGCGGTGTCAGGGCACGGGTGTGGAGGTGGGGACGTAGGTAGGGTCAGGGGGTGGGTGTGGAGGCGGGATCAGGGGGTGGTTGTAAAGGTGGGTTCAGGGGAAGGGTGTGGAAGCGGGGTCAGGCGGTGGGTATGGAGTTGGGTTAAGGGCGGTTTGTGTAGGTGGGGTGAGGAGGTGGGTGTGGAAGTGGAGTCAGGCGGTGGTTGTGGAGCCGGGGTCGGGGTTAGGTGTGGAGCTGGGGTCTGGGTGTGGCTGTGGGGGCGGGGTAAGGGGGAGGTAGTGGGGGCTGGGTCAGGGAGTGGATGTGGAGATGGGGTCAGAGGTGAGTGTGGACGTGGGGTCAGGGGGTGGATGTGGAGGTGGGGTCAGGGAGAGTTGTGGGGGTGGGGACAGCGGATGGTTGTAGAGGTGGGGTCGGAGGTAGGTGTGGACGTGGGGTCAGGGGGTCGTTGTGGAGGTGTGGTCAGGGATGGTTTTGGAGGTGGCATCAGGGGGTTGGTGAGTAGGTGGTGTCAGGGGGTGGTTGTAGTGGTGGGGTCAGGGGGTGGTTGTGGAGGTGGGTTCAGGGGATGGTTGTGGAGGTGGGATCGGGTGTAGTTGTGGAGGTGAGGTCAGGGGAGGGTGTGGAGGTGGGGTCAGTGGGTGGTTGTGGGGGTGGAGTCAGGGTGTGGGTGTGAAGGTGGGGTCAGGGGTTGGGTGTGAAGGTGGGGTCAGGGGGTGGGTGTGGAGGATTGGACAGGAGGTGGCTGTGGAGTTGCTGTGGTGCTGGGGACATGGGGTAGTTGTCGAGGTGGGGTCAGGGGGTGGTTGTGGAGGTGGGGTCAGGGAGTGATTGTGGGGGTGGGGTCAGTGGGTGGCTGTGGAGTTGGGGTCAGTGGGTGAGTGTGAAGGTCGGGTCAGGGGGTGGTTGTGGAGGTGGTGTCAGGGGGTGGTTGTGGAGGTGGTGTCAGGGGGAGGGTGTAGAGGTGGGGTCAGGGGGTGGATGTGGAGGTGGGGTCAGGGGGAGGGTGTAGAGGTGGGGTCAGGGGGTGGATGTGGAGGTGGTGTCAGGGGGAGGGTGTAGAGGTGGGGTCAGGGGGTGGATGTGGAGGTGGTGTCAGGGGGAGGGTGTAGAGGTGGGGTCAGACTTAGGTGTGAAGGTGGGGTCAGGGAGTGTTTGTGGGGGTGGGGTAAGTGTGTGGTTGTGGATTTGGGATCAGGAGGTGGGTGTGGAGGTGGGATCGGGAGAGGGAGTAGAGTTGGGGCCATGGGGTGTTTGTGGAGGTGGGGTCAGGGGGTGGTTGTGGAGGTGGGGTCAGGGGGTGTTTGTAGAGGTGGGGTCAGGGTGTGGTTGTGGAGGTGGGGTCAGGGGGTGGGTGTGGGGGTGGGTTCAGGGGGTAGTTGAAGAGGTGGGGTCAGCGGGAGATTCTGGAGAAGGGGTCAGGGGGTGTTTGTAGAGGTGGGATCAGGCTTTGGGTATGGGTGTGGGGTCAGGAGGTGAGCGTGGACGGGGGTCAGGGGGTTGGTGTGAAGGTGGTGTCAGGGGGTGGGTGTGGAGGTGGGGTCGGGGTGGGTGTGGAGGTGGCATCAGTGTGTGGGTATGGAGGTGGGGTCAGGGGGTGGTTGTGGAGGTGGGTTCAGGGTTGGTTATGGAGGTGGGATCAGGGGGTAGTTGTGGAGGTGGGGTCTGTGGTGGGTGTCGAGCTGGGGTCAGGAGGTGGTTGTGGGGGTAGAGTCAGGGCGTGGGTGTGAAGATGGGGTCAGGGAGTGGGTGTGGCGTTAGGGTCAGGAGGTGAATGTGGAGGTGGTGTCAGGGGATGGTATGTGTGGGTGTGGTCGGGGAGGGTATGGAGGTGGGGTCAGGAGGTGGGTGTGGAGGTGTGGTCACTGGTTGGATGTGGAGGTGGGATCAGGGGTTGGGTGTGGAGTTGGGGTCAGGGGTTGGGTTTGGAGGTGGGGTCGGGGGAGAGTGTGGAGTTGGGGTCAGGGGAAGGGTGTGGAGGTTGAGTCTGGGAGTGGTTGTGGGGCTGGGGTCAGGAGGTGGTTGTGGAGTTTGGGTAGGGGGAGGGTGTGGAGGTGGGGTCAGGAGGTGGTTGTGGAGTTGAGGTCGGGGGAGGGTGTGGAGGTGGGGTCGGGGGAGGGTGTGGAGGTGGGGTCAGGGGATGGGTGTGAAGGTGGGGTCAGTGAGTGTTTGTTGGGGTGGGGTCGGGATTGGTTGTGAAGGTGGGGTCAGGAGGTGTGTGTGGAGGTGGGGTCAGGGGTTGGGTGTTGAGGTGGGGTCAGGGGTTGGTTGTAGTGGTTGGGACGGGGGAGGTTGTGGAGGTGGGGTCGGGTGTTGGGTGTGAAGATGGGGTCAGGGGTGGTTGTGGAGGTGGGCTAAGGGGATGGGTGTGTAGGTGGGGTCAGGAGTGTGGGTGTGGAGATGTGTTCAGGGGGTGGGGTCAGGAGGTGGGTGTGGAATTTGGATCAGCGTGTGGATGTGGAGGTGGGGTCAGGTGGTCGGTGTGAAGGTAGGGTCAGGGGTTGAGTGAGTAGATGGGGTCAGGAGGTGGATGTGGAGGTGGGGTCAGGGTGTGGGGGTGGGGTCAGAGGGAATTTGTGGAAGTGTGGTCAGGGTGTGGTTGAGGAGGTGGGGTCAGGGGGAAGGGTGTGGATGTGGGGTCGGGGAAGGCTGTGGAGGTGGGTCAGGGAGAGGTTGTAGAGGTGGGTTTTGGGGGGTGGGTATGGAGGTGGGGTCAGGGGGTGGATGTGGAGGTGGCATCAGGGGGTGGGTGTGTAGGTGGGGTCAGGGTTTGGTTGTAGAGGTGGGTTCAGTGGATGGTTGTGGAGGTGGGATCGGGGGTCATTGTGGAGATGGAATCAGGGGGAGGGTGTGGAGGTGGGGTGAGGAGGTGGTTGTGGGGTTTGAGTCAGGAGGTGGTTGTGGAGGTGGGGTGAGGAGGTGGTTGTGGGGTTTGAGTCAGGAGGTGGTTGTGGAGGTGGGGTGAGGAGGTGGATGTGGAGGTGGGGTCAGGGGTGGGTGTGGAGGTGGAGTCAGGGGGTGGGTGTGGAGCTGGGTTCAGGGGGTGTTTGTTGGGGTGGAGTCAGGGAGTGGGTGTGAAGGTGGGGTCGGGGGCGGGTGTGAAGGTGGGTTCAGGGGTGTGTGGAGATGGGGTCAGGGGATGGGTGTGTAGGTGTGGTTAGGGTGTGGGTGTGGAGGTGGGGTCAGCGGGAGGTTGTGGAGGTGGGGTCAGGGTGTGGTTGTGGAGGTGGGATCAGGGGGAGGCTGTGGGGTTGGAGTCAGGAGGTGGTTATGGAGGTGCAGTCAGGTGGCGGGTGTGGAGGTGGGGTCAGCGGGAGGTTGTGGAGGTGGGATCAGGGGGATGCTGTGGTGATGGAGTCAGGGGGTGGGTGTGGAGGTGGGTTCAGGAGGTGGTTATGGAGGTGCAGTCAGGTGGCGGGTGTGGAGGTGGGGTCTGGGTGTGGGTGTAGGGGTGGGGTCAGGGGTGGTTGTGTAGGTATTGTCAGGGGGTTGTTGTGGAGACGGGGTCAGGGGAGGATGTGGGGGCGGGGTCAGGGTGTTGTGGTGTTGGGATGACGGGGTCGGTGTGGGGGCGGGGTCAGGGGTGGTTGTGGACGTGGGGTCACAGAGTAGGTGTGTATGTGGGGTCAGGTGTGGTTGTGGGGATGGGGTCAGGGGGCGGGTGTGGAGGTGGGGTCAGGCGGTGGGTGTGTCGGTTGGGTCAGGGGGTGATTGTGGAGGTGGAGTCAGGGGGTGGTTGTGGTGGTGGGGTCAGGGGGTGATTGTAGAGGTGGGGTCAGGGGTTGGTTGTGGAGGTGGGGTCAGGGAGTGGTTGTGGGGGTGGGGTCGGGGGTGGGTGTGGAGGTGGTGTCAGGGGGTTATTGTGAAGATGGGATCAGGGGGTGTGTATGGAAGTGGATTTTGGGGGATGGGCATGAAGGTGGGGTCAGTGGGTGGGTGTGGAGGTGGGGTCAGGGGGTGGGTGTGGAGGTGGGGTCAGGGGGTGGGTGTGGAGGTGGCGTCAGGGGGTTGGTGGGTAGGTGGGGTCAGGGGGTGGTTGTAGTGGTAGAGTCAGGGGGTGGTTGTAGTGGTGGGGTCAGGGGGTGGTTGTGCAGGTGGGTTCAGGGGATGGTTGTGGAGGTGGGATCGGGGTTAGTTTTGGAGGTGAGATCAGGGGAGGGTTTGGAGGTGGGGCCAGGGTGTGGGTGTGGAGGTAGGGTCAGGGGGTGGGTGTGGAGCTTGAGTCACTGGGTGGTTGTGGAGGTGGGGTCAGGTGGTCGGTGTGAAGGTAGGGTCAGGGGTTGTGTGAGTAGTTGGGGTCAGGAGGTGGATGTGGACGTGGGGTCAGGGTGTGGGGGTGGGGTCAGAGGGAGTTTGTGGAAGTGGGGTCAGGTTGTGGTTGAGGAGGTGGGGTCAGGGGGAGGGTGTGGATGTGGGGTCAGTGGGTGGTTGTGGGGGTGGAGTCAGGGTGTTGGTGTGAAGGTGGAGTCAGGGGATGGGTGTGGCGGTGGGGTCAGGGGTTGGATGTGGAGGTGGCATCAGTGGGTGGGTGTGGAGGTGGGGTCAGGGGTGTGGGTGTGGAGGTGGGGTCGGGGGAGGGTGTGGAGGTGGGGTGAGGAGGTGGTTGTGGGGTTTGAGTCAGGAGGTGGTTGTGGAGGTGGGGTCAGGGGTGGGTGTGGAGATGGAGTCAGGGGGTGGGTGTGGAGGTGGAGTCAGGGGGTGGGTGTGGAGCTGGGTTCAGGGGGTGTTTGTTGGGGTGGAGTCAGGGAGTGGGTGTGAAGGTGGGGTCGGAGGCGGGTGTGAAGGTGGGTTCAGGGGTGTGTGGAGATGGGGGCAGAGGATGGGTTTGTAGATGTGGTTAGGGGGTGGGTGTGGAGGTGGGGTCAGCAGGAGGTTGTGGAGGTGGGGTCAGGGTGTGGTTGTGGAGGTGGGATCAGGGGGAGGCTGTGGAGGTGGAGTCAGGGGGTGGGTGTGGAGGTGAGGTCAGGAGGTGGTTATGGAGTTTGGATAGGTGGAGGGTGAGGAGGTGGAGTCAGGGGGTGGGTGTGGAGGTGGGTTCAGGGGTGGCTGTGGGGTTGGAGTCAGGAGGTGGTTCTGGAGGTGCAGTCAGGTGGCGAGTGCGGAGGTGGGGTCTGGGTGTGGGTGTAGGGGTGGGGTCAGGGGTGGTTGTGTAGGTATTGTCAGGGGCTTGTTGTGGAGGCGGGGTCAGGGGAGGATGTGGAGGCGGGGTCAGGGTGTTGTGGAGTTGGGATGACGGGGTCGGTGTGGGGGCGGGGTCAGGGGTGGTTGTGGACGTGGGGTCACAGAGTAGGTGTGTATGTGGGGATGGTGGTCAGGGGGCGGGTGTGGAGGTGGGGACAGACGGTGGGTGTGTAGATAGGGTCAGGGGAAGGTGTGGAGGTGGGGTCAGTGTCGATGGTGTGAGGGCGGGGTCAGGGGGTGTTTGTGGAGTTGGGGTCACGGGGTAGGTGTGAATATGGGGTCAGGGGTGGTTGTGGGGATGGGGTCGAGGGTGGGTGTGGACGTGGGGTCAGGGGGTGAATGCGGGGTGGGGTCAGGGGTGGTTGTGGGGATGGGGTCAGGTGGTAGTTGTGGGGATGGAGTCAGGTGGTGGTAGTGGAGGTGGGATCAGGGGACGGGTGTGGAGGTGGAGTCAGGGGGTGGTTGTGGTGGTGGGGTCAGGGAGTGGTTGTGGGGTGGGGTCGGGGGTGGGTGTGGAGGTGGTGTCAGGGGGTTATTGTGAAGATGGGATCAGGGGGTGGGTATGGAAGTGGGTTTTGGGGGATGGGCATGAAGGTGGGGTCAGTGGGTGGGTGTGGAGGTGGGGTCAGGGGGTGGGTGTGGAGGTGGGGTCAGGGGGTGGGTGTGGAGGTGGGGTCAGGGGGTGGGTGTGGAGGTGGCGTCAGGGGGTTGGTGGGTAGGTGGGGTCAGGGGGTGGTTGTAGTGGTGGGGTCAGGGGGTGGTTGTGCAGGTGGGTTCAGGGGATGGTTGTGGAGGTGGGATCGGGGTTAGTTGTGGAGGTGAGGTCAGGGGAGGGTGTGGAGGTGGGGTCAGTGGGTGGTCGTGGGGGTGGGGTCAGGGAGAGTTGTGGGAGTGGGGACAGGGGATGGTTGCAGAGGTGGGGTGAGGAGGTGGTTGTGGGGTTTGAGTCAGGAGGTGGTTGTGGAGGTGGGGTGAGGAGGTGGTTGTGGAGGTGGGGTCAGGGGTGGGTGTGCAGGTGGAGTCAGGGGGTGGGTGTGGAGGTGGAGTCAGGGGGTGGGTGTGGAGCTGGGTTCAGGGGGTGTTTGTTGGGGTGGAGTCAGGGAGTGAGTGTGAAGGTGGTGTCAGGGGGTTGTTGTGAAGATGGGATCAGGGGGTGGGTATGGAAGTAGGTTTTGGGGGATGGGCATGAAGGTGGGGTCAGTGGGTGGGTGTGGAGGTGGGGTCAGGGGGTGGGTGTGGAGGTGGGGTCAGGAGGTGGGTGTGGAGGTGGCGTCAGGGGGTGGTTGTGCAGGTGCGTTCAGGGGAAGGTTGTGGAGGTGGGATCGGGGTTAGTTGTGGAGGTGAGGTCAGGGGAGGGTATGGAGGTGGGGCAGTGGGTGGTTGTGGGGTGGGGTCAGGGAGAGTTGTGGGAGTGGGGACAGGGGATGGTTGTAGAGGTGGGGTTAGGAGGTGGTTGTGGAGTTGAGGTCGGGGGAGGGTGTGGAGGTGGGGTCAGGGGTGGGTGTGAAGGTGGGGTCAGGGAGTGTTTGTTGGGGTGGGGTTGGGATTGGTCGTGGAGGTGGGGTCAGGAGGTGTGTATGGAGTTCGGTCAGGGGTTGGGTGTGGAGTTGGGGTCAGGGGTTGGTTGTGGTGGTGGGGTTGGGGAAGGGTGTGGAGGTGGGGTCGGGGGAGGATGTGAAGATGGGGTCAAGGGGTGGTTGTGGAGGTGGGCTAAGGGGATGGGTGTGTAGGTGGGGTCAGGGGTGTGGATGTGGAGGTGGGGTCAGGGGGAGGCTGTGGAGGTGGGGTCAGGAGGTGGGGTCAGGAGGTGGGTGTGGAGGTGGGGTCAGGGGTTGGGTGTGAAGGTGGGTCGGGGGCAGGTGTGAAGGTGGGGTCAGGGGTGGTTGTGGATGTGGGGACAGGTGCGAGTGTGGAGGTGGGGCCAGGGTGTGGGTGTGGACGTAGTGTCAGGGGGTGGGTGTGGAGCTTGAGTCAGCGGGTGGTTGTGGAGGTGGGGTCAGGTGGTCGGTGTGAAGGTAGGGTCAGGGGTTGTGTGAGTAGTTGGGGTCAGGAGGTGGATGTGGACGTGGGGTCAGGGTGTGGGGGTGGGGTCAGAGGGAGTTTGTGGAAGTGGGGTCAGGTTGTGGTTGAGGAGGTGGGGTCAGGGGGAGGGTGTGGATGTGGGGTCGGGGGTAGTTGTGAAGGTGAGGTCAGGGGAGTGTGTGGGGGTGGGGTCAGTGGGTGGTTGTGGGGGTGGAGTCAGGGTGTTGGTGTGAAGATGGAGTCAGGGGATGGGTGTGGCGGTGGGGTCAGGGGTTGGATGTGGAGATGGCATCGGGGGTGGGTGTGTAGGTGGGGTCAGGGGTGTGGGTGTGGAGGTGGGGTCGGGGGTGGGTGTGGAGGTGGTGTCAGGGGGTTATTGTGAAGATGAGGTCAGGGGGTGGGTATGGAAGTGGGTTTTGGGGGATGGGCATGAAGGTGGGGTCAGAGGGTGTGTGTGGAGGTGGGGTCAGGGGGTGGGTGTGGAGGTGGCGTCAGGGGGTGGTTGTAGTGGTGGGGTGAGGGGGTGGTTGTGCAGGTGGGTTCAGGGGATGGTTGTGGAGGTGGGATCGGGGGTAGTTGTGGAGGTGAGGTCAGGGAAGGGTGTGGAGGTGGGGTCAGTGGGTGGTTGTGGGGGTGGGGTCAGGGAGAGTTGTGGGAGTGGGGACAGGGGATGGTTGTAGAGTTGGGGTTAGGAGATGGTTGTGGAGTTGAGGTCGGGGGAGGGTGTGGAGGTGGGGTCAGGGGGTGGGTGTGAAGATGGGGTCAGGGAGTGTTTGTTGGGGTGGGGTCGGGATTGGTTGTGGAGGTGGGGTCAGGAGGTGTGTATGGAGGTGGGGTCAGGGGTTGGGTGTGGAGTTGGGGTCAGGGGTTGGTTGTGGTGGTGGGGTCGGGGAAGGGTGTGGAGGTGGGGTCGGGGGAGGGTGTGGAGGTGGGGTCGGGGGTGGTTGTGGAGATGGGGTCAGGGGGTAGGTGTGGTGGTGGGGTCAGGGGATCGGTGTGTATGTGGGGTCAGGGGTGGTTGTAGGGTGGGGCCAGGTGGTGGTTGTGGATGTGGGGTCAGGTGCGAGTGTGGAGGTGGGGCCAGGGTGTGGGTGTGGAGGTAGGGTCAGGGGGTGGGTGTGGAGCTTGAGTCAGCGGGTGGTTGTGGATGTGGGGTCAGGTGCGAGTGTGGAGGTGGGGCCAGGGTGTGGGTGTGGAGGTAGGGTCAGGGGGTGGGTGTGGAGCTTGAGTCAGCGGGTGGTTGTGGAGGTGGGGTCAGGTGGTCGGTGTGAAGGTAGGGTCAGGGGTTGTGTGAGTAGTTGGGGTCAGGAGGTGGATGTGGAGGTGGGGTCAGGGTGTGGGAGTGAGGGTGGGGTCAGAGGGAGTTTGTGGAAGTGGGGTCAGGGGGTGGTTGAGGAGGTGGGGTCAGGGGGCGGGTGTGGATGTGGGGTCAGGGGTGGGTGTGTAGGTGGGGTCAGGGTTTGGTTGTAGAGGTGGGGTCGGGGGTGGTTTTGCGGTTGGAGTCAGGGTGTGGGTATGAAGGTGGGGTCAGGGTGTGGGTGTGGGGGTGGGGCCAGGAGGTGGATGTGGAGGTGGGGTCAGGGAATGGTTGTGGAGGTGTGGTCAGGGGGTGCGTGTGAAGGTAGGGTCAGGGGTGGGTGTGGAGGAGGGGACAGGGGGTGGCTGTGGAGGTGGGGTCAGGGTGTGATTGTGGAGGTCGAGTCAGGGGGTGGTTGTGGTGGTGGGGTCATGGGGTGATTGTAGAGGTGGGGTCAGGGGTTGGTTGTGGAGGTGGGGTCAGGGAGTGGTTGTGGGGGTGGGGTCAGGGGTGGGTATATAGGTGGGGTCAGGAGGTGGGTGTGGAAGTGGGTTTTGGGGGATGAGCATGAAGGTGGTGTCAGAGGGTGGGTGTGGAGGTGGGGTCAAGGATGGGTGTGGAGGTGGCATCAGGGGGTTGGTGGGTAGGTGGTGTCAGGGGGTGGTTGTCGTGGTGGGGTCAGGGGGTGGTTGTGGAGGTGGGTTCAGGGGATGGTTGTGGAGGTGGGATCGGGGGTAGTTGTGAAGGTGAGGTCAGGGTGTTGGTGTGAAGGTGGAGTCAGGGGATGGGTGTGGCGGTGGGGTCAGGGGTTGGGTGTGAAGGTTGGGTCAGGGGGTGGGTGTGGAGGATTGGATAGGGTGTGGCTGTGGAGTTGCTGTCAGGGCGTGATTGTGGAGGTGGGGTCAGGGGGTGGTTGTAGAGGTGGGGTCAGGGGGTGGTTGTAGAGGTGGGGTCAGGGTGTGGTTGTGGTGCTGGGGACATGGAGTGGTTGTCGAGGTGGGGTCAGGGGGTGGTTTTGGGGGTGGGGTCAGGGGGTGGTTGTGGATTTTAGATCAGTGGTTGGGTGTGGAGGTGGGGTCAGGGTTGGGTGTGGAGATTGGGTCGGGGTAGGGTGTGGAGGTGGGGTCGGGGGAGGGTGTGGAGGTGGGGTCGGGGGAGGGTGTGTAGGTAGGGTCAGGGGAAGGGTGCGGAGGCGGGGTCAGGGGGTATGTATGGAGGTGGGGTCAGGGGGTGGGTGTGGAGGTGGGGTCAGGGGAAGGGTGTGGAGGCGGGGTCAGGACGTGTGTGTGGAAGTGGGGTCAGGGGGTGGTTGTTGAGGTGGTGTCGGGTTAGGTGTGGAGGTGGGGTCTGGGTGTGGCTATGGAGGTCAGGTCTGGGAGTGGTTGTGGGGCTGGTGTCAGGAGGTGGTTGTGGAATTTGGGTAGGGGGAGGGTGAGGAGGTGGGGTCAGGGAGAGTTGTGGGGGTGGGGAAATGGGATGATTTTAGAGGTCGGGTCAGGAGGTGGTTGTGGAGGTGGGGTCAGGGGAACGGAGTAGAGTTGGGGCCATGGGGTGGTTATGGAGGTGGGGTCCGGGGATGGTTGTGGAGGTGGGGTCAGGGGGTGTTTGTAGAGGTGGGGTCAGGGGTTGGTTGTGGTGGTGGAGTCAGGGTGTTGGTGTGAAGGTGGAGTCAGGGGATGGGTGTGGCGGTGGGGTCAGGGGTTGCGTGTGAAGGTTGTGTCAGGGGGTGGGTGTGGAGGATTGGACGGGGGTGGCTGTGGAGTTGCTGTCAGGGCGTGATTGTGGAGGTGAGGTCAGGGGGTGGTTGTAGAGGTGGGGTCAGGGGGTGGGGTCAGGGGTGGGTGTGGAGGTGGTGTCATGGAGTTATTGTGAAGATGGGGTCAGGGGGTGGGTATATAGGTGGGGTCAGGAGGTGGGTGTGGAGGTGGGGTCAGGGATGGGTGTGGAGCTGGGATCAGGGGGTTGGTGGGTAGGTGGTGTCGGGGGTGGTTGTCGTGGTGGGGTCAGGGGGTGGTTGTGGAGGTGGGTTCAGGGGATGGTTGTGGAGGTGGGATCGGGGGTAGTTGTGAAGGTGAGGTCAGGGTGTTGGTGTGAAGGTGGAGTCAGGGGATGGGTGTGGCGGTGGGGTCAGGGGTTGGGTGTGAAGGTTGGGTCAGGGGGTGGGTGTGGAGGATTGGACAGGGTGTGGCTGTGGAGTTGCTGTCAGGGCGTGATTGTGGAGGTGGGGTCAGGGGGTGGTTGTAGAGGTGGGCTCAGGGGGTGGTTGTAGAGGTGGGGTCAGTGGGTGGTCGTGGGGGTGGAGTCAGGGAGAGTTGTGGGAGTGGGGACAGGGGATGGTTGTAGAGATGGGGTGAGGAGGTGGTTGTGGGGTTTGAGTCAGGAGGTGGTTGTGGAGGTGGGGTGAGGAGGTGGTTGTGGAGGTGGGGTCAGGGGTGGGTGTGCAGGTGGAGTCAGGGGGTGGGTGTGGAGGTGGAGTCAGGGGGTGGGTGTGAAGGTGGGGTCGGGGGCGGGTGTGGAGGTGGTGTCAGGGGGTTATTGTGAAGATGGGATCAGGGGGTGTGTATGGAAGTGGGTTTTGGGGGATGGGCATGAAGGTGGGGTCAGTGGGTGGGTGTGGAGGTGGGGTCAGGGGATGGGTGTGGAGGTGGGGTCAGGGGGTGGGTGTGGAGGTGGCGTCAGGGGGTTGGTGGGTAGGTGGGGTCAGGGGGTGGTTGTAGTGGTGGGGTCAGGGGGTGGTTGTAGTGGCGGGGTCAGGGGGTGGTTGTAGTGGCGGGGTCAGGAGGTGGTTGTGCAGGTGCGTTCAGGGGATGGTTGTGGAGATGGGATCGGGGTTAGTTGTGGAGGTGAGGTCAGGGGAGGGTGTGGAGGTGGGGTCAGTGGGTGGTTGTGGGGGTGGGGTCAGGGAGAGTTGTGGGAGTGGGGACAGGGGATGGTTGTAGAGGTGGGGTTAGGAGGTGGTTGTGGAGTTGAAGTCGGGGGAGGGTGTGGAGGTGGGGTCAGGGATGGGTGTGAAGGTGGGGTCAGGGAGTGTTTGTTGGGGTGGGGTTGGGATTGGTTGTGGAGGTGGGGTCAGGAGGTGTGTATAGAGTTGGGTCAGGAGTTGGGTGTGGAGTTGGGGTCAGGGGTTGGTTGTGGTGGTGGGGTCGGGGAAGGGTGTGGAGGTGGGGTCGGGGGAGGGTGTGAAGATGGGGTCAGGGGTGGTTGTGGATGTGGGGTCAGGTGAGAGTGTGGAGGTGGGGCCAGGGTGTGGGTGTGGAGGTAGGGTCAGGGGGTGGGTGTGGAGCTTGAGTCACTGGGTGGTTGTGGAGGTGGGGTCAGGTGGTCGGTGTGAAGGTAGGGTCAGGGGTTGTGTGAGTAGTTGGGGTCAGGGGGTGGATGTGGACGTGGGGTCAGGGTGTGGGGGTGGGGTCAGAGGGAGTTTGTGGAAGTGGGGTCAGGTTGTGGTTGAGGAGGTGGGGTCAGGGGGAGGGTGTGGATGTGGGGTCAGTGGGTGGTTGTGGGGGTGGAGTCAGGGTGTTGGTGTGAAGGTGGAGTCAGGGGATGGGTGTGGCGGTGGGGTCAGGGGTTGGATGTGGAGGTGGCATCAGTGGGTGGGTGTGGAGGTGGGGTCAGGGGTGTGGGTGTGGAGGTGGGGTCGGGGGAGGGTGTGGAGGTGGGGTGAGGAGGTGGTTGTGGGGTTTGAGTCAGGAGGTGGTTGTGGAGGTGGGGTCAGGGGTGGGTGTGGAGGTGGAGTCAGGGGGTGGGTGTGGAGGTGGAGTCAGGGGGTGGGTGTGGAGGTGGAGTCAGGGGGTGGGTGTGGAGCTGGGTTCAGGGGGTGTTTGTTGGGGTGGAGTCAGGGAGTGGGTGTGAAGGTGGGGTCGGAGGCGGGTGTGAAGGTGGGTTCAGGGGTGTGTGGAGATGGGGGCAGAGGATGGGTTTGTAGATGTGGTTAGGGGGTGGGTGTGGAGGTGGGGTCAGCAGGAGGTTGTGGAGGTGGGGTCAGGGTGTGGTTGTGGAGGTGGGATCAGGGGGAGGCTGTGGAGGTGGAGTCAGGGGGTGGGTGTGGAAGTGAGGTCAGGAGGTGGTTATGGAGTTTGGATAGGTGGAGGGTGAGGAGGTGGAGTCAGGGGGTGGGTGTGGAGGTGGGTTCAGGGGTGGCTGTGGGGTTGGAGTCAGGAGGTGGTTCTGGAGGTGCAGTCAGGTGGCGAGTGCGGAGGTGGGGTCTGGGTGTGGGTGTAGGGGTGGGGTCAGGGGTGGTTGTGTAGGTATTGTCAGGGGCTTGTTGTGGAGGCGGGGTCAGGGGAGGATGTGGGGGCGGGGTCAGGGTGTTGTGGAGTTGGGATGACGGGGTCGGTGTGGGGGCGGGGTCAGGGGTGGTTGTGGACGTGGGGTCACAGAGTAGGTGTGTATGTGGGGATGGTGGTCAGGGGGCGGGTGTGGAGGTGGGGACAGACGGTGGGTGTGTAGATAGGGTCAGGGGAAGGTGTGGAGGTGGGGTCAGTGTCGATGGTGTGAGGGCGGGGTCAGGGGGTGTTTGTGGAGTTGGGGTCACGGGGTAGGTGTGAATATGGGGTCAGGGGTGGTTGTGGGGATGGGGTCGAGGGTGGGTGTGGACGTGGGGTCAGGGGGTGAATGCGGGGTGGGGTCAGGGGTGGTTGTGGGGATGGGGTCAGGTGGTAGTTGTGGGGATGGAGTCAGGTGGTGGTAGTGGAGGTGGGATCAGGGGACGGGTGTGGAGGTGGAGTCAGGGGGTGGTTGTGGTGGTGGGGTCAGGGAGTGGTTGTGGGGTGGGGTCGGGGGTGGGTGTGGAGGTGGTGTCAGGGGGTTATTGTGAAGATGGGATCAGGGGGTGGGTATGGAAGTGGGTTTTGGGGGATGGGCATGAAGGTGGGGTCAGTGGGTGGGTGTGGAGGTGGGGTCAGGGGGTGGGTGTGGAGGTGGGGTCAGGGGGTGGGTGTGGAGGTGGGGTCAGGGGGTGGGTGTGGAGGTGGCGTCAGGGGGTTGGTGGGTAGGTGGGGTCAGGGGGTGGTTGTAGTGGTGGGGTCAGGGGGTGGTTGTGCAGGTGGGTTCAGGGGATGGTTGTGGAGGTGGGATCGGGGTTAGTTTTGGAGGTGAGATCAGGGGAGGGTTTGGAGGTGGGGTCAGTGGGTGGTCGTGGAGGTGGGGTCAGGGGGTGGTTGTAGAGGTGGGCTCAGGGGGTGGTTGTAGAGGTGGGGTCAGGGGGTGGTTGTGGTGCTGGGGACATTGGGTGGTTGTCGAGGTGGGGTCAGGGGGTGGTTTTGGGGGTGGGGTCAGGGGGTGGTTGTGGATTTTAGATCAGTGGTTGGGTGTGGAGGTGGGGTCAGGGGTTGGGTGTGGAGGTTGGGTCGGGGGAGGGTGTGGAGGTGGGGTCGGGGGAGGGTGTGGAGGTGGGATCGGGGGAGGGTGTGTAGGTAGGGTCAGGGGAAGGGTGCGGAGGCGGGGTCAGGGGGTGGTTGTAAAGGTGGGTTCAGGGGAAGGGTGTGGAAGCGGGGTCGCGGGTGGGTATGGAGGTGGTGTCAGGGGGTGGCTGTGGAGGTGGGGTCAGGGGAAGGGTGTGGAAGCGGGGTCAGGGGGTGGGTATGGAGGTGGGGTCAGGGGGTGGGTGTGGAGTTAGGGTCAGGGGAAGGGTCTGGAGGCGGGGTCAGGACGTGTGTGTGGAAGTGGGGTCAGGGGGTGGTTGTTGAGGTGGCGTCGGGGTTAGGTGTGGAGGTGGGGTCTGGGTGTGGCTATGGAGGTCAAGTCTGGGAGTGGTTGTGGGGCTGGTGTCAGGAGGTGGTTGTGGAATTTGGGTAGGGGGAGGGTGAGGAGGTGGGGTCAGGGAGAGTTGTGGGGGTGGGGAAATGGGATGATTTTAGAGGTGGGGTCAGGAGGTGGTTGTGGAGGTGGGGTCAGGGGAACGGAGTAGAGTTGGGGCCATGGGGTGGTTATGGAGGTGGGGTCCGGGGATGGTTGTAGAGGTGCGGTCAGGGGGTGTTTGTAGAGGTGGGGTCAGGGGTTGGGTTGTGGTGGTGGGGTCAGGGAGTGGTTGTGGGGGTGGGGTCAGGGGGTGTTTGTAGAGCAGGGGTCAAGGGGTCAGTATGGAGGTGTGGTCAGGGGGTGGTTGCAGAGCTGGGGTCAGGGTGTGGTTGTGGAGTTGGGGTCAGGGGGTGTTTGTGGAGGTGGGGTCAGGGGGTGGGTGTGGGGGTGGGTTCAGGGGGTAGTTGAAGAGGTGGGGTCAGCGGGAGACTCTGGAGGTGGGGTCAGGGGTGGGTGTGAAGGTGGGGTCAGACTTAGGTGTGAAGGTGGGGTCAGGGAGTGTTTGTGGGGGTGGGGTAAGTGTGTGGTTGTGGATTTGGGATCAGGAGGTGGGTGTGGAGGTGGGATCGGGAGAGGGAGTAGAGTTGGGGCCATGGGGTGTTTGTGGAGGTGGGGTCAGGGGGTGGTTGTGGAGGTGGGGTCAGGGGGTGTTTGTAGAGGTGGGGTCAAGTGGTCAGTATGGAGATGTGGTCAGGGGGTGGTTGTAGAGGCGGGCCCAGGGGGTGGTTGCTGAGGTGGGGTCAGGGTGTGGTTGTGGAGGTGGGGTCAGGGTGTGGTTGTGGAGGTGGGGTCAGGGGGTGGGTGTGGGGGTGGGTTCAGGGGGTAGTTGAAGAGGTGGGGTCAAGGGGTGTGTGTAGAGGTGGGCCCAGGCTTTGGTATGGGTGTGGGGTCAGGAGGTGAGTGTGGACGGGGGTCAGGGGGTTGGTGTGAAGGTGGTGTCAGGGGGTGGGTGTGGAGGTGGGGTCAGGATGTGGTTGTGGAGGTGGGCTAAGGGGATGGGTGTGTATGTGGGGTCAGGGGTGTGGGTG
The DNA here is from genome assembly GCF_037043375.1 of Chiloscyllium plagiosum. Lineage (NCBI taxonomy): Eukaryota > Metazoa > Chordata > Chondrichthyes > Orectolobiformes > Hemiscylliidae > Chiloscyllium > Chiloscyllium plagiosum. The sequence goes on along the minus strand of NW_028270150.1, from coordinate 104,108,982 downwards.
TGGAGGTGGGGTCAGGGGGAGGCAGTGGAGGTGGGGTCAGGGGTTGAGTGTGGAGGTGGAGTCAGGGGGTGGGTGTGGAGGTGTGTTCAGGGGGTGGTTGTGGAGGTAGGGTCAGGAGGTGGGTGTGGAGGTGGGGTCAGGGGTTGGGTGTGGAGTTGGGTCGGGGGCAGGTGTGAAGGTGGGGTCAGGGGTGGTTGTGGAGGTGGGGTCAGGGGGTAGGTGTGGTGGTGGGGTCAGGGGATCGGTGTGTATGTGGGGTCAGGGGGGGTTGTAGGATGGGGTCAGGTGGTGGTTATGGATGTGGGGTCCGGTGCGAGTGTGGAGGTAGGGCCAGGGTGTGGGTGTGGAGGTGGGGTCAGGGGGTGGGTGTGGAGGTGGGGTCAGGGGGCGGGTGTGGAGGTGGGGACAGACGGTGGGTGTGTAGATAGGGTCAGGGGAAGGTGTGGAGGTGGGGTCAGTGTCGATGGTGTGAGGGCGGGGTCAGGGGGTGTTTGTGGAGTTGGGGTCACGGGGTAGGTGTGAATATGGGGTCAGGGGTGGTTGTGGGGATGGGGTCGAGGGTGGGTGTGGACGTGGGGTCAGGGGGTGAATGCGGGGTTGGGTCAGGGGTGGTTGTGGGGATGGGGTCAGGTGGTAGTTGTGGGGATGGAGTCAGGTGGTGGTAGTGGAGGTGGGATCAGGGGACGGGTGTGGAGGTGGAGTCAGGGGGTGGTTGTGGTGGTGGGGTCAGGGAGTGGTTGTGGGGTGGGGTCGGGGGTGGGTGTGGAGGTGGTGTCAGGGGGTTATTGTGAAGATGGGATCAGGGGGTGGGTATGGAAGTGGGTTTTGGGGGATGGGCATGAAGGTGGGGTCAGTGGGTGGGTGTGGAGGTGGGGTCAGGGGGTGGGTGTGGAGGTGGGGTCAGGGGGTGGGTGTGGAGGTGGGGTCAGGGGGTGGGTGTGGAGGTGGCGTCAGGGGGTTGGTGGGTAGGTGGGGTCAGGGGGTGGTTGTAGTGGTGGGGTCAGGGGGTGGTTGTGCAGGTGGGTTCAGGGGATGGTTGTGGAGGTGGGATCGGGGTTAGTTGTGGAGGTGAGGTCAGGGGAGGGTGTGGAGGTGGGGTCAGTGGGTGGTCGTGGGGGTGGGGTCAGGGAGAGTTGTGGGAGTGGGGACAGGGGATGGTTGCAGAGGTGGGGTGAGGAGGTGGTTGTGGGGTTTGAGTCAGGAGGTGGTTGTGGAGGTGGGGTGAGGAGGTGGTTGTGGAGGTGGGGTCAGGGGTGGGTGTGCAGGTGGAGTCAGGGGGTGGGTGTGGAGGTGGAGTCAGGGGGTGGGTGTGGAGCTGGGTTCAGGGGGTGTTTGTTGGGGTGGAGTCAGGGAGTGAGTGTGAAGGTGGTGTCAGGGGGTTGTTGTGAAGATGGGATCAGGGGGTGGGTATGGAAGTAGGTTTTGGGGGATGGGCATGAAGGTGGGGTCAGTGGGTGGGTGTGGAGGTGGGGTCAGGGGGTGGGTGTGGAGGTGGGGTCAGGAGGTGGGTGTGGAGGTGGCGTCAGGGGGTGGTTGTGCAGGTGCGTTCAGGGGAAGGTTGTGGAGGTGGGATCGGGGTTAGTTGTGGAGGTGAGGTCAGGGGAGGGTATGGAGGTGGGGCAGTGGGTGGTTGTGGGGTGGGGTCAGGGAGAGTTGTGGGAGTGGGGACAGGGGATGGTTGTAGAGGTGGGGTTAGGAGGTGGTTGTGGAGTTGAGGTCGGGGGAGGGTGTGGAGGTGGGGTCAGGGGTGGGTGTGAAGGTGGGGTCAGGGAGTGTTTGTTGGGGTGGGGTTGGGATTGGTCGTGGAGGTGGGGTCAGGAGGTGTGTATGGAGTTCGGTCAGGGGTTGGGTTTGGAGTTGGGGTCAGGGGTTGGTTGTGGTGGTGGGGTTGGGGAAGGGTGTGGAGGTGGGGTCGGGGGAGGATGTGAAGATGGGGTCAAGGGGTGGTTGTGGAGGTGGGCTAAGGGGATGGGTGTGTAGGTGGGGTCAGGGGTGTGGATGTGGAGGTGGGGTCAGGGGGAGGCTGTGGAGGTGGGGTCAGGAGGTGGGGTCAGGAGGTGGGTGTGGAGGTGGGGTCAGGGGTTGGGTGTGAAGGTGGGTCGGGGGCAGGTGTGAAGGTGGGGTCAGGGGTGGTTGTGGATGTGGGGACAGGTGCGAGTGTGGAGGTGGGGCCAGGGTGTGGGTGTGGACGTAGTGTCAGGGGGTGGGTGTGGAGCTTGAGTCAGCGGGTGGTTGTGGAGGTGGGGTCAGGTGGTCGGTGTGAAGGTAGGGTCAGGGGTTGTGTGAGTAGTTGGGGTCAGGAGGTGGATGTGGACGTGGGGTCAGGGTGTGGGGGTGGGGTCAGAGGGAGTTTGTGGAAGTGGGGTCAGGTTGTGGTTGAGGAGGTGGGGTCAGGGGGAGGGTGTGGATGTGGGGTCGGGGGTAGTTGTGAAGGTGAGGTCAGGGGAGTGTGTGGGGGTGGGGTCAGTGGGTGGTTGTGGGGGTGGAGTCAGGGTGTTGGTGTGAAGATGGAGTCAGGGGATGGGTGTGGCGGTGGGGTCAGGGGTTGGATGTGGAGATGGCATCGGGGGTTGGTGTGTAGGTGGGGTCAGGGGTGTGGGTGTGGAGGTGGGGTCGGGGGTGGGTGTGGAGGTGGTGTCAGGGGGTTATTGTGAAGATGAGGTCAGGGGGTGGGTATGGAAGTGGGTTTTGGGGGATGGGCATGAAGGTGGGGTCAGAGGGTGTGTGTGGAGGTGGGGTCAGGGGGTGGGTGTGGAGGTGGCGTCAGGGGGTGGTTGTAGTGGTGGGGTGAGGGGGTGGTTGTGCAGGTGGGTTCAGGGGATGGTTGTGGAGGTGGGATCGGGGGTAGTTGTGGAGGTGAGGTCAGGGAAGGGTGTGGAGGTGGGGTCAGTGGGTGGTTGTGGGTGTGGGGTCAGGGAGAGTTGTGGGAGTGGGGACAGGGGATGGTTGTAGAGTTGGGGTTAGGAGATGGTTGTGGAGTTGAGGTCGGGGGAGGGTGTGGAGGTGGGGTCAGGGGGTGGGTGTGAAGATGGGGTCAGGGAGTGTTTGTTGGGGTGGGGTCGGGATTGGTTGTGGAGGTGGGGTCAGGAGGTGTGTATGGAGGTGGGGTCAGGGGTTGGGTGTGGAGTTGGGGTCAGGGGTTGGTTGTGGTGGTGGGGTCGGGGAAGGGTGTGGAGGTGGGGTCGGGGGAGGGTGTGGAGGTGGGGTCGGGGGTGGTTGTGGAGATGGGGTCAGGGGGTAGGTGTGGTGGTGGGGTCAGGGGATCGGTGTGTATGTGGGGTCAGGGGTGGTTGTAGGGTGGGGTCAGGTGGTGGTTGTGGATGTGGGGTCAGGTGCGAGTGTGGAGGTGGGGCCAGGGTGTGGGTGTGGAGGTAGGGTCAGGGGGTGGGTGTGGAGCTTGAGTCAGCGGGTGGTTGTGGATGTGGGGTCAGGTGCGAGTGTGGAGGTGGGGCCAGGGTGTGGGTGTGGAGGTAGGGTCAGGGGGTGGGTGTGGAGCTTGAGTCAGCGGGTGGTTGTGGAGGTGGGGTCAGGTGGTCGGTGTGAAGGTAGGGTCAGGGGTTGTGTGAGTAGTTGGGGTCAGGAGGTGGATGTGGAGGTGGGGTCAGGGTGTGGGAGTGAGGGTGGGGTCAGAGGGAGTTTGTGGAAGTGGGGTCAGGGGGTGGTTGAGGAGGTGGGGTCAGGGGGCGGGTGTGGATGTGGGGTCAGGGGTGGGTGTGTAGGTGGGGTCAGGGTTTGGTTGTAGAGGTGGGGTCGGGGGTGGTTTTGCGGTTGGAGTCAGGGTGTGGGTATGAAGGTGGGGTCAGGGTGTGGGTGTGGGGGTGGGGCCAGGAGGTGGATGTGGAGGTGGGGTCAGGGAATGGTTGTGGAGGTGTGGTCAGGGGGTGCGTGTGAAGGTAGGGTCAGGGGTGGGTGTGGAGGAGGGGACAGGGGGTGGCTGTGGAGGTGGGGTCAGGGTGTGATTGTGGAGGTCGAGTCAGGGGGTGGTTGTGGTGGTGGGGTCATGGGGTGATTGTAGAGGTGGGGTCAGGGGTTGGTTGTGGAGGTGGGGTCAGGGAGTGGTTGTGGGGGTGGGGTCAGGGGTGGGTATATAGGTGGGGTCAGGAGGTGGGTGTGGAAGTGGGTTTTGGGGGATGAGCATGAAGGTGGTGTCAGAGGGTGGGTGTGGAGGTGGGGTCAAGGATGGGTGTGGAGGTGGCATCAGGGGGTTGGTGGGTAGGTGGTGTCAGGGGGTGGTTGTCGTGGTGGGGTCAGGGGGTGGTTGTGGAGGTGGGTTCAGGGGATGGTTGTGGAGGTGGGATCGGGGGTAGTTGTGAAGGTGAGGTCAGGGTGTTGGTGTGAAGGTGGAGTCAGGGGATGGGTGTGGCGGTGGGGTCAGGGGTTGGGTGTGAAGGTTGGGTCAGGGGGTGGGTGTGGAGGATTGGATAGGGTGTGGCTGTGGAGTTGCTGTCAGGGCGTGATTGTGGAGGTGGGGTCAGGGGGTGGTTGTAGAGGTGGGGTCAGGGGGTGGTTGTAGAGGTGGGGTCAGGGTGTGGTTGTGGTGCTGGGGACATGGAGTGGTTGTCGAGGTGGGGTCAGGGGGTGGTTTTGGGGGTGGGGTCAGGGGGTGGTTGTGGATTTTAGATCAGTGGTTGGGTGTGGAGGTGGGGTCAGGGGTTGGGTGTGGAGGTTGGGTCGGGGGAGGGTGTGGAGGTGGGGTCGGGGGAGGGTGTGGAGGTGGGGTCGGGGGAGGGTGTGTAGGTAGGGTCAGGGGAAGGGTGCGGAGGCGGGGTCAGGGGGTATGTATGGAGGTGGGGTCAGGGGGTGGGTGTGGAGGTGGGGTCAGGGGAAGGGTGTGGAGGCGGGGTCAGGACGTGTGTGTGGAAGTGGGGTCAGGGGGTGGTTGTTGAGGTGGTGTCGGGTTAGGTGTGGAGGTGGGGTCTGGGTGTGGCTATGGAGGTCAGGTCTGGGAGTGGTTGTGGGGCTGGTGTCAGGAGGTGGTTGTGGAATTTGGGTAGGGGGAGGGTGAGGAGGTGGGGTCAGGGAGAGTTGTGGGGGTGGGGAAATGGGATGATTTTAGAGGTCGGGTCAGGAGGTGGTTGTGGAGGTGGGGTCAGGGGAACGGAGTAGAGTTGGGGCCATGGGGTGGTTATGGAGGTGGGGTCCGGGGATGGTTGTGGAGGTGGGGTCAGGGGGTGTTTGTAGAGGTGGGGTCAGGGGTTGGTTGTGGTGGTGGAGTCAGGGTGTTGGTGTGAAGGTGGAGTCAGGGGATGGGTGTGGCGGTGGGGTCAGGGGTTGCGTGTGAAGGTTGTGTCAGGGGGTGGGTGTGGAGGATTGGACGGGGGTGGCTGTGGAGTTGCTGTCAGGGCGTGATTGTGGAGGTGAGGTCAGGGGGTGGTTGTAGAGGTGGGGTCAGGGGGTGGGGTCAGGGGTGGGTGTGGAGGTGGTGTCATGGTGTTATTGTGAAGATGGGGTCAGGGGGTGGGTATATAGGTGGGGTCAGGAGGTGGGGTCAGGGATGGGTGTGGAGCTGGGATCAGGGGGTTGGTGGGTAGGTGGTGTCGGGGGTGGTTGTCGTGGTGGGGTCAGGGGGTGGTTGTGGAGGTGGGTTCAGGGGATGGTTGTGGAGGTGGGATCGGGGGTAGTTGTGAAGGTGAGGTCAGGGTGTTGGTGTGAAGGTGGAGTCAGGGGATGGGTGTGGCGGTGGGGTCAGGGGTTGGGTGTGAAGGTTGGGTCAGGGGGTGGGTGTGGAGGATTGGACAGGGTGTGGCTGTGGAGTTGCTGTCAGGGCGTGATTGTGGAGGTGGGGTCAGGGGGTGGTTGTAGAGGTGGGGTCAGTGGGTGGTCGTGGGGGTGGAGTCAGGGAGAGTTGTGGGAGTGGGGACAGGGGATGGTTGTAGAGATGGGGTGAGGAGGTGGTTGTGGGGTTTGAGTCAGGAGGTGGTTGTGGAGGTGGGGTGAGGAGGTGGTTGTGGAGGTGGGGTCAGGGGTGGGTGTGCAGGTGGAGTCAGGGGGTGGGTGTGGAGGTGGAGTCAGGGGGTGGGTGTGAAGGTGGGGTCGGGGGCGGGTGTGGAGGTGGTGTCAGGGGGTTATTGTGAAGATGGGATCAGGGGGTGTGTATGGAAGTGGGTTTTGGGGGATGGGCATGAAGGTGGGGTCAGTGGGTGGGTGTGGAGGTGGGGTCAGGGGATGGGTGTGGAGGTGGGGTCAGGGGGTGGGTGTGGAGGTGGCGTCAGGGGGTTGGTGGGTAGGTGGGGTCAGGGGGTGGTTGTAGTGGTGGGGTCAGGGGGTGGTTGTAGTGGCGGGGTCAGGGGGTGGTTGTAGTGGCGGGGTCAGGAGGTGGTTGTGCAGGTGCGTTCAGGGGATGGTTGTGGAGGTGGGATCGGGGTTAGTTGTGGAGGTGAGGTCAGGGGAGGGTGTGGAGGTGGGGTCAGTGGGTGGTTGTGGGGGTGGGGTCAGGGAGAGTTGTGGGAGTGGGGACAGGGGATGGTTGTAGAGGTGGGGTTAGGAGGTGGTTGTGGAGTTGAAGTCGGGGGAGGGTGTGGAGGTGGGGTCAGGGATGGGTGTGAAGGTGGGGTCAGGGAGTGTTTGTTGGGGTGGGGTTGGGATTGGTTGTGGAGGTGGGGTCAGGAGGTGTGTATAGAGTTGGGTCAGGAGTTGGGTGTGGAGTTGGGGTCAGGGGTTGGTTGTGGTGGTGGGGTCGGGGAAGGGTGTGGAGGTGGGGTCGGGGGAGGGTGTGAAGATGGGGTCAGGGGTGGTTGTGGATGTGGGGTCAGGTGAGAGTGTGGAGGTGGGGCCAGGGTGTGGGTGTGGAGGTAGGGTCAGGGGGTGGGTGTGGAGCTTGAGTCACTGGGTGGTTGTGGAGGTGGGGTCAGGTGGTCGGTGTGAAGGTAGGGTCAGGGGTTGTGTGAGTAGTTGGGGTCAGGAGGTGGATGTGGACGTGGGGTCAGGGTGTGGGGGTGGGGTCAGAGGGAGTTTGTGGAAGTGGGGTCAGGTTGTGGTTGAGGAGGTGGGGTCAGGGGGAGGGTGTGGATGTGGGGTCAGTGGGTGGTTGTGGGGGTGGAGTCAGGGTGTTGGTGTGAAGGTGGAGTCAGGGGATGGGTGTGGCGGTGGGGTCAGGGGTTGGATGTGGAGGTGGCATCAGTGGGTGGGTGTGGAGGTGGGGTCAGGGGTGTGGGTGTGGAGGTGGGGTCGGGGGAGGGTGTGGAGGTGGGGTGAGGAGGTGGTTGTGGGGTTTGAGTCAGGAGGTGGTTGTGGAGGTGGAGTCAGGGGGTGGGTGTGGAGGTGGAGTCAGGGGGTGGGTGTGGAGGTGGAGTCAGGGGGTGGGTGTGGAGCTGGGTTCAGGGGGTGTTTGTTGGGGTGGAGTCAGGGAGTGGGTGTGAAGGTGGGGTCGGAGGCGGGTGTGAAGGTGGGTTCAGGGGTGTGTGGAGATGGGGGCAGAGGATGGGTTTGTAGATGTGGTTAGGGGGTGGGTGTGGAGGTGGGGTCAGCAGGAGGTTGTGGAGGTGGGGTCAGGGTGTGGTTGTGGAGGTGGGATCAGGGGGAGGCTGTGGAGGTGGAGTCAGGGGGTGGGTGTGGAGGTGAGGTCAGGAGGTGGTTATGGAGTTTGGATAGGTGGAGGGTGAGGAGGTGGAGTCAGGGGGTGGGTGTGGAGGTGGGTTCAGGGGTGGCTGTGGGGTTGGAGTCAGGAGGTGGTTCTGGAGGTGCAGTCAGGTGGCGAGTGCGGAGGTGGGGTCTGGGTGTGGGTGTAGGGGTGGGGTCAGGGGTGGTTGTGTAGGTATTGTCAGGGGCTTGTTGTGGAGGCGGGGTCAGGGGAGGATGTGGGGGCGGGGTCAGGGTGTTGTGGAGTTGGGATGACGGGGTCGGTGTGGGGGCGGGGTCAGGGGTGGTTGTGGACGTGGGGTCACAGAGTAGGTGTGTATGTGGGGATGGTGGTCAGGGGGCGGGTGTGGAGGTGGGGACAGACGGTGGGTGTGTAGATAGGGTCAGGGGAAGGTGTGGAGGTGGGGTCAGTGTCGATGGTGTGAGGGCGGGGTCAGGGGGTGTTTGTGGAGTTGGGGTCACGGGGTAGGTGTGAATATGGGGTCAGGGGTGGTTGTGGGGATGGGGTCGAGGGTGGGTGTGGACGTGGGGTCAGGGGGTGAATGCGGGGTGGGGTCAGGGGTGGTTGTGGGGATGGGGTCAGGTGGTAGTTGTGGGGATGGAGTCAGGTGGTGGTAGTGGAGGTGGGATCAGGGGACGGGTGTGGAGGTGGAGTCAGGGGGTGGTTGTGGTGGTGGGGTCAGGGAGTGGTTGTGGGGTGGGGTCGGGGGTGGGTGTGGAGGTGGTGTCAGGGGGTTATTGTGAAGATGGGATCAGGGGGTGGGTATGGAAGTGGGTTTTGGGGGATGGGCATGAAGGTGGGGTCAGTGGGTGGGTGTGGAGGTGGGGTCAGGGGGTGGGTGTGGAGGTGGGGTCAGGGGGTGGGTGTGGAGGTGGGGTCAGGGGGTGGGTGTGGAGGTGGCATCAGGGGGTTGGTGGGTAGGTGGGGTCAGGGGGTGGTTGTAGTGGTGGGGTCAGGGGGTGGTTGTGCAGGTGGGTTCAGGGGATGGTTGTGGAGGTGGGATCGGGGTTAGTTTTGGAGGTGAGATCAGGGGAGGGTTTGGAGGTGGGGTCAGTGGGAGGTCGTGGAGGTGGGGTCAGGGGGTGGTTGTAGAGGTGGGCTCAGGGGGTGGTTGTAGAGGTGGGGTCAGGGGGTGGTTGTGGTGCTGTGGACATTGGGTGGTTGTCGAGGTGGGGTCAGGGGGTGGTTTTGGGGGTGGGGTCAGGGGGTGGTTGTGGATTTTAGATCAGTGGTTGGGTGTGGAGGTGGGGTCAGGGGTTGGGTGTGGAGGTTGGGTCGGGGGAGGGTGTGGAGGTGGGGTCGGGGGAGGGTGTGGAGGTGGGATCGGGGGAGGGTGTGTAGGTAGGGTCAGGGGAAGGGTGCGGAGGCGGGGTCAGGGGGTGGTTGTAAAGGTGGGTTCAGGGGAAGGGTGTGGAAGCGGGGTCGCGGGTGGGTATGGAGGTGGGGTCAGGGGGTGGCTGTGGAGGTGGGGTCAGGGGAAGGGTGTGGAAGCGGGGTCAGGGGGTGGGTATGGAGGTGGGGTCAGGGGGTGGGTGTGGAGTTAGGGTCAGGGGAAGGGTCTGGAGGCGGGGTCAGGACGTGTGTGTGGAAGTGGGGTCAGGGGGAGGTTGTTGAGGTGGCGTCGGGGTTAGGTGTGGAGGTGGGGTCTGGGTGTGGCTATGGAGGTCAAGTCTGGGAGTGGTTGTGGGGCTGGTGTCAGGAGGTGGTTGTGGAATTTGGGTAGGGGGAGGGTGAGGAGGTGGGGTCAGGGAGAGTTGTGGGGGTGGGGAAATGGGATGATTTTAGAGGTGGGGTCAGGAGGTGGTTGTGGAGGTGGGGTCAGGGGAACGGAGTAGAGTTGGGGCCATGGGGTGGTTATGGAGGTGGGGTCCGGGGATGGTTGTAGAGGTGCGGTCAGGGGGTGTTTGTAGAGGTGGGGTCAGGGGTTGGTTGTGGAGGTGGGGTCAGGGAGTGGTTGTGGGGGTGGGGTCAGGGGGTGTTTGTAGAGCAGGGGTCAAGGGGTCAGTATGGAGGTGTGGTCAGGGGGTGGTTGCAGAGCTGGGGTCAGGGTGTGGTTGTGGAGTTGGGGTCAGGGGGTGTTTGTGGAGGTGGGGTCAGGGGGTGGGTGTGGGGGTGGGTTCAGGGGGTAGTTGAAGAGGTGGGGTCAGCGGGAGACTCTGGAGGTGGGGTCAGGGGTGGGTGTGAAGGTGGGGTCAGACTTAGGTGTGAAGGTGGGGTCAGGGAGTGTTTGTGGGGGTGGGGTAAGTGTGTGGTTGTGGATTTGGGATCAGGTGGGTGTGGAGGTGGGATCGGGAGAGGGAGTAGAGTTGGGGCCATGGGGTGTTTGTGGAGGTGGGGTCAGGGGGTGGTTGTGGAGGTGGGGTCAGGGGGTGATTGTAGAGGTGGGGTCAAGTGGTCAGTATGGAGATGTGGTCAGGGGGTGGTTGTAGAGGCGGGCCCAGGGGGTGGTTGCTGAGGTGGGGTCAGGGTGTGGTTGTGGAGGTGGGGTCAGGGTGTGGTTGTGGAGGTGGGGTCAGGGGGTGGGTGTGGGGGTGGGTTCAGGGGGTAGTTGAAGAGGTGGGGTCAAGGGGTGTGTGTAGAGGTGGGCCCAGGCTTTGGTATGGGTGTGGGGTCAGGAGGTGAGTGTGGACGGGGGTCAGGGGGTTGGTGTGAAGGTGGTGTCAGGGGGTGGGTGTGGAGGTGGGGTCAGGATGTGGTTGTGGAGGTGGGCTAAGGGGATGGGTGTGTATGTGGGGTCAGGGGTGTGGGTGTGGAGGTGGGGTCAGGGGGAGGCAGTGGAGGTGGGGTCAGGGGTTGAGTGTGGAGGTGGAGTCAGGGGGTGGGTGTGGAGGTGTGTTCAGGGGGTGGTTGTGGAGGTAGGGTCAGGAGGTGGGTGTGGAGGTGGGGTCAGGGGTTGGGTGTGGAGTTGGGTCGGGGGCAGGTGTGAAGGTGGGGTCAGGGGTGGTTGTGGAGGTGGGGTCAGGGGGTAGGTGTGGTGGTGGGGTCAGGGGATCGGTGTGTATGTGGGGTCAGGGGGGGTTGTAGGATGGGGTCAGGTGGTGGTTATGGATGTGGGGTCCGGTGCGAGTGTGGAGGTAGGGCCAGGGTGTGGGTGTGGAGGTAGGGTCAGGGGGTGGGTGTGGAATTTGGGTCAGCGGGTGGTTGTGGAGGTGGGGTCAGGTGATCGGTGTGGAGGTGGGGTCAGGTGGTCGGTGTGAAGGTAGGGTCAGGGGTTGAGTGAGTAGATGGGGTCAGGAGGTGGATGTGGAGGTGGGGTCAGGCTGTGGTTGAGGTGGGGTCAGGGGGAGGGTGTGGATGTGGGTTTTGGGGGGTAGTATGGAGGTGGCATCAGGGGGTGGGTGTGTAGGTGAGGTCAGGATTTGGTCGTAGAGGTGGGGTCAGGGTGTGGTTGTGGTGGTGGGTTCAGTGGATGGTTGTGGAGGTGGGATCGGGGGTCATTGTGGAGATGGGATCAGGGGGAGGGTGTGGATGTGGGGTCAGGAGGTGGGTGTGGGGGTGGGGTCAGGGGAGGTTGTGTAGGTATGGTCAGGGGGTAGTTGTGGAGGTGGGGTCAGTGTGGAGGACGTGGGGCAGGGTCAGGGGGTTGTTGTGGAGGTGGGGTGACAGGGTGAGTGTGGGGGCGGGATCAGGGGTGGTTTTGGATGTGGGGTCACGGGGTAGGTGTGTATGTGGGGTCAGGGGTGGTTATGGAGATGGGGTCAGGTGGTGGTTGTGGAGGTTGGGTCGGGGGACGGTGTGGAGGTGGGGTCGGGGAGGGTGTGTAGTTAGGGTCAGGGGAAGGGTGTTGAGGCGGGGTCAGGGGTGGTTGTAAAGGTGGGTTCAGGGGAAGGATGTGGAGGTGGGGTCAGAGTGTGGGTGTGGAGTTGTGTTAAGGGATTGTTGTGTAGGTGGGGTCAGGAGGTGGGTGTGGAAGTGGGGTCAGGGGGTGGTTGTGGAGGTGGGGTCGGGTGTAGGTGTGTAAGTGGGGTCTGTGTGTGGCTGTGGAGGTCGTGTCTGCGAGTGGTTGTCGGGGTGGGGTCAGGAGGTGGTTGTGGAGTTGGGGTTGGTGGAGGGTGAGGAGGTGGAGTCAGGGGGTGGGTGTGGAGGTGGGTTCAGGGGTGGCTTTGGGGTTGGAGTCAGGAGGTGGTTGTGGAGGTGCAGTCAGGTGGCGAGTGCGGAGGTGGGGTCTGAGTGTGGGTGTAGGGGTGGGGTCAGGGGTGGTTGTGGAGTTGGGGTCACGAGGTAGGTGTGAATATGGGGTCAGGGGTGGTTGTGGGGATGGGGTCGAGGGTGGTTGTGGACGTGGGGTCAGGGGGTGAATGTGGGGATGGGGTCAGGTGGTAGTTGTGGGGATGGGGTCAGGTGGTGGTAGGGGAGGTGGGGTCAGGGGGCGGGTGTGGAGGTGGGGACATGCGGTGGGTGTGTCGGTTGGGTCAGGGGGTGATTGTGGAAGTGGGGTCAGGGCGTGATTGTGGAGGTGGGGTCAGGGGGTGGTTGTGGTGGTGGGGTCAGGGGGTAATTGTAGAGGTGGGGTCAGGGGTTGGTTGTGGAGGTGGGGTCAGGGAGTGGTTGTGGGGGTGGGGTCGGGTGTGGGTGTGGAGGTGGTGTCAGGGGGTTATTGTGAAGATGGGGTCAGGGGGTGGGTATGGAAGTGGCTCTTGGGGGATGGGCATGAAGGTGGGGTCAGAGGGTGCGTGTGGAGGTGGGGTCAGGAGGTGGGTGTGGAGGTGGCGTCAGGGGGTTGGTGGGTAGATGGTGTCAGGGGGTGGTTGTAGTGATGGGGTCAGGGGGTGGTTGTGCAGGTGGGTTCAGGGGATGGTTGTGGAGGTGGGATCGGGGGTAGTTGTGGAGGTGAGGTCAGGGAAGGGTGTGGAGGTGGGGTCAGTGGGTGGTTGTGGGGGTGGGGTCAGGGAGAGTTGTGGGAGTGGGGACAGGGGATGGTTGTAGAGGTGGGGTTAGGAGGTGGTTGTGGAGTTGAGGTCGGGGGAGGGTGTGGAGGTGGGGTCAGGGGGTGGGTGTGAAGATGGGGTCAGGGAGTGTTTGTTGGGATGGGGTTGGGATTGGTTGTGGAGTTGGGGTCAGGAGGTGTGCATGGAGGTGGGGTCAGGGGTTGGGTGTGGAGTTGGGGTCAGGGGTTGGTTGTGGTGGTGGGGTCGGGGAAGGGTGTGGAGGTGGGGTCGGGGGAGGGTGTGAAGATGGGGTCAGGGGTGGTTGTGGAGACGGGGTCAGGGGATGGGTGTATAGGTGGGGTCATGGGGTGGGTGTGGAGGTGGGGTCAGGGGGAGGCTGTGGAGGTGGGGTCAGGGGGTGGTTGTGGGGGTGGGGCCAGGAGGTGAATGTGGAGGTGGTGTCAGGGAATGGTTGTGGAGGTGTGGTCAAGGGGAGGGTTGGAGGTGGGGTCAGGGGTTGGTTGTGGAGGAGGGGTCAGGGTGTGGGAGTGGGGGCGGGTTCAGAGGGTGGCTGTGGAGATAGGGTCAGGGAGTGGTTGTGGGGTTGGTGTCAGGGGGTGGTTGTGAAGGTGGGGTCAGGGGGAGGTTGTGGAGGTGGGGTCAGGGGGTGTTTGTGTAGGTGGGGTCAGGGGGTGGTTGTGGAGGTGTGGTCAGGGGGTGGTTGTGTAGGTGGGGTCAGGGGGTGGATGTGAAGGTGGGGTCAGCGGGTGGGTGTGGAAGTGGAGTCAGAGGGTGGGTATGTAGGTGGAGTCAGAGGGTGGGTGTGGAGGTGGGGACAGGCGGTGGGTGTGTAGGTAGGATCAGGGGAAGGGTGTGGAGTTGGATTAAGGGAAGATTGTGTAGTTGGGGTCAGGAGGTGGGTGTGGAAGTGGGGTCAGGGGGTGGTTGTGGAGGCGGAGTCGGGGTTAGTTGTGGAGCTGGGGTCTGGGTCTGGCTGTGGAGGTCAGGTCTGGGAGTGGTTGTGGGGCTGGGGTCAGGAGGTGGTTGTAGGGTTGGAGTCAGGGGGTGGTTATAGAGGCCAGGTCTGGGAGTGGTTGTGGGGCTGGGGTCAGGAGGTGGTTGTGGAGTTTGGATAGGGGGAGGGTGAGGAGGTGGGGTCAGGGTGTGGTTGTGGGGGCGGGGTCAGGGGGAGGTTGTGCAGGTTGGGTCAGGGGGTGGATGTGGAGATGGGGTCGGAGGTGGGTGTGGACGTGGGGTCAGGGGGTGGATGTGGAGGTGGGTCGGGGAGAGTTGTGGGGGTTGGCACAGGGGATGGTTGTAGAGGTGGGGTCAGGAGGTGGTTGTGGAGTTGAGGTCAGGGGAGGGTGTGGAGATGGGGTCAGGGTTGGGTGTGAAGGTGGGGTCAGGGAGTGTTTGTGGGGGTGGGGTCAGGGGGTGGTTGTGGTGGTGGGGTCAGGGGATGTGGGGGTGGGGTCAGGGGATGTGGAGGTGGGGTCGGGGGAGGGTGTGTAGGTAGGGTCAGGGGAAGGTGTGGAGGCGGGGTCAGGGGGTGGTTGTAAAGGTGGGTTCAGGGGAAGTGTGTGGAAGCGGGGTCAGGGGGTGGGTGTGGAGGTGGGGTAATGGTGTGGGTGTGGAGTTGGGGTCAGGGGTTGCGTGTGGAGGTGGGGTCAGGGGTTGGGTATGGAAGTGGGGTCAGGGGAGGGTGTGGAGCTGGGGTCAGGGGGTGGTTGTGGAGGTGGGGTCAGGGGGTGGTTGTGGGGTTGGAGTCGGGGTGGTTATAGAGGTGGGATCAGGGGGATGGAGTGGAGGTGGGGGCAGGGGGTGGTTGTGTAGCTGGGGTCAAGGGGAGGTTGTGGAGGTGAGGTCAGGGTGTGTTTGTGTAGGTGGGGTCAGGGGTGGCTGTGGAGGTGGGGTCAGGGGAGATTATGGAGGTGGGGTCAGGGGGAGATTGTGGAGGTGGTGTCAGTGGGTGTTTGTGTAGGTGGGGTCAGGGGGTGGTTGTGTAGTGGGGTCAGGGGGTGGATGTGAAGGTGGGGTCAGGGGATGGGTGTGTAGGTGGGGTCAGAGGGCGGGTGTGGAGGTGGGGACAGGGGGTGGTTGTAAAGGGGGGTTCGGGGAAGGGTGTGGAAGCGGGGTCAGGGGGTGGGTGTGGAGGTGGGGTCAGGGGGTGGGTGTGGAAGTGGGGTCAGGGGGTGGTTGTGGAGGCGGGGTCGGGGTTAGGTGTGGAGCTGGGGTCTGGGTGTGGTTGTGGAGGTCAGGTCTGGGAGTGGTTGTGGGGCTGGGGTCAGGAGGTGGTTGTGGAATTTGGGTAGGGGGAGGGTAAGGAGGTGGGGTCAGGGTGTGGTTGTGGGGGTGGGGTCAGGGGGAGGTTGTGGGGGCTGGGTCAGGGGGTGGATGTGGAGATGGGGTCGGAGGTGGGTGTTGAGGTGGGGTCAGGGGTTGGGTGTGGAGGTAGGGTCAGGGGAAGGGTGTGGAAGCGGGGTGAGGGGGTGGTTGTTGAGGTGAGGTCAGGGAGAGTTGTGGGGGTGGGGACAGGGGATGGTTGTAGAGATGGGGTCAGGAGGTGGTTGTGGAGTTGAGGTCAGGGGAGGGTGTGGAGGTGGGGTCAGGGTTGGTGTGAAGGTGGGGTCAGGGAATGTTTGTGGGGGTGGGGTCAGGGGGTGGTTGTGGAGGTGGGATCAGTTGGTGGGTGTGGAGGTGGGGTCAGGCGTTGGGTGTGGAGGTAGGGTCAGGGGAAGTGTGTGGAAGTGGGGTCATGGGGTGGGTGTGGAGATGGGGTCAGGGCTTGGGTGTGGAGGTTGGGTCGGGGGAGGGTGTTGAGGTGGGGTTGGGGGAGGGTGTTGAGGTGGGGTCCGGGGAAGGGTGTGGAGTCGGGGTCTGGGGGTGGTTGTAAAGGTGGGTTCAGGGGAAGGGTGTGGAAGCAGGGTGTGGGTGTGGAGGTGGGGTCAGGGGGTGGGTGTGGCGTTGGGTTGAGAAGGTTGTGTAGGTGGGGTCATGAGGTGGGTGTGGAAGTGGGGTTAGGGGGTGGTTGTGGAGGCGGGGTCGGGGTTAGGTGTGGAGGAGGGGTCTGGGTGTGGCTATGGAGGTCAGGTCTGGGAGTGGTTCTGGGGCTGGGGTCAGGAGGTGGCTGTGGAGTTTGGGTAGGGGAGGGGGAGGAGGTGGGGTCAGTGAATGTTTGTGGGGGTGGGGTCGGGTTTGGTTGTGGAGGTAGGGTCAGGGGTTGGTGTGGAGGTGGGGTCAGGGGTTGGGGGTGGAGATGGGGTCAGGGGTTGGGTTGGGTCGGGGAAGGGTGTGGAGTTGGGGTCAGGGGAGGGTGTGGAGTTGGGGTCAGGGGTGGATGTGAAGGTGGGGTCAGGGAGTGTTTGTGGGGGTGGAGTCAGGAGGTGGGTGTGGAGGTCAGGTCAGGCCAGGGATTGGGTGTGGAGTTGGGGTCGGGGACAGGTGTGACGGGGTCAGGGGTGGTTGTGGAGCTGGGGTCAGGGGGTGAGTGCGGTGGTGGGGTCAGGGGATCGGTGTGTATGTAGGGTCAGGGGTGGTTGTAGGGTGGGGTCAGGTGGTGGTTGTGGAGGTGCGGTCAGGTGCGAGTGTGGAGGTGGGGTCCGGGAGTGGATGTGGAGGCTGGGTCAGCGGGTGTTTGTGGAGGTGGGGTCAGATGGTCGGTGTGAAGGTAGGGTCAGGGGTTGTGTGAGTAGTTGGGGTTAGGAGGTGGATGTGGAGGTGGGGACAGGCGGTGGGAGTGGAGGAGGGATCAGGGTGTGGGAGTGGGGTTGGGGTCAGAGGGAGGTTGTGGAGGTGGGATCGGGGGTAGTTGTGGAGGTGGGGACAGGCGGTGGGAGTGGAGGAGGGGTCAGGGTGTGGGAGTGGGGTTGGGGTCAGGGTGTGGGTGTGAAGGTGGGGTCGGAGTGTTTGTGGGGGTGGGGTCAGGGGGTGGTTGTGGAGGTGGGGTCAGGTGCGAGTGTGGAGGTGGGGGCGGGGGTGGGTGTGAAGGTGGGGTCAGGGGGTGGTTGTGGATGTTGGGTCAGCAGGTGATTGTGGAGGTGGGGCCAGGTGGTCGGTGTGAAGATAGGGTCAGGGGTTGTGTGAGTAGCTGGGGTCAGGAGGTGGATGTGGAGGTGGGGACAGCCGGTGGGAGTGGGGTCAGAGGGAGATTGTGGAGTTGGTGTCAGGGGGTGATTGTGGAGGTGGGGTCAGGGGGCGGGTATGGAGGTGTGGTTGGGGGAGGCTGTGGAGGTGGGGTCAGGGAGAGGGTGTGGAGGTGGGTTTTGGGGGGTGGGCATGAAGATGGGGACACCCAGGTTGAGTTGCTAAGAAGGCATACGGTATGTTAGCTTTTGTTGGTAGAGGGATTGAGTTTCAGAGCCACGAGGTCATGCTGCAGCTGTATAAAACTCTGGTGCAGCCGCACTTGGAGTATTGCATACAGTTCTGGTCACCACATTATAGGAAGGATTTGGAAGCTATGGAATGGGTTCAGAGGGGATTTACTCAGATGTTGCCTGGTATGGAGAGAAGGTCTTATGAGGAAAGGCTGAGGGACTTGAGGCTGTTTTCGTTAGAGAGAAAAATATTGACAGGTGACTTAATTGAGACATAAAGATAATCAGAGGGTTAGATAGGGTGGACAGTGAGAGCGATTTTGCTTGGATAGTGATGGCTAGCACGAGGGGACATAGCTTTAAATTGAGGGGTGATAGTTATAGGACAGATGTCAGGGGTAGTTTCTTTACTCAGAGAGTAGTAGTGGCATGGAATACCCTGCCTGCAACAGTGGTAGACTCGCCAATTTTAAGGGCATTTAAATGGTCATTGGATAAACATATGGACAAGAATGGAACAGTGTAGGTTAGATGGGCTTCAGATTGGGTTCACAGGTTAGCAAAACATTGAGGGCCGAAGGGCCTGTACTGTGCTGTCATGTTCTCTGTTCTACAAATCATTCAAATTCTTTCTTATATTTCAAGAATTACTTTATACAGAAAAAAATCTTTGTACATATAGTCACAAATGCAGGTCAGCTTTACACAATAGCATTTCAAGGAAAAAAATAAACATTGGAGTTTGATTCTATTCAAACAAACCAAAGACCTCTTACACATACAAGACATTTACATGCATTTGAGTCACGAGGCGAGAGTCTGAAAACTGAACGGACCCCCATTTTACTTCAGCAGAAACACCTCAGACAGTGGTCTTTCCCCACTGTATCTTGGGTAAAAATAACACCTTTACACCTCAGTGACAAGCTTCTTTACTGTCCATTTCCCAGCTGTGGATGTTATTGGTAAGACCATTGTAACTGTCATAGAGTCTGAGTCCGACAGCACAGAGGCATGCCTTTTAGCCTAAACTGGTCCATGCTGACCACAATGTCCGTCCACACTAACCCCATCTCCCTGCACTTGGCCCACATCCTTCCAATCCTTTCCTATCCACCTATTTTTCCAAATGCCTTTTAAATGTTGTCAGTGTATCCACCTGAAGCACTTCCGCTGGCAGCTCATTCCATATGCGTACCACCCTCTGGGAAAAAAGATTGCTCCTCAGGTTCCCTTTTATTCTTTCCCCTCTAACCTTAAACCAATGCTGTCTAGTCTTCGATTCCCCAACCCTGGGAAAAAGACTGAGTGCATTCATCATATCCGTGCCTCTCATGATCGTATGCACCTCTATAAAAAGGTACCGTTCCTCAGTCTCCTACACTGTACAAAAAAAGGTCCGAGCTTGTTCAACCTCTCCCCGTAACTCAGTCTGTTCAGTCCAGGCAACAGTCTTGTAAATTTTTTCTGCTCTCTTTCAGTTTAATAACATGCTCAATTTAACAGTTTAATGTCAGCTGAAATTGCCCAAAAAGTTGTTCTTGGTCTGTCTACTTGAATCGTTGATGTAACTTTCTGACACACTGAGGGAAACAGTAGGATAATTCCGAGGCACTGAACGTAGTACTCACTCACACCCTGACTGAGCTCAAACTGGAAGCTGGGAAACAGCGAATAAGATTTCAACTCCAAGTACAGCCATTTAAAGGGAGGGACGAGAATGTTGCTGTGATGAAAGGAGTGATGTTTATTAATGGAAATGTTTACACTGTAACTTTCAGCCCAGGTCTCATATCCTGCAATGACTTCAGTTGTCCGGGTGACGTGAAGGAGTTCTCCACCAGCCTAAAATTATTGAAGATGAAATAAACAGATTGAGCAATGTAACTAATAGGGAGTGAAGTTATTATTTCGAAAAGCAATTAAATAACTTTCACCAACAAATCTGACAAAGACATTAAAATGCTGCTTTGTGTATGAACCATTCAGACAGACACTCACCAGATTTGTTTCAGATTCCTGCACTTCCGTATGAGTTGGCAGAGAGTGGGGACAGATTGGCATGTGAAGGAGTTTGATCCCAGGTTCAGATACATAACTGACTGGTTTACACTGATGGCAGAGAGGAGATCCTTAGTGCAAGAATCTGTGAGACCAACATCCCAAAGACTGTGAGGCAGAGAGCAGAAAAGCGAAATAACAAGAGTCCGCATTAATTTCATTTTAATCAATACTGATAACAATGTGCACCGTTCAACATTCACATCTTTACGTACACAAATTCAGATTTTAGTACTTACTCAATTTTCTGTATTTTACAGTCCGGTTTCCCGAGAGCCAGAGCCAGCTGTTTTACTCCTGAATCTCCAAGTTTATTGCCCCGCAGTCTAAACAGAAACATATAGAGGGCGAGAAACAAGCTGAATCAAATCAGGATCTGATTTTTATTCTTAGATGTCCCAGAACTGCTGAAAAACCCCAGCAAATTGAATGTTCAAAGTTTCTCCAATTGACAATGCATTGCACCTTGTCCCACTCTACATACACTTGGATCAGTCAGCAGATGTGCTTGTTCAATAAATCGCCATCTGTGTCAAGCCTTTCAGTGTCTCTCCACCAGGTTTCACTCTGAACATCATAATCAGTCTGTGGGCAGACACTGATACACCTGGTCATGTTTGTGGAACATGTGTCACTACTGCAGGCTCTTCAGCTCAGGAATTCTGGACAAAGGCTGATTTCCCACCAGTTAAATAACAGAGCTTGTGTTTTTCTGCAGCTGCTGTAAGCTCCATCCCTCAGAAACTTTCAGATCAATATTCTGAATGTTAAAAATTCTTAAATGTTACAGCATTATTTATAAGGAAATAGAGTCTTTTGAGTTGATTCTCTATTAAATTGGGCCTATATTTATTTTGGCTGGCTTGGCAGTTGGAGGAATGTTTGGAACTCCCCCCGTAGAGCAAAGACACACACACCCGTGGATTATTCGAAATTCCTCAATTCATTGCTCTGGGTTGACTCAGGAGCCCTAACTGGTATATTTCTGCACGACATCAAGAATACCGAATAAACTATTATACCAACACCTTTTCTCTCAGATAATATTGGTTTACAAGTTAATTAAAGAATTGACTGACATCACGAGCAAGGCACCCACTTCCAACATTTTTTAACAAAGCAGCAGGAATCCCAAGCAAAATGTCTTTTAGTCACCTGTATTTGCTGTCATTGATGCCGTGTGCTAAGCTCATACCACTCTGAGGGACAGGCTAAGTTCCCTCAGTTGTAGATCACTATCCTGCAGTTGCTCTTTGCTTCCTGTCACTGAATATTTAGTGTTCGTGCTCCAATCCATATTTGATAGTTGGAGGAATTTCAGACAGAGATTGACAGCAAGAAATGTGGTCCTGAATCTTTCAAACAGCTCCAAAAGGTAAGTGATTTACTGCAGCGCTCGAAATTCTCAAAAGTCGACACCACTACCTATTTCTTCTGGGAATTTCCAATCCCAGATTCCGAAGAAATGTGCAGTGCAGTCTCCGTCAGGGAACAATGGTGGGGCAGAGGTAGGAGGAGATAGACACCTCTCCTCTACTTGGCAGATGGTAAGTTGTAAATTTAAAGGCCCAGACTGCTAGTGAATAGGTGAGTGAATAGGGAGGTAGGAGAACATGGGTGAGGTGGACTAGGTAGCTGAGTGGAAAGTCAGATCAGGAGGCTGGTTTGAAGGTTGGATCAGGTGTGAAGAGCTAGGTCTCAGTCAGACTGTTTGAAGAGAGGGGATGGTCAGCAATAATTAGGGGCTAGTGGTTAACCTGGTCTTAACATCTCCAGGGCATCTACCCAGCAAAGAACTGTCCAAAACCTCTGACCCTAGATGAGAATCAGAGATATCTGTAGAGAGTCCAGCTGGGGAATTGCTATTTTAAGACTTCCCAGGCAATTTCCATGAAGGTCCGTATACTAGGACCTTGGTAGAACAGCATCACACATCTTTGATGACCTAGACACTACTATTTGGCCCATGATTAATTATCAGTATAATTATCAGATCCTTTTAATGACATATGTTGACTAATCCCACACAAACAGTGAAATCCTTTGTTCAGAAGATCCAAGTTTAAATTTTCAGTTCTTGAATAAAAACTGGTCATCTTATTATCAGTTATATTGATTTTGGATCTATTTCTGTGAATTAAGTGAATCATTTGTTTCCTTTCCATCTAGAGAAATGGCACAATCTGTGACCGTTTGCCAATTTGTTTAGCGGTTTGCGATAAGGAAGAATTACCTCACCACCTGACACTTGTGAAGAGTAGGTATCGGTTGCTGAAGGTCTGCACACTCAATGCTGCAGAATTGCAAGTCAAGTTCTTGTATTAAATCACATAGTCCAATGAGGTGAGACAGGACTGCACAGTCAACTGGTTTCAGGACCAGCCCACGGAACGTAAGGATTTCTGCAGAACCGAGTACGATCTGAGTCAATGCTTTATTCTGAGTCTCAAACAAGTAGTGCAACATATTCTTTTTGTCATTTGGACTTGCTGTGTTTTTAATCTGACTTTTAACCTTCTGCTGCACCCAGTCAATCACTCGACAGGTTGTTGGATGGGGAAACCGACCCAGAAAACGCTGCAGGGGTTTAGCTGCCTGTGGAGAGGAGAGACCAGCAACAAAACGGAGAAATATATCAAATCGACCATCCTCCTCACTGAGACTCTGGATATCCTCAGGATCTGCAGACAGGAAATGAGCAAGTGCAGCTACAAACTCTTGGATGGTGAGATGTGGGAAGGTGTAAACCACACTCTGGACTGAGACATCTCTCTCCAAAAGTTCCATCAGGAACCCAGACAGGAACTGGGACGGTTGTAGATTGTACTGGATCAAATCACCATTTCGAAACACAATCTTCTTCTCAGACACTCCAGTGAAGGCCATCTCACCAAGCTTCAGTAACACATCACGGGGATCTTCAATCTCTCGGCCATGGTGTTCCAGAATGTTATAAATATAGTAGGAATACAGTTGGGTGATGGTCTTGGGAACTTGTTGCTGTTTCCTGTCCTTTTCTGTGAAAAAGGGACCCAGTGACAGACCGAGGATCCAGCAGAACAAAGGGCTGTAACACATGGTGTACAGGATCTCATTCTCTTCTATGTGCTTAAAAACAGCTGCTGCCACTTTCTGATCATCAAAAAACTTGTTGAAATATTCCTTCTGTGCATCTCCAACAAACCCCAGGATTTCAGTCCAGACACTGATCTCAGCCTTTTCCAATAAATGTAACTCAGTGGGACGAGTGGTTACTAACACCGAACATCCTGGGAGTAACTTATGCTGGATTAAACTGTACACAATGTCAGACACATCACACCAACACTCAGGATCTGTGCACATAAACGGAGATTCTGTATTTCCCTGATTGTCAGAAAAATCAATTTTGCCCTTGAATTCATCCAAACCATCGAATATAAACAGCAATCCCTCAGGGTTTTTCCAGACTTCTCCCAGAACATCCCCAAAGTAAGGATACTGACTCTGTATCAGCTTCCTCAGGTTTATTCTCTCGTTAATAGTGTTCAAATCCCGGAAGTTAAAACTGAAAACAAATTGAAATTGAGGGTATATTTTCTACATGGCCCAGTCATAAACAATCTTTTGCACCATTGTTGTTTTCCCAACCCCTGAGGCTCCAATCATTACCACCATAATTCCAGATGTGGAATTTCTTTGGGAGAAACTGCTCTGGAACAACTGCTCAGTTTGTAGTTTTTCCAGTTCTCTCTGGAGATGTTTCTCTCTGCACCTCTCATGGTGTCGGCCTCGTGCCAGCAGTTCATGTTCTACAACTGTCCGATCTCGTCCATTAGAGATGAGCGTTAACTCCGTGTACTGATCAACAAGCTGGAAAATCTTCACCTTCTCCTTCATTAGAATTGTGTTCACTTTCAGTTTCTCAGTTTGTACCCAGAGCAACTCCTTGTGTTTCTGCTGAACACCCTGAACTGGAACAGAGGGAGAAAGCCGTTCTCAATGTTAGATGTACTGTCACTATAACAATTTCTCAACATCATTTCATGATTTAATATTTACTATTGAATAAATTGTTGCAAATATTGTTTACAACTTCTGTCAACTTGCACGCAGCAACTGAATCTGATGACACCAGGTTATAGACCAGGTTGATTCGAATCACAACCTTCCAGAGCACTGCTCCTTCGCCAGAAAAGACAGCGATTTCAAATAAACCTGTTGGACTATAATGTGGTGACATGTGACTTCTCTTTTCTCTGGCGATTAGAAGGGATAACCAGAATAAAAAGTGTGTTGCGCCTGGCTGTAGCACCTCAAGGAGGATTCTGGGTAAGCCAAGATGGAGGACAGGAAAAGAAATTGTGGCTGTAACAGCTACTCCTTTTTTGAGATACTTTAGATGTTGGAGCTGACTTCCTCAAATTCCAGGAGCAGCAATTACTGTTTTAGAAGCTGTTGCACTGTTTTGGAACTTTAGGGGAAAAAAGATCAAAACAATGGGACTTTAGAAGGAGGAAGACAGACAAAGGCAGCGACCACATGGTCGGAAAAAGAAACCTACAGTGCTGTCTGACACAGCAGTGAATCTGCATAGTTATTGCCTTTGCTGTTTAAGTTCAAGTATCTCTGGACATCGGAGTGCATCCAGGAAAAAATACCAAACAGCAGAATTCACAGCTGACCTTAGAGGAACCTGTTTGGGAGAGCCCACAGCACAGGAACAGATAAGTGCATAGTCTTTTAAGTGTAACCTTGCTATAAATCTACCACCTCCAAACGGACCCCACCACCAAGGATATATTTTCCTCCCTTCCCCTATTAGCGTTCCGAAAAGTCCACTCCCTCCATGACTCCCTCGTCAGGTCCACACCCCCCACCAACCCAACCTCCACTCCCGGCACCTTCCCCTGCAACCGCAAGAAATGCAAAACCTGCACCCACACCTCCCTCCTTACTTCCCTCCAAGGCCCCAAGGGATCCTTCCATATCCGCCACAAATTCACCTGCACCTCCACACACATCATTTACTGCATCCGCTGCACCCGATGTGGCCTCCTCTATATTGGGGAGACAAGCCGCCTACTTGCGGAACGTTTCAGAGAACACCTCTGGGACACCCGGACCAACCAACCCAACCACCCCGTGATTCAACACTTCAACTCCCCCTCCCACTCCAGCACGGACATGCAGGTCCTTGGACTCCTCCATTGCCAGACCATAGCAACACGACGGCTGGAGGAAGAGCGCCTCATCTTCCGCCAAGGAACCCTCCAACCACAAGGAATGAACTCAGATTTCTCCAGTTTCCTCATTTTCCCTCCCCCCACCTTGTCTTAGTCCCAACCCTCGAAGTCAGCACCACCTTCCTAACCTGCAATCTTCTTCCTGACCTCTCCGCCCCCACCTCCACTCCGGCCCTCACCTTAACCTCCTTCCACCTATCACATTTCCAACGCCCCTCCCCCAAGTCCCTCCTCCCTACCTTTTATCTTAGCCTGCTTGGCACACCCTCCTATTCCTGAAGAAGGGCTCATGCCCGAAACGTCGATTCTCCTGCTCCTTGGATGCTGCCTGACCTGCTGCGCTTTTCCAGCAACACATTTTCAGCTCTGATCTCCAGCATCTGCAGTCCTCACTTTCTCCTATAAATCTGCAAGACTGAGTAGAGTGGGTTCTTTCTTGATTATATCTATTATTGAGATCTGTCTCAGTTAAATTTTAAAAATATAAACCATAAATTACTAAGTATTAGGTTAGCCTGGAGCAGTGTTTTGAGAGCTGTAAGACTGGGCTATTTTCTGGGTCTGTAGATTGTGAAGCAAAGATGGCCTTCAGTTGAGTGATGTGGTCTTCCTGTTGGATGTGGGAGATTAGGGAGAGTTTCCATGTTACTGATGATTATGTCTGCAGGAAGTGTGTCTGGTTATGAATCCTATCGGATCATATGGATCGGTTGGAACGGCAGTTAGAGGCAATACGGAGTTTACAGGAACTGGGGATGTGATGGATGGCAGTTACAGGAAGGGGGAAAAGCTAAAGATACAATTAACTCCAAGAAAGGGAAAAGGGGTAGGCAGGTGGTGCAGGAGTCTCCTGGGGCTATCCCCATCTCAAACAAGTGTGCTGTTTTGGAAAATATAGAGGGTGATGGACTCTCAATGGAATGTAGGACAAACAGCCAAATTATTGGTATCAAGACTAACTCTAATGTAATGAGTTCCAAGCGATCGATTGTGATAGGGCACTCTAGTCAGAGGCACAGACAGATGTTTCTGCGGCCAGCAGCGAGAATCAGAATGGTGTGTTGCCCTCCTTGGTGCCAGGATCAAAGATATCTTGGAGAGGGTGCAGAATGTTCTCAAAGGGGAGTGGGACCAGCAGGAGGTCATTGTACACATTGGAACTAATGACATAGGAAGGGAAAGGGATGAGATTCTGAAGAGAAAATGAAGAAAGTTAGGCAGGGATTTAAAAAGGAGGTCCTCGAGGATAGTAATATCTGGATTATTCCCGGTGCTACGAGCTAGTGAACGTAGAAATAGGAGGATAGAGCAGATGGATGCATGGCTGAGGAGCTGGTACAGGGGAGAAAGGTTCACATTTTTCAATCATTGGAATCTCTTCTGGACTCGGAGTGACCTGTATAACAAGGACGGATTGCACTGGAATTGGAAGGGGACTAATATATTGGCAGGCAGATTTGTTAAGAGCCGCTTGGGAGGATTTAAACAAATAAGTGGGGGGGGTGGAACCCAGGGAGATAGTGAGGAAAGAGATCAGTCTGAGACTAGTACAGTTGGGAAAAGGAGCAAGTCAAACAGTCAGGACAGGCAGGAACAAAGCAGGAAACCAGGGAGGACTGATAAATGAAACTGCAATGCAAGAGACCTAACTCTTTATGTAATCTTTTCATTCACAGATCCTTACAGAAACTCTTGCTACCTGTATGACATTTTCACCCAGCTTCCTGTAATGCTCTAACTTATTTGCTCTGATTAACCTTTTAATCATTCTCTGTTATGCTTCATTTGCTGACGAGGAATCGGGACTGCTGCATATCTTTCCTTGACATATCCTCCACTTGACCAATACAACCAAGCCCAAGGATCAAACCAGGCTCAAAGCCTATCCACCACCTCTAAGGCACAATTAGCTCCAAATTTCCTGGAGGAGTAACACTGAAAAAATTTGACACTTGACAGGCCAAATCAGGTTCCCATTTTGCATCCCATCAATCTTCAACATTTACTCCCTTCACCACTAGCCAGTGGTGCGCCAACAACAAGAATCATTGCACTAACTCATCAAGGCTCCTTAGACCACACATTCTAGACCTGCAACCTCTATCATCGTGAAGGACAAAGACATCAGAGACAAGGAACCACCTGCAAGACCCTCTCCAAGTCACACACCATGAAGACTCGGAACTAGGTTCTGTGCCTTCACTGGTGCTCAGTCAAATTAGTGTTTGGCAACCAGGAGCAGTCCTCGTCAAGCAGTTGCTTTCTTTAGAGGTCAAAAATCCACAACAGTGCAGAAACAGGCCATTTGGCCCAACAAGTCCACACCGACCCTCCAAAGAGTAGCATTCGCCTACCTCTACTACTCCACATTTACCCCTGACTAATGCACCAAGCCTCTGAACTGGATGGTCAATTTAGATTAGATTAGATTAGATTAGATTACTTTACAGTGTGGAAACAGGCCCTTCGGCCCAACAAGTCCACATCGACCCGCCGAAGCGCAACCCACCCATACCCCTACATTTACCCCTTATCTAACACTACGGACAATTTAGCATGGCCAATTCACCTGACCCTGCACATCTTTGGACTGTGGGAGGAAACCGGAGCACCCGGAGGAAACCCACGCAGACACAGGGAGAATGTGCAAACTCCACACAGTCAGTCGCCTGAGGCGGGAATTGAACCCGGGTCTCTGGCGCTGTGAGGCAGCAGTGCTAACCCCTGTGCCACCGTGCCGCCCACATTAGCACGGCCAATTCACCTGACCCGCACGTCTTGGACTGTGGGAGGAAACCAGAGCACCCGGAGGAAACCCACGCAGACACAGGGAGAACATGCAAACTCCACACAGACAGACAGTCACCCGAGGCTGGAATTGAACTTGACTCCCTGGCCCTGTGAGGCAGCAGTGCCTACCACTGAGCCATTGTGCAAAAAGATTAAGAAGATGGAGAAACACCAAGAGGAAGAGCTACCAAACACTTGAACAGACCATTGCCACAAACTACACAGATCAATACACTCTGCACCATCTAGCTGTCAGGTCTGAGATGGGTAAACCACATTCACCTGGCACAGATCATACATTTTACACATCATAACTAGACAGAAACTTTGTCATGAACATTAAAAGCTAACTTCTAATAATTTGGAAATTCTCAATCAATTACTCTGCGACTCCTGAACTTTCCTGCCTCCCACCATTCTCACTCCTATTCCAATGCTCCAGTCTCTACAACAATCGAGGTGCCCTCCCTCTCTCTGGTGACTCAGGAGGCCTACTCCACCATATTCACTGCTGTCCATCAGAGGGCTAACGTCTGTACATGGAGAGTGGCTCTCAATAACTCATTACCTTGCAGCCTCCACCTGCCCCTGCCCACCAAATGCCAGCTTCTTTCCTTCACCCACCTAGCTGGCATCCTGGCCCTTGCAATTATCCCTCTCTCACCTCTCATGCCCTGCAGCTTCAACTGCTGCTGCTCCTAGTATTTAGGCCTCAGGCTGAATGATGTTAGGGAGGTTTATGGAGGCTTGATGTTTTTCCAATCTAAGGCCGTTCCTATCCCATACTTGCTGCTGCTGCTGCTAGGCTCACTGGTGAGAAACTGCTCTGACCAAAACCTTCCACCTGTATTTGGAATGATTGTCACAGGTTGTTTAGGACACCATGGGAACAGACTGATGAGTAAAAAAATAATTTAGTCCTGGGCTCTAGTGGCACAGGGGGCAGTGTCTCTGCTTCTGGGTCACAAGGCCCATGTTTGAATGTCACCCGCAGAGGAGTGTTGTAGGATTTTCAAACAGGTTGATAAATCGTGAATAAAACACCTTGGCAAGCCTCATTCTGGCCACTGGGTGACCAAATGGACAAGCCTATTCTACATGATCACTTTCTCCTCAATCTGCTCAGCCCCGAGCCTGTTCCCACTTCCTATGTAAAGTTCTTGCTTGAGATCAGAAGCTTTTTCCAGGACAGAAATTCTATGAAAATACCTGTGTCCATTTCCACTCTTGAAGATATCAAATTTTCTCTCCTGTTCAAATCTTCACCTTCCCAAATAATAATGCTCTGAAACAAAAAAAAATTGAAAACATTACATTGCCCATTAAACCTTCCTCTATGTCAATGCAACTGCTGTTAGCTCTGGAACTGAACACTTCCCACTTGCCAGCATTTGGTCTATATCCTTCTAAACCTTTCCCATCCATGTACTTGTCCAAATGTCTTTTAAGTGTTGTAATTTGTACCCACCTCGACTGCATCCTCTGGCAGCTCATTCCATATACAGTACACACCATCCACTGTGAAAAAGTTGCACAAATTTAGCAGCTGTAACAAAATGACAGACATTAAACTCACATGAGGCATCTGATGGAGACTGGCTTCCCAGGGTCACACAGTGTCTGATCTCTCTGGCTCCAACACCCCCCTCCCCCCAGGGTCACACAGTGTCTGATCTCATTGGCTCCAACACCCCCCTCCCCCCAGGGTCACACAGTGTCTGATCTCTCTGGCTCCAACACCCCCCTCCCCCCAGGGTCACACAGTGTCTGATCTCTCTGGCTCCAACACCCCCCTCCCCCCAGGATCACACAGTGTCTGATGTCACTGGCTCCAACAACCCCCTCCCCCCAGGGTCACACAGTGTCTGATCTCTCTGGCTCCAACACCCCCCTCCCCCCAGGGTCACACAGTGTCTGATCTCATTGGCTCCCACTGCACACCCCCTCCCCCCA
The DNA here is from genome assembly GCF_037043375.1 of Chiloscyllium plagiosum. Lineage (NCBI taxonomy): Eukaryota > Metazoa > Chordata > Chondrichthyes > Orectolobiformes > Hemiscylliidae > Chiloscyllium > Chiloscyllium plagiosum. Next base: position 104,080,190 of record NW_028270150.1, on the reverse strand, counting down.
GGGTCACACAGTGTCTGATCTCTCTGGCTCCAACACCCCCCTCCCCCCAGGGTCACACAGTGTCTGATCTCTCTGGCTCCAACACCCCCCTCCCCCCAGGGTCACACAGTGTCTGATCTCATTGGCTCTAACACCCCCCTCCCCCCAGGGTCACACAGTGTCTGATCTCTCTGGCTCCAACACCCCCCTCCCCCCAGGGTCACACAGTGTCTGATCTCATTGGCTCTAACACCCCCCTCCCCCCAGGGTCACACAGTGTCTGATCTCTCTGGCTCCAACACCCCCCTCCCACCAGGGTCACACAGTGTCTGATCTCATTGGCTCCAACACCCCCCTCCCCCCAGGGTCACACAGTGTCTGATCTCATTGGCTCTAACACCCCCCTCCCCCCGGGGTCACACAGTGTCTGATCTCTCTGGCTCCCACTGCACACCCCCTCCCCCCAGGGTCACACAGTGTCTGATCTCATTGGCTCTAACACCCCCCTCCCCCCAGGGTCACACAGTGTCTGATCTCTCTGGCTCCAACACCCCCCTCCCACCAGGGTCACACAGTGTCTGATCTCATTGGCTCCAACACCCCCCTCCCCCCAGGGTCACACAGTGTCTGATCTCATTGGCTCCAACACCCCCCTCCCCCAGGGTCACACAGTGTCTGATCTCTCTGGCTCCCAATGCACACCCCCTACCCCCCAGGTTCACACAGTGTCTGATCTCTCTGGCTCCCACTGCACACCCCCTCCCCCCAGGGTCACACAGTGTCTGATCTCATTGGCTCCAACACCCCCTCCCCCCAGGGTCACACAGTGTCTGATCTCTCTGGCTCCAACACCCCCCTCCCCCCAGGGTCACACAGTGTCTGATCTCTCTGGCTCCAACACCCCCCTCCCCCCAGGGTCACACAGTGTCTGATCTCATTGGCTCTAACACCCCCTCCCCCCAGGGTCACACAGTGTCTGATCTCATTGGCTCCAACACCCCCCTCCCCCCAGGGTCACACAGTGTCTGATCTCATTGGCTCCAACAACCCCCTCCCCCCAGGGTCACACAGTGTCTGATCTCTCTGGCTCCAACTGCATCCCCAGTTGGACTTCCCGGAACAATCTGTGCTTGTAGTAACATTACAGTATGACTACATATCCTCACTATAACCTTCCACGAGCAGAAAGAACATCAATCCCATTTCTCACCGTCTTCACAAAACAACCAGCAACTTCCCTCCGACTGCAGGAAACACCAGCTTCCGGGTGCGCGAAATGGCTACATGGTTATGGGGCGGGGCATCGAACACGGTCTGTCCGATTGGATGTCGCGGCTGTCAATCTCCCCGTTCTAGCCAATGGGAGGCTGGAGAGGACCGGTCTCCTGGGGTTCTTATGATCCGATTGGTCAGCTTTGTAGGAATGGGGCGGGGATTAGTTTGAGGTTGGAATAAGGGAAGTGGGGTGTGTTCATAGAAAAGGTTCAGCAGAAGGGTCACTGCATGGGCATGATGATACTTTCCAGCAATTTCTTACTTTTCTTCTGATTTCCAAGGTCCACAGTTCCTTTCGTTGAGAATTCAGTGGAGTCTAGAGAATGGGGGCGGGACCTAGAGAGAGGGAGAGAGAAGGACAAAGAGATTGACTTCGTAGTTAGAAAGTGGGAGATGGAGTCATGGAATTTCTTCTTACAGCACAGAAAAGTGACCATTGCCCAATCACATTTGTGCCAGTTATCTAATATCCGTCTATTTTTTAATCCCATTTTCCAGTACTTGACACCGTAGCTTTCTATGATTAATCTCTAAATGTTTCTCAAATGGTTTAGATAGTTCACGACTCTCTATAACCCCCCCCCCCCACCTCACTCTTTTCAGGCAGTGAATCTCATGTTTCAGAATGAAATTCCAGTTGTCACAGCTCTGTAGTCAAAGGCTTTTGTCCCTGTTACTACACTAATTTTCATATAACCTGCAAACTTCTTGAATTGAATTGAATTTATTTATTGTCATGTGTACTGAGGCACAGTGAAAAGCTTTGTCTTGCGAGCAATACAGGCAGATGACGAGTTAAATAGCATAGATAACTAAATATTAGGTATAGAGCGGCAAAAACAAAAACACAGGTACAGGCAAATGTTAAGAGTTTGTGAGTCCTTTTAGTATTCTAACAACAGTAGGGTAGAAACTGTTACAAAACCGGCTGGTGTGTGTGTGTTCAGCCTTCTGTACCTTCTCCCCGATGGCACAGGTTGTAGAAAAACATTGCCAGGGTGAGATGGATCTTTGAGAATGCTGGCGGCCTTTCCTTGACAGCGGGCCTAGACCATAAGACCATAAGACATAGGAGTGGAAGTAAGGCCATTCGGCCCATCGAGTCCACTCCGCCATTCAATCATGGCTGATGCGCATTTCAGCTCCACGTACCAGCGTTCTCCCCGTAGCCCATTTGCCGTTATGCCAAATTTCTTCAGCTGCCTGAGGTAGAAGAGACGTTGGGCCTTTGTAACCAGTGTGTCCACATGGAGAGTCCAAGAAAGCTTGTTGTGGATGACCACTCCCAGGAACTTGACACTCTCCACTCGTTCCATCTCTGGGCTGTTAATGTGTAGGGGGGCATGAGTAACATCCCGCCGAAAGTCAATAATGAGTTCCTTGGTTTTGCCGACATTGAGAGCTAAGTTGTTCTCAGTGTACCATTTTTCCAGGTCTTCCACCTCCCATCTGTAATCTGTTCTGAGATTCGACTGACTATGGCAGTATCATCAGCGAACTTGTAAATGGCATTATCTAGTATTTGGCGATGCAGTGAGTATCGTAGGGCACTGAGTACGCACCCTTGGAGGGCTCCAGTGTGGCGTGTTAGTGAGGATGAAATATTGTCCCATTATGGCCTGTGGGTCAGGAAACTGAGGATCCAGTTGCAGAGAGTGGGGCTTAGCCCGAGATCACTAAGTTTAGTAATCAGTCTCGAGGGGATAACAGTATTGAAGGTTGAACTGTAGTCAATGAGTAGGATTCTTACATAGCTGTTCTTGGTGAGGAGTGAAGGGCAACTAATAGGGCATCTGACATGGATCTGTTGGTCCGCAAATTGGATTGGGTCAAGAGTAATGGGGAGGCTGGAGTTGATTAATGCCGTGACCAGCCTTTCAAAGCACTTCATGACCACCGAAGTTAGGGCCACTGGGCGGTAATCATTGAGACATGCTGCATGAGCCTTCTTAGGCACAGGGATGATGTTGACCCTCTTGAAACAGGCAGCGACAGTGGCTTGCTGCTGGGAGAGGTTGAAGATGTCCGAGAAGGCCTCTGCCAGTTGATCTGCACATGCCCTGAGTGGGAGATGGATTCACACGAAGGAAAACTGATCTGACCTCTGATGCAATGACTGTTGGGATAGGTTCGTCAGGACTTGTCAGAATAGGTGTTACCTCTCTGCCGAAATTCTGCTCAAAGCGAGTATAGAAGCCGTTGAGATGATCTGGGAGGGATATGTCACCACCTGCTATCTTGCACTGTCTCTTTTTAGAACCTGTGGTGTTCTTCAGTCCTTGCCATAGTTGCCGGGTGTCGGTCTGGGTCTTTAATTTGGATCGGTATTGGTTCTTGGCTGTCTTAATGGCTCTGCAAAGGTCATACCTAGATTCTTTATATTTGAGTGGGTCTCCTGATCTGAAGGCCTCGCCTGGTTTTTAGCAGGTTCTGCGTGTCCTGATTCTTCCAGAGTTTCCAGTTGGGGAACGCCCGGATTGACTTCCTAGGTATGCAGTCCTCAGTTGACATTCATTTTGAGATAACTTCAGTACAAGAGCAGGGGATGTACGGCTGAGGCTGGATAAGGCTCTGGTCTGACCACATTTGGAATATTGTGAGTAGTTTAGGACCCCATGTCTAAGGAAGCATGTGCTGGCCTTGGAGGGAGTCCAGAGAACATTCACAAAAATGATTCTGAGGATAATGAGCTTGTCGGACAAGAAATGATTGAGAACTTTGGATCTGTACACATTGGAGGTTAGAAGGATGAGAGGAGATTTCATTGAAATGTACAGAATACTGAGAGGCCTGGATAGAGTCGATGTGTAGTAGACCTTTCCACTAGTGACTAGGATCTGGGGGGCACAGCCTCAGAGCCAAGGGAACGACTCTTTAGAAATGAAATAATGAGGAATTTCTTCAACCAGAGGGCGGTGAATCTGAGGAACTCATTGCCGCAGAGGGCTGTGGAGGGTAAATCATTAAGGGTATGTAATACTCAGATAGGTAAGATCTTTACTGGTAAGGGGATTAAAGAATTATGGAGAGAAGGCAGGAGAATGGGGTTAAGAAACATATCAGCCATGATTGAATGGCAGAGCAGACTCAATGGGCTGCTCCTATTTGTTATGGTCTGTCCACAACCCACAAACAACAAAAAATAATTCACTGATATGAAGAGTCTACAGAAATTGACACGTTCACCCAAGTGATGAAATGGTGATTGGACAAAGGAGTTGAAAGTGAAATCAATTTTCATAATAAAGAACAATGTGTTTCCATTGGTTAAAAAAATGGAAACATCAGAAAGCAGAATTATGATCCCCTAATTGATAAAGAAGTTCAGAGTGAAATAGGTTTTCATAATGAAAAACAAAGTAATTCCATTGGCAAGAAAGAATTAGAAAAATCAGAAAATGGATTTTTGATACTCGCTTACTGAACTGTCACCTGGAGTTTCCTCTTCTCCAGAGTTACTGCAGCATCTCCTCAGTCTAACAGCATCTCCTCAGTCTAACAGCATCAGTCTAACAGCATCTCCTCAGTCTAACAGCATCCCCTCAGTCTAACAGCATCTCCTCAGACTAACAGCATCTCCTCAGTCTAACAGCATCTCATCAGTCTAACAGCATCTCCTCAGTCTAACAGCATCTCCTCAGTCTAACAGCATCCCCTCAGTCTAACAGCATCAGTCTAATAGAATCTCCTCAGTCTAACAGATCCTCTTTTTTGCTGTTTTGTTTGAAGAAAACCCTTCACAAAATTTAAAACCCGAAAGAACTGCGGATGCTGTAAATCAGAAACAAAAACCAAAGTTGGTGGTAAAGTTGTATGAGAGAAAGGCGAAAGTGGGTACTGCAGATGCTGGAGATGAGAGTCTAGAGGAGAGTGGTGCTGGAAAAGCACAGCAGGTCAGGCAGCATCCGAGGAGCAGGAGAATGGATGTTTCGGGCAAAAGCCCAAATCAGAATTAACGTTTCGGTCCAGTGGCCCTTTCTGAGAACGTCACAAGTTTTAATTGTGTGATAGTTCCAGGGATGAGCTGAGATTTTCTGGGTATTTTTGTCCTTGATTTATTTCAGATCATGAGAAATGCTGGTTTGTGTGTATTAAAAAGTGTGGATTAAAAGGTATAATGAGAATTACCCAAACAGTAAAACTCAGTCTTTTATTACTTCTGAATTCTAATATTTCACTGCAAAATGTGCAACAAAAAACGAACGAAGTTTCGAATCAAGAACTATTGCTCGAATTGCACATCAGCTGATGTCCAGAGTTGTCTCTAACGTAGCGATGGTGGTATAGTGGTGAGCATAGCTGCCTTCCAAGCAGTTGACCCGGGTTCGATTCCCGGCCATCGCAAGCTGTAGTTTTTAAACCACTCAACAGCAAAAAGACCATTTCCAGCAGTGGGAATGAAACACTCACATCTGCACATCACCTTGAGTCAGCCACATTAACGGGGCCAAACCTCTGGAGTGCGGCCACCACTTTGAAATTGAGGATGCGCCCTGGAAGATTAAGGAGTCAGGTCGATACCCATTTCAAATAAACTGGTGTCATGACAGAAATCCTGACCTTTTCATTTTATTTCAAGATTTCACTCCTTTCAACATTACTCTCAGTTTTTTCGTGAAATACAACCTAATATCAAGTGAAAAGTGGGTGGGCAGTCCATTGTTTATGGGTACAGCATTATTTATTATATCAGATCGGTTATTTTATTTTTTAATTGAAATGTACACCAATCTGACTGTGTCGAGCACAGACAGAATCTGTTTGCTCACTTCATTCACCCTGACAGACTCTTGAGTATTTCTGCGGGTTGGTTGCAATTCCCACTTGTGGCCAGTAGTGGTCACTAACTTGCGGAACAATGAAGTTCCCAGATCAGAGAGAAGGAGAGAACAGACAATAATTGTTGCCCTTGTGTTGGACGGTGCAGGTCAGAAATAGGAGGAGTGGAGACCAGCTACTTTTATATTTCCAGTAATGAGAAAATGACTCGGTAAAACTCCGAGAGATGATAGAAATGACCACACAGTGAGTGAAAGTTTAATCCAAGATAAAGTTAAAAAATCACACATTGTTACCTGATGAAGGAGCAGCTATTGCTTCCAAATAAACCTGTTGGACTATAACCTGGTGTTATGTGGTTTTTAACATTGTCCACCCCAGTCCAACACCGGCTCCTCCACGTCATCATCCAAGATAATCATCATGGATGTGTTAAGGGAAGGTAGTGTCTGATCAACTTGACTGATTTTGTTTAAAGGATAAAGAATGAAGGAAGTGTTTGTGATGTAGACCAATCTGATGATAAGAAAAATGCTGCATGTGTTCTGAAATAGTTCAGTTCCTCAAGGTTCAGAAACTAAACAGAAATTGCTGGAGAATCAGCAGTGTTGCACCTTCAGTGGGGAGAAAGCAGAGTTGACATTTTGGGTCTCGTACGTCTCCATCTGATGAAGTGTCGCAATTCTTTGATTTTTCCTCAGGCTTCAGTATTAGTCACCTGTTTGCCTGGTGTATATATCACTGTTGTGGAATTGGTGTCGGATATCGAATTTGCAGATGATAAAACATTCGTCATTGGTTTTGGGGAAGCTGTCTGCAGACTGTGGGGAGATCTACATCAGTTGGTGAGCTACACAGCAAAGCTGTGAAAGGGGATTCGATCTGGAGAACGTTGGGATTCAGTAAACGATCACTGGTCCCATATCTATCATCCTCTCTACAGACTGGTCAACATGAACCAACAAAGAGATCTTAACTGTCCCCTCAATCTACTTATTATCTTGTTTATATGAAAGTAAAGGTAAATTTGAACAATTCTGTTACTGTACTCAATTTCAGCCAATACATATCCTCACACTCAGACCCCTCTCTGATTTAAGATGCTCCTTCACATAGAGTCATAGAGTCATAGAGATGCACAACACAGAAACACATCCTTTGGTCCAATCCGTCCATGGTGACCAGATATCCCAACCTATTCTAGTCCCAACAGCCAGCACCTGGCCCATATCCCTCCAAACCCTTCCTATTCATATACCCATCCAGATGCCTTTTAAATGTTGCAATTGTACCAGCTTCCTCTGGCAGCTCATTCCATGCACGTACCACCATCTGTGTGAAAAAGTTGCCCCTTAGGTCTCTTTTATATCTTTCCCCTCTCATCCCAAACTCTAGTTCTGGGCTCCCTCATCCCAGGGAAAAGACTTTGTCTATTTATCCTATCTATGCCACTCATGGTTTTATAAACCTCTATAAGGTCACCTCTCAGCCTCCGACGCTCCAGGGAAAACAGTCCTCGCCTATTCGACCTCTCCCTGCAGCTCAAATCCTCTCACCCTGGCAACATCCTTGTTAGTCTTTTCTGAACCCTTTCAAGTTTCACAACATCCTTCCAAGAAAGGAGACCAAAATTGCATGCAATATTCCAAAAGTGGCCTAACCAATATCTGTACAGCCGCAACATGACCTCCCAACTTCTGTACTCAATACTCTGACCAGTAAAGGAAAGCATACCAAATGCCTTCTTCACTATCCTAGCTAACTGCAACTCTACTTTCAAGGAGCTATGAACCTGTACTCAAGGTCTCTTTGTTCAACAACACTCCCTATAACCTTACAATTAAGTGCATAATTCTTGCTAAGATTTGCTTTCCTAAAATGCAGCACCTCACATTTATCTAAATTATCCATCTGCCACTCCTCAGCCCATTGGCTCCATTGATCAAGATCCCATTGTAATCGGAGGTAACCCTCTTCGCTGTCCAGTATATCTCCAATTGTGGTGTCATCTGCACAACTTACTTCACAATCATTTGTATAAATAATGAATTGCAGTGCACCCAGCACTGATCCTTGTGGCACACCACTGGTCACAGGCCTCCATTCTGAAAGGCTGCATCTATATTTGCCTCTTTGAATGTTTTTTTTGTCAACTAATATCTCCTTTGGTGGATCAACATCAGCTCTACTTAAACTAAATAACTGCAGAGCTTGAAGATTTGCAATGAAAACAGAAATTATTGGTGAAACTCAGCAGGTCTGGCAACATAGAGTCATACAGCATGGAAATAGATTCCTTGTCCTAACTTATCCATGCCACCCAGATTTCCGAAACTGAGCTAGTCCCACTTGCCTGTGTTTGGCCTATATGCCTCTAAACCTTTCCTAACCATGTAACTGTCCAAAGGTATTTTAAATGTTGTAATTGTACTTTTCTCTACCACTTCCTCTGACATCTCATTCCACATACTGACCATCTCATTTGTTGTCAAGTCCTTTTTAAATCTTTCCCCCTCTCCTTAATCCCGTGTCCTCTAGTTCTGAACTCACGTGCCATGGGAAAAAAACCTTGTCTGTTCACCTTATCTATGACTTTATAACCTCTATATGGTAAAGCCTCAGCTTCCTAATCTCCAGGGGAAAAGGTTCTAGCCTATCAAACCTCTCCTTATAACTCAAACCCTCTTGTCTTGGTAATATCCTTGTGAATCTTTTTTGCACCCTTTCGGGTTTAATAACATCCTTCAGGCAAGGCGACTAGGATTGAACACAGTACTCCAGATGTGGTCTTATCAATGTCTACGGCCGTAGCACAACACCTCCAAAGGCCTTACCATTAACTGTGTAAAAACCTTGTCAAAATCTTTGCTAAATTCAATGTCTACCACCCTGCCTTCATCTATCGTCTTGGTCACCTCTTCACAAAACTCAATCAAATATATGAGACACAATTCCCACACACAAAGCCGCGCTGACTATCCTAATCAGTCCTTACCTTCCCAAATGCATGTAGATCCTGTCTGTTAGAAACAGCTTCTCCATTATTGATGTCTGGCTCACCAGTTTGTAGTTCCCTGGCTTTTCCTTGCAGCCTTTCTTAATTGTAGTATAAATTAGCCACCCTTCAGTCTTCTGGCACCTCGACCATGGCTGTCGATGATTCCGATATCTCTGCTAAGATCCCTACAATTTCTTCCCTAGCTTCCCACAATGGTCTGGGATCCAGTTGACCAGGTATCAGGGATTTATGTAGCTTCATGCATTTTAAGATCTCCAGCACCCCTTCTTCAAGACATGTGGATGTTTTTCAAGACATCGCTATTTATTTCCCTGAGTTGTCTCTAGCCTCTGTGTTCTTCTCCACAGTAAATATTGACGCGAAATAGTGGTTTAGGATCCCACCCATCCTTTCGTGGCTCCATGGATAGATGGCTCCTTTGATTTTTAAGGGAACCTGTTCTCTCCCCAGTTACTCTTTTGCCCTAATATACTTGGTGAACCTCTTTGGATTCTCATTAACCTTATCTGCCCACGCTATCTCCTGTCCCCTTTTTGCCCTCCTGATTTCCCTCGACACACCCTGAACTCCTCAAGCAATCAGTTGATCCCATTTGTCTGTACCTGACATATTTCTCCTTCTTTCTCTTGACCAGACCCTCAAAATCTGTTGTACAATTCTATCAGTGATCACCCCTTTTGTATTTCTCAGTCCCCCCCCCGCCCCACCCCGCCATATAGCTTCACTGGACCGTGTCCCAGGAATGTCCTCTCTAAGGACTACCATAATGCTTTCCCTAATCAAAACACCAGGCGCCTCCTCTTTTGCCTCTCTTTCTATTCTTGGAATGTACCTCGGAACATTGAGCTGCTAGTCTTGTCCTTCCCTCAGCCATATTTCTGTAATAGCTATCCCAGTCCCATGCTCTCGTCCATGCCCTGAATTCATTTGCCTTACCAGTCTAGCCTCTTGCATTGAAATAAATGCAGTTTAATTTATCAGTCTTAGCTTGTTTTCTGCTGTGCTCTTGCCTGCCTTGTCTATTTAACTTGTTTTCTTTAACTTCTATACCAGCCTCAACCTTCTATCTCGTCTCACTACCGTGTAGATTGGCCGCTCCCTGCCAGATGAGTTGAACCCCTCCTGATCAAGTCTCCCCACCACAACCCATCCATCTTGTGCAGGTCACTTCGACTCCAGATCAGACCCAATGATCCAAAAATCTGATTCACTGCTGCCTACAGCACCTCCTCAGCCATATATTCATCTGTCATCTATTCCTACTCTTACGAGCATGTGGCGTTGGGAGTAATCCAGAAATTATTATCTTGAGGTCCTGCTTTGTAACCTCCTGCCTAACTCCCTCTATTTACTTTGCAGGGCCTCATCCCTTTTCTTCTACCTCTGTGTTTGGTACCGATGTGTAAAATGACCTCTGGCAGCCAACATTCCCCTTTAAGAATGTGCTGCAGTCGTTCTCTGACATCCTTGACCCTGGCACCAGGGAGGCAACAAAGCATCCTGGAATCACGCTCACAGCTGCGGAAATGCCTGCCTGTGCCCCTGACTAGACAGCCCCTATCACAATTGCTTGCTTGGACTTTGCCATACCCTGCGTTAAAGTAAAGCCAGTTGTGGTGCCAAAGACCTGGCTGATGCTGCTATTTTCTCTTGAGAAGCTATTCCCCAACAGTATCCAAAACTGTATAATTGTCTTTGAGTGGAATAGAGTGAGGACTGCAGATGCTGGAGATCAGAGCTGAAAATGTGTTGCTGGAAAAGCGCAGCAGGTCAGGCAGCATCCAAGGAGCAGGAGAATCGATGTTTCGGGCATGAGCCCTTCTTTGAGAGGGATAGCCACAGGAAACACCTGCACTATCTCTCTTAGTAGTCACCCATCTTTCTGACTGAAACTGCAGTGCGATCACCACCCCAAAACTTGTATCTGTCACACTCTCACTGACTGTGTCCACTTTGGTAATTAACCAGTTTTCATTAGACGGTCTGCTTTGAAGCAGCTGAAGTAATGACATTGCAGGGATTGCCGTTTGTATAGATAGACCATCTAATTCAATGTCTTGGAAAATCTCAGCAGGTCTGGCAGCATCTGTAAGGAGAGAAAAGAGCTGACGTTTTGAGTCTGACTGACCCTTTGACAAAGGGATAGTCAGCTCTTTTCTCTCCTTACAGATGCTGCCAGACCTGCTGAGATTTTCCAGCATTTTCTCTTTTGGTTTCGGATTCCAGCATCCGCAGTAATTTGCTTTTATTTAAGTCAATGTCTTATTGATTAAAGGACAACTACCTGATGAACCAACAGCACTCCGAAAGCTAGTGCTTCCAAATAAACCTGTTGGTCTATAACCTGGTGTTGTGTGATTTTTAACCTTGTACACCCCAGTCCAACACCGGCACCTCCACATCATGATTTAAAGGAAGGAGAGGAAGTCTTTGCAATTTGAGGAGAGAGCTGTATCTGCTTAAACGTTTGAGCATGTCTGGGAGGGAAGAGTCTATACACTGGCTCCACCTGATTGGCTACAATAAGCAACGTTGAAATCAGTCAGATTTAATGTTAGAATATCATGCGATATTAGATTGGATTACTTACAGTGTGGAAACAGGCCCTTCGGCCCAACAAGTCCACACCGACCCGCCGAAGCGCAACCCACCCAGACCCATTCCCCTATATTTACCCCTGCCCCTAACACTACGGGCAATTTAGCAAGGCCAATTCACCTAGCCTGCTATATGCAGCAAGGTTGGCTGGGGAAAGTGTTGCTGAACAAACAGACTTTGGAGTGCAGGTTCATAGTTCCTTGAAAGTGGAGTCACAGGTAGATAGGATAGTGAAGAAGGCATCTGGTATGCTTGCCTTTATTGGTCAGTGCATTGAGTTGAGAGGTCATGTTGCAGCTGTGAAGGTCACTGGTTAGGTCACTTTGAGAATACTATGTGCAATCCTGGTCTCCCTGCTATAGGAAGAATGTTGCCAAACTTGAAAGGGTTCAGAAAAAAATTGATGAGGATGTTACGATTAGGGATAGTGAAGGGAACTTGTGCCTGGAGTCGGAGGAGGTAGGGGAGGTCCTTAGTCAATACTTTGCTTCAGTATTCACTAATGAGAGGGACCTGTTATATGTGAGGACAGTGTGAAACAGGCTGACATGCAGGAACAGGTTGATGTTAAGAAGGAGGATGTGCTAGAAATTTTGAAAAACATGAGGCTAGATAAGTCCCTTGGGCCAGACAAGATATATCCAAGGTTGCTATAGGAAGCAAGGAAAGAGATTGCTGTGCCTTTGGTGATGATCTTTGCATCCTCACTGTCCAGTGGAGTAGTAACAGATGATTGGAGAGTAGCAAATGTTCTTCCCTTGGTCAATAAAGGGAATAGGAATAACCCTGGGAATCACAGTCAGTCTTACGTAAGTGATGGGCAAATTACTGGAGAGGATTCTGCGAGACAGAATTTTAGGTCATTTGGAAAACCATAGTTTGATTAGAGATCATTAACATGGCTTTGTGTGGCCTATCACGGCCTCACAAGTCTTACTAAATTCTTTAAGGATGTGACATAACACATTGATGAAGGTAGAGCAGTGGATGTGCTGTGTATGGATTTTAACAAGGCATTTGATAAGGTTCCCCATGGGAGGCTCATTCAGAAAGTAAAGAGGCGAGGGATACAGGGAAATCTGGCTGTCTGGATACAGAACTGGCTGGCCCATAGAAAACACAGAGTGATGGTAGATGGAAAGTATTCAGCCTGGAGCTCAGTGACCAGTAGTGTTTCACAGGGATCGGTTTTGGGACTTCTGCTGTTTGTGATTTTAATAGATGACTTGAATGAGGAAGTGGAAGGTTGAGTTAGTAAGTTTGCTGATGACATGAGGTTGGTGGAGTGGTGGATAGTGCGGAGGGCTGTTGTAGATTGCAATGGGGCATTGACAGGATACAGAACTGGGCTGGGAAACGGCAGATGGAGTTCAACCTGGAAAAGTGTGAAGTGATTCACTTTGGAAGGTCGAATTTGAATGCAAATTACAGGGTTAAAGGCAGGATTCTTAGCAGTGTGGAGGAACAGAGCGATTTGGGGTTCACATCCACAGATCCCTCAAAGTTGCCACCCAAATTAACTGGATTGTTAAGAAGGTTTATGGGGTTTTAGATTACTTACAGTGTGGAAGCAGGCCCTTCGGCACAACAAGTCCACACCGCCCCGCCGAAGCGCAACCCACCCATACCCCCACATTTACCCCTTACCTAACACTACAGGCACTTTAGCATTGCTAATTCAGCTGACCTGCACATCTTTGTGACTGTGGGAGGAAACCCACGCAGACACGGGGAAGAACGTGCAAACTCCACACAATCAGTCGCCTGAGGCAGGAATTGAACCCAGGTCTCTGGCACTGTGAGGCAGCAGTGCTAACCACTGTGAGCAGGGGGATTGAGTTTAAGAGCCATGAGGTTATGCTGCAATTGTATAAAGCCCTGGTTAGACCTCACTTGGAATATTGTGTTCAGTTCTGGTCACCTCATTATAGGAAGGATGTGGAAGCTTTAGAGAGGGTGCAGGGGAGATTTGCCAGGATGCTGCCTGGACTGGAGGGCATGTCTTATGAAGAAAGGCTGTTCTCATTGGAGTGAAGAAGGATGAGAGGTGATTTGATCAAGGTGTACAAGATGATGAGAAGTTTAGATAGTGTGGATAGCAATAGACTTTTTTCCCAGGGCATAAATGGCTATCAGAAGGGGACATAATTTTAAGGTGATTGGAGAAAGGTTTAGGGGAGTTGTCAGAGGTAGGTTCTTTACACAGAGAGTGCTAGCAGTGGTACTAGAGACAGATACATTAGGGATATTTAAGCGACTATTGGATAGGCACATGGATGACAGTAAAATGAAGGGCATGTAGGTTTGTTTAATCTTAAAGTAGGATAAAAGGTTGGCACAACACCAAGGGCCGAATGGCCTGTACTGTGCTGTACTGTTATATGTTCTACCTTACCAGGGTTTGAGCTATAGGGAGAGGCGGAATAGGCTTGGGCTATTTCCCCTGCAGAGTCAGAGGCTGAGGGGTTGACCTTACAGAGATTTATGAAATCATGTGGGGCATGGATAGGTTAAATAAGCAAGGTCTTTTCCCCTGGGGAGGAGGATTCCAGAACTAGAGGGCTGAGGTTTAAGGTGAGAGGGGAAAGATTTAAAAGGGCAACAAAGGGCTAGTGTGTGTATGGAATGTGTTGCCAGAGGAAGTGGTGGAGGTTAGTACAATTACAACATTTAAAAGGAATCTGGATGGGTATATGAATAGGAAGGGTTTAGAGGGATATGGGCTAAATGCTGACAAATGGGTTAGATTAATTTAGGATATCTGGTCGGCATGGATGAGCTGGACTGAAGAGGCTGTTTTCGTGCTGTATATCTCTATGACTCTATGACTGCCTTCTGTATGCTCCTCAACACTGCTCCAATCAATCCATAAGATCTGAGAGGTGCTGTAGACATGTTTCCTGCAGGTGTAGTCACCAGGGACAGTTGACTGCTTCCTGACCTCCCACATCTGAGGAGCATACCACTCCATTGCCATGTCTGCTCTCTTTTAACAGCTATCGGGCTACTGAGATAAAAAGAGGTCCTTGTTGCTGCTCTTCGGCCCGATCTTAGATCTAACCAGACACAGCCTCTCTACCTCACTTGTCTAAATGCCCCCCACACTTAGCTATACTCGCAAGATTTTCAGTCTCTCGCCAGTCCTACTCCACGCTGGGAGCACTCACGACACCGGGTTATAGTGCAACAGGTTTATTTGAAACCACAAGCTTTTGGAGCTCCTTCCTTTAATAATATATTATAAGGCTTGTCCTGTTACAAGAATCAGACATGAGCAGGATTAGGTTAACTCCCTGCAATGTTTAAACTTGCAATGTTTAAACTTGCAATGTTTAAACTTGCCTTAGACATGACCCTTCCATTCCACAGAGTGACTCTTCGTTAAAACTGAAGAATTCTGAAGCTGGTGCTGCCAAATCTGCTGAGTTTCATCAGCAATTTCTATTTTTATTTCAATCCCATTGAATCTGTTATGATAAGAGTCTTGTAAACTATATTTGGGGTTTATGCAAAGGCTCTGTTACAGTGCGATGGTGGTATAGTGGTGAGCATAGCTGCCTTCCAAGCAGTTGACCCGGGTTCGATTCCCGGCCATCGCAAGTTTATAGTTTGCAATCCAGGGTTAGTGGCTGCTCCAAAACAATTCGGCAAACAGCTACTTACTTCTCCCCATGATAATTATTGGTGAATCGCTCCTTATTTCTCTTAATGACTGTGTTTTTGGTGAATCCCAGTGTAGAATCTGATTTTCTTACTCTTTTTCCTCAGCTGCTTCCCAGTTCTTGTTTAAACATCCATTCCTGCACAGAGATTGTTTTATTACTGAAACTGAGATAATGTACACAGTGGGAATCTCAAATGATTAACACAAGCTTGTTGAAAATACTAAACAGGACCGGCAACTTCTGTATTCAAGGGAGGATTAAAGTCTCAGATCAGCAAGTGGTTAAAATACAACCGTGCCTCAAAACACCAGAACTTTTATTTTTATTTCGTTTTTGTATCTTTATTTGGAATTGGCTCTTTCTGTATTTCATCTAATTCATTGTTCAACTCAGATCTTTTTTTTCTGCACGATCTTTAGTAAAATGTCAGTGAGCAAGTTCATAAACGTAGGGGGAGAGTGTGGTGCACCCCACTCTGATCCGCAATCCTCACTTCCTCCAAATTCATAAATGTCCAAACAATATTCCTCATGACATTGAATCGGTTGTTTTATTTTTTAGTCTAAATGCGCACAGTCTTGAGCGTGGAAGTTACAAATCTGTTTCCTAACATTAGCTGGAACTTTAACTTTAACCTTGACAGACCCTGAGAATTTCCGCGTTTGGCTTGCAGTTCCCACTTGTGACCGGTAGTGGGCGCTAACCTGTGAAACAATGAAGTTCCCAGATCAGAGGGAGATGGGGACGTCAGACAATGTTTGTTCCCCTTGTATTTTTTTTATTAAACAATACGCAGTTTGTAAAACAATTAACATTAACAGCTGTAACAGAGGAACAGCAATTTTACGAGGGAAAGGAGTGGCAAAGCCAGGCCCCAACCCTACAGTTCAACCAGTTTTCAGGGAAATGAGGACAAACCTCAAATCCCACTTTCAATCATTACAAAGCACTAACAATGATATTTGTACATATAAGACAGTCCAATTACATTTTTAAAAATGCATACAATATAGACCACAAGCAACCCACCAGTCCCTCCCACCTTCCGGCCACTCTAAGGCAGCCTGCCTCTATGCCCCTTCCAGTTCTCGGTCCACCTCATGCCCCTTCCAGCTCTCAGTCTACCCTGACACACCTTCCGGCCATCTCAAGGACAGCCCACCCTGGTTTGTTCTCCTTGTATCGGACGGTTCAAGTTAGAAATAATGAGTGGGGACCAGCTGCTATTATATTTCCCGTGGTGAGAAAATGATTGGAAAATCTCTGAGATACAATAGAAATGATCAAATGGAGTGTGAAAGTTTAATCCAGGAGAGTCAGCATGGACTCGTTAAGAGAAGATCGTGACTGATGAACTTAACTGATTATCTTTTAAGGAACAAGATTATTAATTGAGATAGCATTTGTGATGTAGGTCAAACGGATCACAGGAATATGTTCTTGGCTGAAATAGCTCAGTTGTGAGAACGTTAGCCTAAAGATCTGACCTGGTTCAAACCTGATGTTGGACAAGAGTTGGTTTTACTGACACAATGACAATGCTTCTTTCTTTGCTATAAACTGCCTGTAGTTCCATGACCCCATGTAACAGTGTGGTAGCAAGGTAAAGTAACAGGTTAGATTGATAATGACACCAAAGTGAAAGGTAATGATGGATTCATGTTTGCATGATTGGAAAGTTGGTTTCGAAACAGAGGAACAAGGACGGGCTGTTTTGCCCCTGAAGCATGTTCCACCATTCAAAAGCCAGATCCATGGCCTAACTCCATATGCCTTGGGCCTATATTCCTGAAGAAGGGCTTATGCCCGAAACATCGATTCTCCTGTTCCTTGGATGCTGCCTGACCTACTGCGCTTTTCCAGCAACACATTTTCAGCTATATTCCTTGATACCCTTGCTTTTAAAAATGTTTATCTCAGATTTCAATTTAACAATTGAATGAGGAACAACCATTCCACTAGTCATGTGCGTCTAAGTGCTTTCCACCGTTCCTCCAGGCCCTAATTCTTACACTATGCCCCTGTTTCTAGAATCTTTAACCAGTGGAAAGAGTTTTCTTTATCAACCCTGTCTTTTCCTGTTAATTTGTTGAAGAGTTCAATTGTCTCAGTCCATAAGCATTAAATTCTAATGAATAAAGGCCTAATTTGATTAAATTGATTGCATACCTTGACCCCTGAAGCCCAGGTATCAGCCTTGTAAACCTATGTTGAACTCCCTCCAGAGCTAAAACAGTATGATGCCCAGCTCTGCTCACAGTACTCTAAGTGGGATCTAGCTAGGATTTTCCATACCATATGCATCCCCTTACTCCAGCCTTTTAGATTTGAAGGCCAGCATTCCATTAGCTGCCTTGATTATTTTCTGCACCTGAACCTCAAAATCTCCTTGGACATCCACTGTATTTAACAACTTGCCTTCTAAAAATAATTCCAATCTATCCTTGTTCGTTCCAAATGGATAACTTGACTCTTGTTTATATTGACATCCAACGGCCTCAGTCTTGCTCAGTCACCTAATCTATCAATATCATGTTGTAATTTTATTACACTTTCTTCAATTTGCCCAGTTTTGTGGATGCCACTATCAAAGGGGAAATGAAATGGTGAATAGTTGAGAGCCCCACCACAGATCTCGATGGATCACTAGCCACAACCTTACAGTTTGATGGCTTACCAACTATTCCGACTCCCTGTTTCCTGCCACTCAACCAATTTCCTATCTATGTCAGGAATCAGGCCTCAGTTTGATGGGACTTTATCAAGACCCTTCTGGAAGTCCATATAAACAACACCCAGGACTCAGGAAGCCCCCAGAAAGACAGAGTTTTTCATTTTATTTGAAATTAAATGTCACCCCTTTCAATGTTACACTCAGTTTTTGGTGGGAGGGAAACTGCACGGTCTCAAGAAAAATGTAACTGGGCAGTTCACAAATATCCAAATAACATTTGTTCTTATGTAGATTTGGTTGTTTTTATTTTTCAATCTAAATGTGGGGCAGCACGGTGGCTCAGTGGTTAGCATTGCTGCCTCACAGCGCCAGGGTCCCAGGTTTGATTCCAGCCTCGGGTGACTGTCTGTGTGGAGTTTGCACATTCTCCCCGTGTCTGCGTGGGTTTCCTCTGGGTGCTCTCGTTTCCTCCCACAGTACAAAAGATGTGCAGGTCAGTTGAATTGGCCATGCTAAATTGTCCCGATTTTTGGTGCATTAGTCAAAGGGAAGTGGGTCTGGTTGGGTTACTCTTCGGAGGGTCGGTGTGGACTGGTTTGGCTGAAGGGCCTGTTTCCACACTGTAGGCTGGTTTGGCTGAAGGGCCTGTTTCCACACTGTAGGGAATCTAAAAAAAACTGAGTGTGGGATGTACATGAGCCGCTTCATTAATCCTGACAGCTTCTGAGAATTCCTGCAGGTTGGTTGCTGTTCCAATTTATGGCCAGTAGTAGGCTCTCACCTGAGGAGTAGAGAAGTTCCCAGATCAGAGATGGAGACAACAGGCAATAATTGTTCCCCTTGTGCTGCATAGTGCGAGTCAGAAGTAATAAATGAAGACCCTCTGTTATCAGATTTCAAGTGGTGGGAAAACTCTGAGATATGATAGAAATGACCAGAAAGAGAGTGAAAGTTTTATCCAAGAGAATCAGCTGGAATTTGTTAAGGGAATGTTGCGTCTAATGGATCTGACTGATTTTCTTTGCAGGAACAAAAATGGTCAATGGAGGGAGTGTTTGTGATGGAGATCAAATTGTTTATAGGAAAATTGCTAGGCTGAAATAATTCATTTCCTCAAGGTTCAGACACTAATTAGAAATTGCTGGAGAATCTTAGCAGTTTGGGACCTTTAGTGGGAAAAAAGCAGAGTTAATATTTATGGAGTCATATAATCACACAGCACGGAAACAGACCATTCTGTCCAATCAGCCCATGCCAACATAATCCCAACTAAACTAATCTCACCTTCCTACTCTTGGCCCATATCCCTCCAACCTTTCCTAGTCATGTATCTATCCAAATGTCTTTTTAAAACATTTAATTATTGAAAAATGTTTCACTATTTTACAAATAAAAAATGAAAAAACCATAAAAGTACAAAAGTGCAGAAAAATAGAAATATTATCATGCTATTATTATATTACAGTAACGTTAACAATAAACTGCCTGCTACTCTTCAAAATACAATCGTCACATATTTACTTCACCCAAATTAAATTAAACTCAAATTAAATAACATAGCATTAAATTATATTACAATCCACTAAAATTGAATTACATTACATTACGTTATTCCACTCGCCGCATCTCCCACAAGGCTCCTCACCATGGGAGCAACAGTTATTATGCCTGTATTTACTAGGCCTCACTCACCACTGGGGCCCCCAGACCACCATATATGGTCCTCATGGCTACATAAAGGCCCTAATCAGTGCCACTGATAGGTCGATGGTCTATATAATTTAGAAAGGGCCACCATGTCTTATAAAATTGCTCCTTTCCGTGGTGCACCATACTTGTCAGGTAGTCTTGAGGGACATACTCCATCACAGGTCTGTGCCACCCTGCAAGACCTGGAGGTTTTTCTGATATCCAATTCATTAGGATATTCTTCCTTGCACAGTGTGTAAGAACATTGAATAACCTCTTCCCGTGCTCACCCAAAGAGGGAAGATTCGGTAGTCCCAAAAGGAGGGATATTAGATCCTCCTTAACGTCAATTCACCAGATCTTCTCCATGGCCCCCCAGTATCTGCAGATCTTGTAAAAGGACCAAAAGCAATGTGTAAGGGTGCCAATACTGATTTTACAGTTGGGACATTTTGGAGAAGATCCTTTCTTAATCTTTGCTAACCTCTTTGGCACCATATGGACCCTGTAAAGGATCTTCAATTGCATTGCTTGTGCCATATTGCATATTGAAATTTTCTTCACATTCCCCCATATATCGTCCCATGTTTCTGATGTGATTTCTTCCCCTAACTCCTGAATCCAAATTTCCTGGAGTCTCTCCATATCCCCCAAGGCATTCCCTTTCTGCAGATGATATATGGTACGAACTGAGAGAGCGCCCCTACATTGGAGCACTCCTCTTTCTATATCCGACTTGCAGGGCTGGGTCAAGAGCATGGTCTTCTTCTGTATGTAATCCCTAACCTGGAAATATTGGAAAAGATCCTTAGTAGGGATTCCATGTTTCTGACCTAATTGGCTGAAAGACATCAAGACCTCTCCCTCAAATAAATCTCCCAGACAGAAGATTCCTTTACCCTCCCATGCTCTGAAGCTGGAGTCCATTGACCCTGTTATAAATCCTGGGGGTCCCACTAACGGGATGAACAGCAAAATCTTAAGAAAATTGCCTTCACCCTGCCACCGTCTTTATGATAATTGGACTCTCACAGTGCTCAGCCACAGAGCTCATCTTATCCATAAACAGTAAGTTTATGAGGGGACATCTTGCCTGTGAAGCTTCAACATCAAGCCACATTGACTTCGAGTCCTTACACACCATTCGCCTCCATTTGACAGCAGGGTGCCTGTTTGGTATCTCTTCAGATCTGGGAGGGCCACCGGCCCCATATCCTGCAGAAATTGCAATTTGGTAAATTTAATTTCGGGGCACCTCTGGTCCCAAATAAATGACCCAAACCATCTCGCAAACCTCTGCAGCACCAATTTGGGTAATAACAACAGGAGCATCCTCATTGGATATAACAACTGAGGAAGAACATTAATTTTAAACAAGGCTATACGGCCGAGCCATGATACGGGTAATCCTTCCCATCGCAGCAAATCCTGCTTTATTTTCTCAAATAGCTGCACAAAGTTAGCTGTGTACAGCTGCTCGAAGCGAGGGGTAATAAAAATTCCCAGGTAGGGAAAACCTTTCGAGGTCCATCTAAAAGGAAACTCCATTCTGTCCTCCAGCTTTGGTACTTCCACCAACTCCCCCATGGGCATGACTTCCGATTTTGTGAAATTTACCCTGTATCCTGAAAAGCTGCCGAATAATTTAATTTTTTGTATTAGCCGGGGTATGGACTTTTCGGGGTTAGCCAAAAACAGAAGGACATGGTCCGCTCAGAGAGTGATTTGGTGTTCCCCAATTCCCACTTTGGTGCAGTTATTTCAGGGCCCTTTAGGATAGCTTTCGCCAGTGGTTCAAGTACCAAGGTAAACATCGATGGTGACAGGAGACATCCCTGTCAGCTGCCCCTCCCCACAGCAAAATTACTCGATTTAACCCCATTCATGATAACCGCCACCTGGGGGTGGTTGTATAACGCTGCCAATCATCTGGTGAAGGCCCCTCTCAGACCAAAACCATCTAGAACAGCAAAGGGATATGACTATTCCACCCGATCCAAAGCCTTTTCTGCATCCAGGCAGACCACCAAACCCGGAATCAGTCTTTGTTGACATATTTACACTATATTCAATAGCCGCCTGATATTGTTGGAGGAGCTACGGCCCTTGGTAAAACCCGTCTGGTCCTCGTTTATAATAACGGGCAGCACCTTCTCCAGTCTCAGAGCCAACACCTTTTATAGGATGTTAAAATCCACATTCAACAACGAGAAGGGTCTTTACGACACGCAATCCTCAGGGTCTTTGCCTTTCTTTAAAATAAGGGAGATATTAGCTTCCCTAAGAGAGGACAGAAGGCAGTCCCAGCTGTATGAATGACCATACATCTTGTTGGACTTTGGCTCAATCTACCAATTTACTTTCTTCTATGTGTGAGCCCAGTCCTGCATGTTCTTTTAAATGAAGCAATAGGAGAAGATATTCGGTCTCACACTCTTAATTTATTTTACACAGTAAGTGGACAAGGCATTCAGAGTTCTGGGTCTAAACCTCTTTGTCCCTGACAAACTACAATGTGTGCCAATTCAAAAAGAAAGACCTCGTTTTGTCCCTGCCTCAGTCTTTTATACCATAAAAAACGTCGTATAAACACTGAGGTAGAATTATCTTCTGGTTGGGTGTTGATCTGACTCCATTCCCCACCTCCTCGCATTCCTAGATGTCCGACCCCACGTGACCTTCTTTTGCCCGCGAAATGGAGCATCACGTGACCTCCTCGACCCACTTCCGGGGCATGAAATGGGACGTCACGTGACCGCCCGCACTCTTCCGGGTGCGAGATGGGGACGTCATGTGACCACTCCGCACTCTTCTGGGTGCGAGACAGGGACGTCACGTGACCACCACGCACTCTTCTGGGTGTGAGACGGGACGGCACGTGACCACCCTTCACTCTTCCGGGTGCGAGACAGCGACGTCACGTGACCACCCCCCCCCCCCCCCGCTTGCGTTACAGAGTCACCACAGGGTTTTGAGTGCTGAATCCGTCCAGAGTCACAGCCAGCCTTCTGTTTTTTAAGTAAGGGATATATTTACAAGTCCCCCTTTTGGTCTCATGAAAATGAGACCAACCAACCAGTTCTATACATCATATTCGCTCTCTGATGCATAGTCTTCCCCTCTTGCCAATGCCATGGTTTCCGTCTCCATCTGTGACATCTGGTAAGATGGGGGAGCCTTCCCTTCAATTGCTGTAATAATTACCCTGTTTAACAAAGATCTAATACAGAGAATACAACAACATCCGCACAACACTAACACAATAATCATAACTCCGAGGGACATAAACACAGAGGCAATTCATCCTTTCCATTTCCCAAATCATGAATCGAACAGTCCTCCTAGAGGGTTGTAAATACCCGAATGTTCATGCATTTCTTCAGACAAAATTCTTAGCCCTTCCAAAGCTCTGGTGACCGAACCATCAGGTGCCGTATTGTTGGGGATGAACGTACAACATTGATCTCCAAACATAGAGCACACTCCCCCCTTTTCTGCGAGCAACATATCTAAGGCCATTCTATTTTGTACTGTCATCAATGAGGTTGCTGCCAATTGTTCAGAAAGTCCCGCCACCGCGTCTCTAGTTCTATTGGCTAGCCTAAGTACATTGTAATGTACATAATTGATTCAGTCAACGTTTTTATTCGGTGTAACTGGGAATAAAACACTGATAATTGGGAGATTCTCAAACCCTGCTGCTATCTGGTCTGCCAATTTATATTCATCAGGTACACCACGGGGAACACCTATTGCATTTATGTAAGTGGTTGAGCCAGATGTGACATCAAACACATCCCTACGAATTCGTGTATACAGATTTATTCCCTGTTGTCGTTCTCCCAAAAGGAATAAGGGTACCCCTAACCTAACCATTGCACAGGTTCCAGACCAATCTGGAGGTAGACTAATATGCAGTGTTCTATCTCCACAGTACCAAAAAAGATCAGCTCTGGCCCAAACCATTGTGCTAGCGTTCTGCCAGCCAGTTACATTAATTGTGTCCTGACACCAGTCAGTGGGCATGTCTCCCAAGACAATATTTGACTTTCGAGCAAAACACGTGTAATTGTTGGCTCTTGGTGTAAACACTGGAGGCAACATAGAATTCTTTACAGGTGGGAAAATAGCACTTAATGTGGTACAATTTGGAGGGTCCGCCTGCATAGTGAGGGCCATCATACAGTGAAATCCTGTTGGGTCTATATTAGGGAACAATGGGGCCGGAGTAGTAAATAGGGTTGGCCTTGCCAAAGAACACGCGACGCAATTACTCATATTCATTGAGGTTGCGGTCGCTGTCATCCAGTCCAGCCATAAGTTCTTGTCCCCATACCCGGTAGCTAATTTAATAATGTCCCTTCTCGTAAGGTTGTTGTGGTCTATTACCACAACTCCTGAACTTGATTCTACCTCCATACTTGTATTTTCAGTTTGTGGCTGGCTTGTAGGAGGGTCCACTAAGGTTTCCTTTAATAATCACATGTTATCCACTCCAGATTGATCTACACCTATTACAAAATAAAAGCTTCTGTCATCACTCTCACAGTAACTCTGTACCTCTTTTGGACTCGGATTAATATCAAATTTTGTCAGGGGTTAACAAAAGTGGATTTTTTAACTCTGAAGAATGATCAAGTTGCCCCTTTGTCAGGCTCACATGGTCTCAAATGTTCCATCTATTATCCGAAAGTGACAACCTCCTGGGGGTCCATCGTACCCCAGTCCATGTTAATACATTATCCCACGACGGGCATGGGTCATCGTAAATGGCATAGAAACAAAAGTATACATCATACTCCCTCCAGCTCCCTATATCTTTGCGACAATCAATTACTTCGCATAAATCAAACTGATATGTTGTACCATGATTTCTATTGTGTCTGATGTGTACAAGGCTCCTCGTCTCCCTTAAACATTTATCCGTCTCTTGTCCTACTACTCTTTTGTTCCTGGAACTTCCTCCCTTGCCTGTGTGTTTGTCCCTTGTGGTTAATACTCCTATTAACAGCAGCATAACACTTATACATAAAACAATAGCAAAGACTCCCAACCTCCACAGCCTAAGGTAATGTGGGCTACTTACAGAGATAAACATTATATCCTTTACACAACTTTGCTTAGAAATCTTGAGAACCTCTCCCCGTTTTTCCAGAACCTTCTTCGTACAAACATTAAACATTTTTCTGTTCTTTTTCTGTTCTTATTTGTTCTAAAGTTCTCGTTGGCGGTTCTGTGGCTGCACACTGGCTCCAATGGTACCAGCTTTCTCCTTTCCCCTGTAATCTGACCGCATGAGATGTCCTCTCCACCACCTTATGAGGTCCTGTCCACCTCGGCTCCGACCACTTCCGTTTGATCACCTTCAGCAGGACCCAGTCTGTGGTAGATGGCGCCTGGCTCTGTAGTTCCCCCTTTTCCGGTCCAACCTGTTTGGAGAAAGCTGACACCAAAGCTGTTAGTTGGTCATAGTAAGGTTTGTACCTTAGAGAGGCTCCTCCTCCCTCTAACATCTGTATTCCAGCTCCTGGTCCCGGGAACTGCTGCCCTGTTGTCAGCTCATACGGGGTGAACCCTGTAATAGAGTTTACTGAGCTTCTAATAGACATTAAAGCTAAAGGTAGGGCATCCACTCAACTTAACTTTGCTTGTGCACACACTTTTCCTATTTTTCCTTTTATGGACTGATTCGTTTCCACTTTTCCCTGTAACTGAGGATGGTACACTGTTCCAAACGCATGTTTCAGTCCTAAAGCTGCTTCAACTTCTTGCAGGTCTTTATTCTTAAAATGTGTGCCATTATCTGACCTGACTTTCTTTGGAAACCCATGAGTTGGAATGTATTGGTTTATCAAGAATTTGATCACTGTCTTTGCATCTTCCTTTTTCGCAGGTATTGCTTCTGGCCAACCAGTGTATGCATCCACTGCTACCAGAAGGTACCGGTATCCGTTTACTCTCTCTATCATATCAGTGTAGTCAATCACTATTTCCTGACCTGGCATTCTTGGAAGAGGGAATTTTCCCTCGTCTGGTTTCACTGTGGGTCTCACGTTATATTCTGTACACGTTCTACATTCCCTGATATAATTTTCAATCATCGCTGGCAAGAACGGATGCCACCAATGTGTCAGATCCCTCTGCATCTGTGTTTTTCCACAATGTGTGAGCCCATGAGCCTCCTGAAGCATAGAAGCTATCAAACCTGGGGGTAGCACTGGTCTACCGTCCGGTGACCTCCAAATCCCTTCTGACACTGTGGCCCCTCTCTCTCTCTCCATACTGTCAGTTCATGAGGAGAGGCTTTCTGCTGCTCTTTTATTAACACATTCGCATCGCAAGCGGGCAGCAGGTCATACACTGTTCTCTCTGTTTGCATCATTATATACTGTGGTGTATACCCTGCTGCTTTCTTCGCTGCTGAGTCTGCTTCCTGATTACCCTTCGCTACAACTGTATCTGCTTTATCATGTCCTCTACACTTGACCAACGCCACTTCTGCAGGTTTCATTAGGGCCTCCGCTAATCTTTTCATATCTTTTTCATGTTTAATTGGGGTTTTTGCTGCTATTAAGAATCCTGCCCTGATCCATTGACTAAGTTCTACCTGTATAGCCCCTGCCACATATGCAGAGTCGGTATAGATATTTACTCTTTTTCCCCCTGACCATTCTAACGCAGCTATCATTGCCTGTAGTTCAGCCAACTGGGCTGATTCTTTGCCTGTCACTTTTCCTGTCAACACTTCCTCAAATCCCTCACTTGTCTGTCGCACCACTGCATAGGCTGCTTTAAGTCCTTCAGTTGGATGTCTATAACAGCAACCATCTGTGAACAGCACTTCTTCTGGGTCTACTAATGGAATTGCCTGTAAATCTGCCCTAATTTTGGTATCTCTCTGTACCCTTTCCTCACAGATGTGTGGCTCTCCTTCTCCCATATTATCAGCCATGTTAATTCCTTCATGTGTAAAAATTATATGTGGTGCATTCAAGATTTTCTCTAACCTAGTTTGCCGCAATGACGTCATTGTAAAGGCTGTTGAGTTCACATAGACCACTATACTATGTGTCGTCAGTACACATGAATGGCCCATGACTATATGTGCTACCTTTTGGAGAATTTTTGCTACCCCTGCTGCATGTCTTGTACATGGCGGGTGTCTGTCCTCTACTGGGTCAAGAGTAACACTTATGTACATCAGCACCTGCCTGCCTCCCCCTTTTTTCTGAAAAAGAACACCATTTATTGTGTGTAATTTTTCAGAAATATTGAGGAAAAATGGCTCTTTGTAATCTGGGACCGCTAAATCAGCAGCCCGTTAAAGAGATATGAAACTTTCGTCTGCCTCCGTAGTCCACTGCAAATGGGCCGACAAATTTCTCATGCCTTGCTCATTTTCCATGGCCCTGAGAGGGAAAGTGAGCTCCCCATATGATGCAATAAATTGTCTACTATATCCTGCCAACCCAAGAAAGGAGAGCATGTCTTTTACAGTGACTGGTTTGGTATGATGCAGAATGGAGGATCTATGGGACGGAGACACACCTGTTCCCTTAGCAGAAATAATTCTACCCAAAAAAGACACCGTTTGTCTGCAGCATTGCAATTTAACCCGTGAAACTTTGAAACCGACACTATACAGGTGAAACAGCAATGACTTTGTGGCTTCCAAACAAGAAACATGATCGGGTGCTGCCAAAAGAATGTCATCCACATTCTGGATCAATACCACCCCCTTTGGGAGCGTCAGATCCTTCAGCTGCTGTTTCAATACCTGATTAAATACCCCAGGTGACAAAATAAACCCTTGAGGGACCCTTGTATAACATAATTGTTGGCCTTTATAGGTAAACGAAAGAATGTCCCTCAAATGATCAGCTAAGGGCAAACAAAAGAACGCGTTGGCCAGATCAATGCACTTATGGTCAGGGGTCAGCACAGACATTGCAGTGTAGGGGTTTGGAACTGGAACTGTTGGAGTAGAAACGACACTATTAATCCGTCGAAGATCATGCGCCATCCTATATCTGCCTGTATTCTGCTTCTCTACAGGTAAGATAGGAATGTTCCAAGCTGACTGGGAGGGTTCTAGCACCCCTGCTGCTAACAACCCTTCAATTGTGTCGGCAATGCCGGCTTCAGCCTCTGGTTTGTGTGAATATTGTCTCTGCCAAATCGGAGTGTGGTCTATTAAATCAAATGTGATTGGTGTGACGCGTTTGCAGTAACCGACGTCCGTTGAACTTGCTGACCACAAGGTATCTGGTAGAGAGTCAAGCATCGCCGCAGCCTGTGGATGGTCTGTTTTCTCCCTACCATGAAACCGTTCAATCTGCCTATGTTCCAGCAGTACCTTGTCAGTTGTCCTGTACATAATTCGATAGGCTTCCTCCGATGGTGAATATTGTAAACAGGGTAACTGAGTCCACACCCAGTCCGTTAGCACCATCAAGCGTTTGGACATAGGTCCCAGATCCTTGGCCTGATATTCAGCATGCACGGCCAATGTGACACGAGGTATAGCTTCTTCAGACATTCCAACTGTCCTGCAGTTAATTCAACAACACCCGCCACACCTTCTTTTCCGAGCAGAATGCAACTGGAAGAAATGTCCCATTGAGTCCCTTCTAGGTGCTGATAGAATGCATGCTGATAGATTTCGTTAGCATCTCTATCATAATATAAAGTAACATGAAGGGGATCTGCAGGAGGAGCATAGGGGTGCAGCATCTGAACCCAGTGTCGCCATTGGCTGTATAAAGACTGTATGCCGTTGTTTTGCCTGTTTTCGGGTTCGAGAAGTCCCCAGTATATATCTGCCCACTGCCCTTCTGCTGTTGGTGATGTGTCCGGTGATAACATCATTTGGGATCCAGAGTGAATCATTGTCACAGAACAGTTGACGGAATGGCCATTTGGAAAGGTCACCACCAGTCCGTCTGGCCTGCACAGAACAGAAACCCCGCATCTCACCAGCAAGTCACGTCCCATCAAATTCACGGGGCATGCAGGTGATGAAATATACTGGTGACGAAAGGTCTGTCCGGCCACTGATGTGATCAGTGGCGATGTCAAAGGCAGATTTTTTGGTTTACCCGAGAACCCTACTAACTGGACGCTAGAGGATGACATGCTTGACCGAGGTATATCACAAGTGAGGGTAGAAAATCTTGCACCCGTGTCAACCAAAAATGACAGATTCTTATCCATTACCCTCATTTGCATATAGGGGTCTGCCACATGCCTCTGGGTTCTCGGGGCCCCGTCAATATTCATACCCCTGCCCTTCCAGCATAGTTTGGGGGTACTGTCCTTGCACCGGGGCTGCAGCTGCATTTGGGACTTGATAAGGCTGAACAGCCTGTTGAAAAGGAGGCTGACTTGCACGGAGATACTGTCCTCGGATCAATCCCTGG
The DNA here is from genome assembly GCF_037043375.1 of Chiloscyllium plagiosum. Lineage (NCBI taxonomy): Eukaryota > Metazoa > Chordata > Chondrichthyes > Orectolobiformes > Hemiscylliidae > Chiloscyllium > Chiloscyllium plagiosum. Next base: position 104,051,093 of record NW_028270150.1, on the reverse strand, counting down.
CCTCCCTGGGGTCCCCACAACATGGGACAATCCTTTCTCCAATGTCCGGGTTGGCCACATTCAAAACAGGTGTTGAGTGGCTGACCTCCAAATCCTCCGCGGCCCCTTCCTCTACCACGCATTCCTCCTGGTACACCTATAGGTCTGCCCCCATATTTGGGGTAGGGTGACATCCAATCAGGTGTTGGGTCTAAACTCGGCGGGTTGTTTTGTGGCCACGGCCGCTGAACCATCTGATTAGTCGTCTTTTGGGAGGCGGAGGCCTTCTTTGTATCATTAGCCTTCCTCCTAGCCTCATCGAGCTGTAACTTCAACAACTCGATGACTCATTACTCTGTTTATCTTCATCCTGTTTTGTCCTGTAATGCTTCATGTGGTGCGTCAAGTGTTTCTCCCACTGTTCCGTAGAACAACCTGGGATGTCAGGATTAGTCTCCATTGCCTCTTTTACTTCCTTAGGCATCCCTGCCATAACTGCGTTCCTAAATAACGTGGTCTGTAACTGACCCGACCCTGGATGGCTCCCCGCAGTGTCTGTCCACGTGTCCTTACACCTAGCCAAAAAGGCAGGCGTATCCTCACCCTCCTTCATTGTGAAGGTGAGTGAGTGCATCGCTCCCGGTGGAATCGGGAATCTCTCCCTCATTGCCCTTCCCACACAGGTGGCACGCTGCGCAAACGGGTCCGAATCAGGTAATAAGGTGGTCCCCGCAGACGCTTTAATCTGCTGTATTTCCCACATACTCAATCGCTTACCCAACAATGCTCTCCAATCGCCCATAGCTAACTTGTGACCTAGTGTATATTGAGAAAATTTTGTCATCCAGGGCCCACCTCCCTCTATGGGTGGGGGCATTCTATCCAGGATACAATTCATATCAGTATATGTGAAAGGCTGATAAACATTCCCCAGATAAGAGCCTCTGTAAATTAATGGCATTTGGTGGTGCTGATACTTTATAGGTTGTCGCAATGTGTCTCTTTGACGCAAGTTATAACTTGGTTCAGGGAGGGGCTTCAGTGAAGGGCCATCTTCAGTATGCATTGTGAGTGAGCCTTTCAAGGTGACCGGGTAGGTGTCTGGATCATCGTCTGTCAAGGATTCTTCGTCCTCAATACCTATACTACTTTTAGACTCCTCCTCATCCAATTTCTCTCTATCCCGTTCTTCCCTCAAATCTCTCCTTCTTCTGTCTGAGAACCCATCATCCAATAACTGACCTGAATCATGTAATCTTCCCCTGTTATCACTCTCAGCACTATATGATGTTGAATGAGCATCTGGCCCCTGCCCTGCAAAACATCGCCCCTGTTTTAGCTGTTCTTTGTTCCTACTGTGCATCATTGTCACCCTATTTGCTTCCTCCGCCTCCTTAACTCTCTGATCAACTTCTAATGGTAATTTTTCTACTTTTCTGATACTTTCTTCTACAGCTTCCGCCAGTCTCTGTTTTACTATGTTGTACTCTCTTGTTCCTACTTCTCGCATGTCTAACACCCCTTCTTGAACATACATAAGTGGCATTTGTATTACAGGATATGGGGGCGGTGATTATACCACAGGCAATTTAGATATAATGGCACAGATGGTCCTGCCTTTTCTATCTCCTTTGTCAAATCTGTTGTAGAGGTACCACCTACTCTCTTTTGTAATGTTTCTACCGCCATACAGGCTAACATCATGTTGTGCAGATGAATCCTCCTCTCTTCTTTCTCCCCACCTTCTTTTGTCCACTTTCTTCTAACTAACCCTTTCTTTCCCTTCATGTGCTCTTCTACTTCTACTTTAGCTTGCTCTTCTGCTTTTCCTAAAAACAGTGACAGTATTTTCCTCTCCCCATCCTTAGGGACTTTGCCCTGTTTCTGTAACTCCCAAATCTTATTATATTTCTCCATTATTGTTTTTTGTTTATTCTTTGCAAGCCCACTGACTAACTGACTTCTGGTTTTACCCCACTGCTGTTTTACGGGCAACATTAAATCGGAAGAACATCCTCCATATTCTTCACACTCTTTATCAAACTCCCCTTCCATTTTATGTATTTTTGTTTTAATCCTCCCGTCCAGCAGTCAGTCAGTTTAGGTATAAATATAACCAAACAACCAACCCAATCAAAGACAAAGCCGGTGGCTGGTCAGTTTGGAAGAAATACACCCAAGCAACTGACCTTTTCAGCGAGATTTATCAGTAGTTTTTGGTCTCCACTACCAACTCTCTCTCACTGAAACACCACTGTCTTGTCTTCAAAACGCTGCTGCTTTTCTACCACCCTCCGTACATTCCCCAATATAATTTCTAAAACTTACAAAACATCAATCATACATCAAAATTTGTGAGCGTTGCTTTTATGAGATCCTGCTCAATGGACTTTAAACCTCCTCACAATTACGTACCTTGTTGCTTTTATGGGGACTCTAACCCCATGGGACTTTAAACCTGTACGTACCTTGTTGCTTTTATGGGGACTCTAACCCCATGGGACTTTAAACCTGTACGTACGTTATCAATACTTTGTCCACTTACTATTACTAGGACACTTGCAATATAATGACAACAATCAATTTAGTATCTCCAATTGCAGAACTTTGATGTAAACAGGCGTCTGCTCACCTTTTTTTATGCGGCGCCGCTTGTTGTTGGCATCAAACGTCAGTTGTCCGTTGTTTCTATTTTTCTCTCTTTCCGTCACTTCTCCGTCTTCATCACGTCGGGGTCACCAAATTGTTGGACTTTGGCTCAATCTACCAATTTACTTTCTTCTATGTGTGAGCCCAGTCCTGCATGTTCTTTTAAATGAAGCAATAGGAGAAGATATTCGGTCTCACACTCTTAATTTATTTTACACAGTAAGTGGACAAAGCATTCAGAGCTCTGGGTCTAAACCTCTTTGTCCCTGACAAACTACAATGTGTGCCAATTCAAAAAGAAAGACCTCGTTTTGTCCCTGCCCCAGTCTTTTATACCATAAAAAACGTCGTATAAACACTGAGGTAGAATTATCTTCTGGTTGGGTGTTGATCTGACTCCATTCCCCGCCTCCTCGCATTCCTAGATGTCCGACCCCACGTGACCTTCTTTTGCCCGCGAAATGGAGCATCACGTGACCTCCTCGACCCACTTCCGAGGCGCGAAACGGAACATCACGTGATCGCCCGCCCTCTTCCGGGGCATGAAATGGGACGTCACGTGACCGCCCGCACTCTTCCGGGGCGCGAAACGGGACGTCACGTGACCGCCTGCACTCTTCCGGGTGCGAGACGGGGTCGTCACGTGACCCCCCCCCCGCTTGGGTTAAGAGTCACCACAGGGTTTTGAGTGCTGAATCCATCCAGAGTCACAGCCAGCCTTCTGTTTTTTAAGTAAGGGATATACTTACAATATCCAGCAGCGGTTCAGTTAACGTGTGTATGAACTCCCTGTAAAATTCACTCGGGAACCTGTTTGGACCGGGTGCCTTACCACCTTGGAGCTGCCCTATCGTCTCTTGAACCTCCTGTACTGTCAGAGGTGCATTTAAAAGGGAGGCCTCATCTGCCAGTGAGGTCCAGGCTTTCAAAAAAGGATTCCATTCTCGCTACTCCATCCCCACAGCCCTCTGACCGGTATAACTCTGCATAGAACTCTCAGAATCTGGCATTGATCTTCCTCAGTTCTCGAGTGACATTGCCAGTTCTCTCCTGATAGACACAGTAGACTGTGGAGCACTTTTCTTCCTAGCCAGGTAAACCAGGTATCTACCCGGCTTATCCCCATATTCAAGTATCCTTTTCTTTGCAAAGAAGACCCCTCTCTTTACTACTTGTGTGAGCACTGAGTCCAAAGCAGCCCGGAGAGCCATGAACCATTGCAATTTGACCACGGATAGTTTGGTATAATTTGCTGATTCGGCTGCCTTCAGCCAGGCCTCAAGCATCCGCTGCTGCTCTCCTTTCCATCTCCTTCCCGTTGTCGAGTATGAAATAATCATTCCCCTTAAGAATGATTTGGTGGTCTCCCAGAGCACTGGTGGATTACAAGCCTGATTGGTGTCTCAAAAAGCCCTGAACTCCCTTGTAATATACGGCACAAAGTTGTCATCCTTCAACAGAAACGGATCCATACGCCAGTGCAAGGTTCCTACTTCACTACCTTTGGTCTTAACATCTAAATATACTGCCGCATGGTCCAAAATAGTTATGCTCCCAATCCTGCAGGCCAACACCAAGTCCAAACAAACCGACAAGACAAAGAACATACCAATTCTTGTGTGGCACTTGTGCGGGTTGGAGTAAAAGGTAAAGTCCCTTCCATTCAGGTGGAGACACCTCCACACATTCACTAGCCCCAATTCCTCACACAAGTCCACTAACTGTCGAGATTGCCAAGGTGTACCCAACAGTCCTCTTGGCATCCTGTCTGCCCCAGGGTCCATGAGACGATTAAGGTCTCCTCCTATAATCGTACGGTGCACCCCCCAGAGCCATTAATTTAGAGACCATGTCAACTAAACGTTTGACAGGATGTGCCGGGGGACAGTAAACGTTCAGGATGCCATACTCATCTCTGTGTATCAGAGCCTTGAGAATGATGGACCATCCATACACATCCTTGATTTGATCTGTCACCTGAAATGGGATGTTCTTTCGTACCAGTATGGCCATTTCTCTGCTTTTGGAGTTAAAGGAGGAGAAGAATACCCCATCATATCAACCCTGCTGTAACTTTACGTGTTCCCCATCAGTCAAATGTGTCTCTTGCAACAGCGCAATGTCAACCCTTTCCTTCCTAAGATTTGAGAGCACCTTTTTCCTTTTAATGGGGGAATGGCTCCCCTTTATATTCCAGGTGCACCACCTGAACAGACCACTTACCATGACCGCACACTACAACCCACAACACTCCCCCCCCCCCCCCCCCCCCCCGAGAGGAATAAACCCATTCCTGAGTTGTGTCGAAAAAATACAGACTTTATCAAATCTAAAGACTATTCCTACAAACCCTACTAAAACTAAAAAAAACTAACCTCTACTCCTAACTTAAACAAATAAACACAAAAAACACATAGCTCCAGAGATTTTCCCCTTTCCCATAGGGGGCATTCACTCCCAATCTCACAGCCATCCCAGCACCGTCCAGTTAAGGCCGCACCCCAAAACCAAGCAATGGGAAAAATAAACATATTATTTACACTCCTACAAGTTAACAATGGATGCCCACCCCTCCCCCTCCACAACTCAACCCCACCCATCTTTACACCAACCCCTCACCCAGAAAAACAGAACAGTAGAATAACAGGTAACGACCAAACAGATATAATGTAAAACATACGGGATTTTACACCAAAGCAATACTAAGCCTATAAGGCCGAGACCACAAAAGGGAAAAGAACAGAGAAATAAAAAATAAATCAAACTATTATGCTGTTATCCACACCTCTTTGCCCCTCGGTCAAAGTCTATTATTTCAGTGAGTTCAAAACTTCGTTTACTTTTTCTGCAGAATCGAAGTTGTAGACAGTTCGCCCCAAAATTAAAACATGGCACTGCCAGGTACCTCACAGAATATTGAATATTCAAATCTCTTTCTCTTTGCATCATCAAAAGTCTTCATTTTCTTAATTATGGCCCCAGAAAAGTCATGAAAAACTTTATCTTCGAATCTTTATAAACCAAATCCTGTGGACCTCCTCCCAGTCTTCTGACTGTTTCTATGAATAATTGCTTTTCCTTGTAGTGCTGGAGTGGCACTAGGGCCAGGCAGGGGTGCTGGGCCAGCCTGGACCTGCACGTTGTGATCTGGTGGGCTCACTCCACACTCACCCAGCCCGGGTCGATCTCCCAGCAACTCTGGAAGCCACCTCCTGAGAAATTCCACAAGGTTTTCACCCTCCTCACACTTTGGAAGACCCAGGTTTATTCTCCAGCCTCAGTTTTTGAGGTTGTCTATTTGTTCCGGCAAGGCCCCGAACCTGGCCTTCCGAGGTTGGGACCCGGCCCTCAGAGCTGACCATTGTGGTCACCGAGGCGATGCTTTGTTTCACTGCTTCCACGCGTCGATAAAGAGCCCGGATCTCCTGCTTATCCTTTGTGAACATGGCAGGAATTGGCTCCAGCGCTGCTTCGATTTATTTCACCAAGTTTTGCAAACTCCGTGAGTAGATCCTGTTGCTCCACTGAACTTAAAGGCACCACCACGGGAGTGGGTCTGCCCGACACAGCAGGGGTTTGCCCTGCCTGCTGCACTCCCCTAGCTCCCTTTCCTTCAGATGCCTTCACTTCGACTCCAGAGCCTCTGAATCCTAATGTAAAGGGGTTCTAGGTACTCTACCTACTTAGTCAAGGGGTGACTAAAGGGAGGGCGGGGGTAGGATCCCACCTTGCCTGGGGTATGGCACAGAGTCCAACACAGCAGACTGCCGCCATCCTGAATCTCCCTATCCAAATGTCTTTTAAACATTATAACTGTACCCTCATCCACCACTTTCTCAGGAAGTTCATTCCACACATGAAACCCGTATGTAAAAACAAATGCCTATGTCATTTTTATAAATCTCTCTCCTCTCATCTTAAAAATGTGTCCCGTAGTCTTGAAATCCCCCATCGTCGGGAAAAGACAATGACCATTAAGCCTATTTAATTGCAAACCATTTATTGTGGTTAAATTCCACTATCTGCTAAAACAGGGTTTGAACCCAGTTTTCCAGAACATTAGCAAGTTTCTGGGTTAGCTGTCTCACAACAATCTAGCATCAGGACATTGCTTCCCTGGGACAGTGCTCATCTGTAATTGTCCTGGAGAGGATGGAACCATCTGAAACCACCCTCTCTCTTTCTCTTTCTTTCTCTGGTTGTTCCCTGTCTTCACTGAAGGAAGAGTTTTGCCACTTGTTTTGTCTGCCAGTTTGTGGGTGAGCAGCCCCTATGGCTGCAGACTGACTCCAACCTCCACACTGACTCAGAGTGGAAATGGAGCCATCTCCTTCCCCTGGCTGGTTTTCGGGCCCTCGTCTGATGAAGTTTCACAGTTCTTTGATTTAGCCTCAGGCTTCAGCATTGGTCATCTGCTTTTGCTGGTAGACTTAGATTAGATTAGATTCCCTACAGTGTGGAAACAGGCCCTTCGGCCCAACAAGTCCACACCGACCCTCCGCAGAGTAACCCACCCAGACCCACTCCCTCACCCCATATTTACCCCTCACCAATGCACTTACCACTATGGGCAATTTAGCATAGAACATAGAACATAGAAAAATACAGCGCAGTACAGGCCCTTCGGCCCTCGATGTTGCGCCGATCCAAGCCCACCTAACCTACACTAGCCCACTATCCTCCATATGCCTATCCAATGCCCGTTTAAATGCCCATAAAGAGGGAGAGTCCACCACTGCTACTGGCAGGGCATTTCATCAACTCACGACTCGCTGAGTAAAGAATCTACCCCTAACATCTGTCCTATACCTACCACCCCTTAATTTAAAGCTATGCCCCCTCGTAATAGCTGACTCCATACGTGGAAAAAGGTTCTCATGGTCAACCCTATCTAAACCCCTAATCATCTTGTACACTTCTATCAAGTCACCCCTAAACCTTCTTTTCTCCAATGAAAACAGCCCCAAGCGCCTCAGCCTTTCCTCATACGATCTTCCTACCATACCAGGCAACATCCTGGTAAACCTCCTCTGCACCCGTTCCAGTGCCTCCACATCCTTCCTATAGTATGGCGACCAAAACTGCACACAATACTCCAGATGGGGCCGCACCAGAGTCTTATACAACTGCAACATGACCTCAGGGCTCCGGAACTCAATTCCTCTACCATAGCCAATTCACCTGACCTGCACAACTTTGGATTGTGGGAGGAAACTGGAGCACCCAGAGGAAACCCACACAGACACGGAGAGAATGTGCAAACTCCACACAGACAGTCACCTGAGGCTGGAATCAAACCCTGGGTCCCTGGCGCTGTGAGTCAACAGTGCTAACCACTGAGCCAACGTGCTTTCCCCACATTTTACTGATCTGGAATTGGAAGTAGGATATTGAATCTTCATATGACATAAATGTGAGTTGTTGGTAGTGGGGAAGTTATCTATGCATTGTGGGAAGACTTTAATCAGCTGGTCAGCTGAGCAAAAAAGCTACCAAATGGAATTCCAGCTGGAGAATGATTGGATTCAGAAATAGATCATTAGTTACAAATCTAGTCGAACTGGGAACATTCCTCATCACAATGGATTTTCAGTACTCTACACTGGCATCCCCCACGATGACGGCATCATGGCAACAGTCTCCGTACTCAACACCCACAACTGCTAATCTCCGAGCACCGTCCTACAACTCTTCCACTTCATCCTTGACCACAATGTTTTCACCTTTGACAACCAGTTCTTCATCCAGGAACAGCCATTGTGACCAAATGTGCAACCCAATATGCCAACATTTTCATGCACAAGTTCGAACAAGGTGTCTTTGCTGCACAGGACTTCCAACCAGCACTATATACCAGATACATTGATGACATTTCTTCCCCTAGACCTATAGCGAGGTGTCACAGAAACAACTACACAGTGATATCAACATGTTTCATCCAACCATCAGACTTACCATGGACTACTGTTTAGTATCTGTCTCATTTTTGGACACACGCATCTCCATCAAGGATGGGCACCTCAGCACCTCACTCTAGCACAAACCCCTGGATAACCTCACGATGCTACACTGCTCCAGCTTCCACCCCAAACATATTAAAACAGCCATCCCCCATAGACAAGTCCGATGCATTCACAGGATCTGTTCAGATGAGGAGGAATGTGACGGACACCTGAAGGTGCTCAAGGATGCCCTCAACAGGCTCAACTCATCGAACGCCAGTTCTGAGGTAACGCAGCGAGAAATTGTAATGACCTCCTCAGGCGACAGACAGGCGACGCGACCGATAGGATGCTCTTTGTTATCCAGTATTTCCCAGGAGTGGAGAAACTATGTCATGTTTTTCACAGCCTGCAGCACATTATCAATGAGGATAAGAACCTTGCTGAGACCTTCCCTACTTCCACTTCTCGCTTTTAAATAACCGCTAATGCTTAAACAGATCATCGTTCACAGCAAACTGCCCAGCCTTCAGGATAACATTGACTACAATACTGTACAGCCCTGTCATGGCAAACAGTGCAAGATGTGTCAGAGTGTTGACATGGATACCACCATTACATGTGCGGACACCTCCCACCATGTACATGGCAGGTACACATGTGACTCAGCCAACGTTGTCTATCTCAATCACTGCAGGCAAGGATGCCCCGAGGCATAGAATCATAGAATCCCTACAGTGTGGAAGCAGGACCCTTGGTCCAACAAATCTACACCAACCTGACGAAGAGTAACCCATCCAAACCCAATCCCCTACCCAATTATTCTATGTTTATCCCTGACTAATGCACCTGACCTATACATACCTGAACACTACGGGCAATTTATCATGGTCAATTCACCTAACCTGCAGATCTTTGGACTGTGGGAGGAAACTGGAGCACCTGGGGGAAACCCATGCAGACACAGGGAGAATGTGCAAACTCCACACAGACAGTCACCTGAGGTTGTAATTGAACAGTTCCTGGCACTGTGAGGCAGCAGTGCTAACTACTGAGCCACTGTGCCACCCTGCATGGTACATTGGTGAGGCCAAGCAGACACTACGACAACGGATGAATGGAAACTGCGCAACAATCACCAGACAGAGATGTTCCCTCCCAGTCGGGGAGCACTTCAGCAGTCAAGGACATTTGGCCTTGGATCTTCAGGTGACCATCCTCCAAGGCAGACGTCAGGATACACAACAACACAGAGTGGCTGAGCAGAAGCTGATAGCCAAGAACAGTACCCATAGGGAGGGCCTCTACCGGGACCCGGGGTTCATGTCACACTACAGGTGACCTCACTACATTAAACACTCTCACACATACACATACACGCACGCTCTTACATACTCACACATTGACACAGAGCCTCTCTCATACGTACGCTCTCGCAGACACACAAATACACACACACACATACACACACAAAATCTCTTGCTCTCTCTCTCTCTGTGTCTCTCTCTCTCTACCCACCCCCCAACCACCACGTAAGTCTCTGAGGTGAATTTGCATTTACAGAATTGTATTTGCAGATACATTCTATTTTGTTCAAAAAGCATATAGTCTGCGGGCAGTCAATGCAGGCAGTCAATCTGTGTAACATTTTATAAAGTCCTACTTTGGAAATAGAACCAGTCTGGCTCAAGATTGCCATACAGACAGTCTCTAACCTCACATCTTTAATGCATTGTCTGAGCTGAGATGTCATTTTTGTTTTTAATATAAAACTTTAAGTTATCTTGAGAAGGTGGCTTGAAAGAAGTTCTGGGATTTACAATAAATGATAGCAGCCCATTCAAAAAGATGAAAGACTTAACGGCAACCCAGGTTTATTCAATATATTGTACCAGTTGCATGCATGACACAGTGATCTTTTGCTATAAATTCTGTGTCTTATGATCTGGACATTTGATATGTACACCACCAGCATTGAGGAGAGTTTAGACTATTCAATCAGCTGGCCATTTTGCCTTGGGGCTTTTTCACTGCTTCCCCCCCCCCCCTCCCCCCCCCCCCCCCCCCCCCCCCGGGATAATATAGGCTGCTGATGTCTTTCAGGCTAAGATGAACAAAGGTGTTATCTCCCAGTGTGTTATCAAGTGATTTTATTGTGATTGCAAACTGATCAGATTCTTAACTTGCATTTAGCAGTACAAGATGTGGAGGTGCTGGTGTAGGACTGGGGTGGACAAAGTTTAAAACTCGCACAACGCCAGGTTATAGTCCAACAGGTTTATTTGGAAGAATAAGCTTTGAGTGTTGCTTCTTCATCAGGATCATAGGACACAGAATTTATAGCAAAAGATTAAAGTGTCAAACGACTGATATGATTTATAGAACAAACCTAGATTGCTGTTAGTCTTTCATCTTTTAGAATGGCTGCAGGTTTTGATTAAAGTAAATTCCATCTTTCAACACATTCTGAGATAATGTTTTATAAAAAAATAACATCACTGCTCAGACAATGCATTAAAGGTGTGTATTAGTCTGTCTGCATTCCAATCCAGTACAAGCCAAGGTGAGGAGCAGGGAGGAGAAATAGGACATCTGTGTGAAGCATGATACTGTGCCTACAGTAGGGAACAGCAGTCGGGGTTCTGTCATTTCAGAATGAGAGCAAGTCCTCCCGACAGCATCCACTGGGGTGGGACAGTACTAGCATGCAGCAACGGGGGAGGTTTTCAAAACTTTGCTGTGCAGTGGGGTCCTCGGATCCCAGCAGGGACTTGGCAAAACAATTTTTGTGAAGTTTTCTTTTGCGCTGTGTTAATGCTAGAAAGAGCCAGAACCTGATAAGGTTGAATCCACTGGTACCTGCAGCACAGGCCTTTGGCTTTGATCTTTATGTTGTCATTGTCGACAGAAATAGTGCCAGAAGACTGGAGGATAGCAAATGTTGTTCCCTTGTTCAAGAAGGGGAGTAGAGACAACCCTGGTAATTATAGACCAGTGAGCCTTACTTCAGTTGTGGGTAAAGAGTTGGAAAAGGTTACAAGAGATAGGATTTATAATCATCTAGAAAGGAATAAGTTGATTAGGGATAGTCAACATGGTTTTGTGAAGGGTAGGTCATGTCTCACAAACCTTATTGAGTTCCTTGAGAAGGTGACCAAAAACAGATGGCTGAGGATAAAGAAGTTGTTGTGGTGTATATGGACTTCAGTAAGGTGTTTGATAAGGTTTCCCATAGTAGGCTATTGCACAAAATACGGAGGTATGAGATTGAGGGTGATTTAGTGGTTTGGATCAGAAATTGGCTCGCTGAAAGTAAACAGAGGGTGGTGGTTGCTGGGAAATGTTCATCCTGGAGTTCAGTTACTAGTGGTGTACCGCAAGGGTCTGTTTTGGGGCCACTGCTGTTTGTCATTTTTATAAATGACCTGGAGGAGTGTGTAAAAGGCTGGGTTAGTAAATTTACAGATGACACTAAGGTTGGTGGAGTTGTGGATAGTGACGAAGGATGTTGTGGGTTTCAGAGGGACATAGATAAGCTGCAGAGCTTAGCTGAGAGCTGGCAAATGGAGTTTAGTGCAGAAAAGTATGAGATGATTCACTTTGGAAGGAGCAACAGGAATAAAGAGTACTGGGCTAATGGTAAGATCCTTGGTAGTGTAGATGAGCAGAGAGATCTCAATGTCCAGGTACATAAATCCCTGTAAGTTGCCACCCATGTTGATAGGGTTGTTAAGAAGGCATACAGTGTGTTAGCTTTTATTAGGAGAGGTGTGGAGGGAGTACAGAGGAGAATCACCAGGATGTAGCCTAGGATGGAGCGTATCAACTATGCATGGAGGCTGGGTAAGCTCAGGTTATTATCTTTGGAGCAGGGAAGGTTGAGGAAGGACCTGATTGAGGTGTATAAGATTATGAGGTGAATGGACAACGTGGATGGCATCCGATCTCCTTAGTCAAAGCATCAGTTACATGGAAGCACAATCTTAAAGTGATTGTTTCGTGGGAATTTGTGGAAAACTTGCTTCACTCAGAGGGTGGGATGTGGTGGAGAGGGGAGAGATCTGGAATGCACTGTCTGGGAGGGTAGTTTTTTTTTATTAATTCACTCATGGGACATGGGGATCGCTGGCTGGGCCCAGGATTTATTGCTTGTCCCTAGTTGCTCTTGGGACGGTGGTGGTGAGCTGCCTTCTTGTACTGCTGTAGTCCATGTACTGTAAGTTGACCCACAATGCCCTTAGGGAGGGAGTTCCAGGATTTTGACCCAGCGACAGTGAAAGAATGGCGATATATTTCCAAGTCAGGATGATGAGTGGCTGGTGGGGAACTTCCTGGTGGTTTGGAGGAGGGGTGGGGGATGGTGGAGGGATGGAGGTGATGGGGGTGGGGGTTGGTTCCCATGTACTTGCTGCCCTTGTTCTGCTCGATGGAAATGCATTTGGAAGGTACTGTCAAAAAATCTTTGGCGAATCTCTGCAATACATCTTGTAAATGCGATACAGAGCTGCCACTGAGCATCAGTGGTGGAGGGAGCAAATGCTTGTGAATATCAAGCGGTCTGCTTTGTCCTGAATTCTGTTGTGCTTTTTGAGTGTTGTTGGGCTGCACTTACCTAAGCAAGTGGAGTATTCCAACACACCAAATCCTTTGAGAAATACTCTGCTCACTTGTCTTCAATATTTGACGATAACTCATTGCCAACTTGATTTTCTCTTCTGTAGTTATGAGCCATGGTAGGGCATCTTATTTTTCACATTTTGTCAGTCAGCCAGTAAGAGGTAGATGTTGAAGGAGACCACTCAGCCCATCTGCTCTGCCATTCCAGCAGATTGTGGCTGATCTCTACATCCTCATCTATACTGACTTGGCCTTTTCCTTATAATCTTTACTCTCCATGTTAATTACAAACCTATTTTAATGAACCAGCACCCTCCCCACCGCCCCCCCCCCCCAAGCCCTCTGTGATGAAGAACACCACAGAATCACTACCGTTCGAGAGAAGATATTCCTCTTCATCTTCCTCTTAAATGGGCGACCCTTTATTCTAATGTGATGACCTCTGGTTCTAGACTCTCTGACAAGGGGAAACAACCTCTCCACATCTACCCTGTCAAGTTTCCTAAAATCTTTCATGTTCCAATAAAAATTGCCTCTCATTCTTATATAGGCCAATGGGTACAGGGCCAAAATAATCGACTTCTCCTCTGAAGACAGTCCCTTGTGGCATCAGCCAAGTGAACTTTCTCTGGACTGCCTCCAATGCCAGTATATCTTTTTTTGCAAAAAGGGTCCAAAACTGTACACACTATTCTAGCTGTGGTCTGACCAGTGCCATAGTATACCTTTAGGCATTTCAGGAGTCTGTCTGGGTATCTTTACATTCTTTCCATACATTCTGATCTCCTGCCTTTATGATATTAAATCCAATCCATACTTTACATCACTGAATGTTTTTATTACCCCCATCATTGGTTTTGTTGGAATTTCTGGTAAGTCTCTCCATCCAGCTATTAGTTCTAACAAAAAGCTACCTTTGAACTGATAAGTGTGGTCAATTGTTCTCTCCCCAGTCTCCCATATAGAATGAAAATCCCTACAATGTGGAAACAGACCCTTCGACCCAGCAAGTCTACACCAATCATCCAAGCAGTAATCCATCCAGACCCATTCCCCTCTTATTCTATGTTTCCCCCTGACTAATGCACCTAACCTCACCTCCCTGAACATTATGGGCAATTTAGCATGGCCAACTCACCTAACCTGCACACCTTTGGACTGTGGGAGGAAACCAGAGCACCCACAGGAAACTCACCAGACACGGGGAGAATGTGCAAACTCCACATAGATGGCTGCCCGAAGATGGAATTGAACCCAGTTCTGTGGTGCTACGAGACAGCAGTGCTAACCACTGAGCCACCGTGCCACCTTGCAGTACCATGCTGTTCCTTTGCCTTCCTTGACCCTCTGTATTCAGACACTGGATGTGTAAACATTTTTGTGAAGTGCATGAACAAATTGCTGAATTCAGGGAGCACTAATGCCATGTATCAATGTTCATTCATCAACCTGTAAAGCTCAATTCATGCCTGTCTTTAGCATTTAGGTTTGGGAAGAGCAAAGCTGTCCACTTCAAAGCCGAATACCACATCTGCTCCTTGTTTCAATCCCACTTCAGTGTGAGGTTGAAACAGGTTGTTCCTGTCCTGCACATTTTTGTTTTGGACAGAAACATCAAAACAGAGCAAATGGGAGCAGGAGTCGGCCATTTGGCCCTTCCAGCCTGCTCCACCATTCATCCTGGTCAGAGCTGATCACTCAAGCCGTACCCTGTTCCCACTTTCTCCCCATACCTTTTGATCCCTTGAGCCCTAACGTTATCTAACTCCTTCCTGAAAACATCCAGTATTCTGGGCAGAACTGTGGCAGACAATACCACAGACTTACCACTCTATGGATGAAGATGTTTCTCCTCATCACAGTCCTGCACTTAATCCTTCGACTGTGACCAGTCTGGACTCCCTGACAGTAGAGAACATTCTCCATGCAATTGCCCCGAGCTAGCCCTGTTAGAATTTTATCAGGAAAAGTATTGGAGAGTATTCTGAAAACAGGATTTATGATTGTTTGGGAAAGCATAGCTTGATTAGAGATAGCATTGCTTTGTGAGGGGTTGGTCATGTCTCACAAACCTTATTGAATTCTTTCTGGGTGTGACAAAACGCGTTAGAACATAGAACATAGAAGAATACAGCGCAGTACAGGCCCTTTGGCCCTCGATGTTGCGCCGATCCAAGCCCACCTAACCTACACTAGCCCACTATCCTCCATCTGTCTATCCAATGCCCGCTTAAATGCCCATAAAGAAGGAGAGTCCACCACTGCTACTGGCAGGGCATTCCATGAACTCACGACTCGCTGAGTAAAGAACCTACCCCTAACATCTGTTCTATACCTACCACCCCTTAATTTAAAGCTATGCCCCCTCATAATAGCGTTGATGAAGGTCGAGCAGTGGATGTGGTTTACATGGATTTTAGTCTAGGTGTTTGATAAGGTTCCCCATGGTAAGATCACTCAGAAAGTAAGGAGGCATGGGATACAGGGAAACCTGTCTGTCTGGATCCCGAATTGGCTGGCCCATAGAAGACAGAGGATGGTCATAGATAGAAAGTATTCAGCCTGGAGCTCGGTGACCAGTGATGTCCACAGGGATCTGTTCTGGGACCTCTGCTCTTTGTGATTTTTATTAACGACTTGGATGAGAAAATGGAAGGGTGAGTTAATACGTTTGCTGATGACATGAAGGTTGGTGGAATTGTGGATAGTGCGGAGGGCTGTTGTAGATTGCAATGGGACATTAACAGGATACAGAGCTGGGCTGAGAAGTGGCAAATGGAGTCCAACCTGGAAAAGTGTGAAGTTGTTCACTTGGGAAGGTTGAATTTGAATGCAGAATACAGGGTTAAAGACAGGATTCTTGGCAGTGTGGAGGAACAGAGGGATCTTGGGGTCCATGTCCATAGATCCCTCAAAGTTGCCACCCGAATTGATAGGGTTGTTAAGAAGGCATGTTGGTTTCATTAGCAGGAGGATTGAGTTTAATAGCCGTGAGGTTATGCTGCAGCTCTATAAAGCCCTGGTTAGACCACACTTGGAATATTGTGTTCAGTTCTTGAAAGGGAGGATGTGGAAGCTTTAGCGAGGGTGCCAAGGAGATTTACCAGGTTGCTGCCTGGACTGGAGGGCATGTCTTATGAAGAGAGGTTGAGGGAGCTAGGGCTGTTGTCATTGGAGAGAAGAAGGATGAGAGGGGACTTGATAGAGGTGTACAAGATGTTGAGAGGCATAGATAGAGTGGATAGCCAGAGAACTTTTCCCATTGTGGAAGTGTCTTACATGAGGGGTCATAATTTTAAGGAAGGAGGTTTAGGGGAGATGTTGGAGGTAGGCTTTACACAGAGAGTGGTGGGTGTATGGAATGCACTGTCGGTAGTGGTAGGAGAGTCAGAGACATTAGGGACATTGAAGAGACTCTTGGATAGGCACATGGGTATGTTGGTTAGACTGATGTCAGAGTAGGATAAAAGGCCGGCACAACATCAAGGACCGAAGGGCCTGTACTGTGCTGCACTGTTCTGTGTTCTTCAGATTCTCAATTGGCCACAATCCAGTTACAAAGGTGCATGTGTAAAGCTCATCCAACAAACACCAGCCACCCATTAGCGCTGAGTTCACTCATCCACGTTTATTCCTACTGTGACTCTGCCTCAATGTGAATGTTCTCTTTAATATTACTGCATCTTTACAAAGCGCCAATTCCAATCCATTGCCCATTTCCAACATTCTCCTTCTTCCCTGTTTCTCTAGGCAGCCCAGCTCCTGTGTGGTAAGAACAGAGCTTGGCATTCCATTTGACCTGCTCACAAACTCCCAGCTTTGTCCCCACACCCACTGGCAAATCAGAGCCTTGTTTTTGCACCATGGAAAACACGATGTCCCATTCCTTGTATGGGATGAAGAGAGACCATTGGCTAGAATGATATTGGACTTTAACAGGCAGGGGTCGGACTGCAAGGAGCCATTGTCATGTGAGGTTTGACAATCCAGTTCTTTCACAAACCAATGGCATATAAGCATAACTGGCTGGGCCAGGTTTATTGACTATCCCGACTTATCCTTGAGAAGGGTGTAGTGACCCATCTTCTTTAAACACTGCAGTCCACTTGCTGTAAGTAGATCAACAATCCTGTTATGGAGGAATTTCCATGAATTTTGTTCCAAAGACACAGAAGGAACGGCAATATATTTCCAAGTCAGGATTGTGAGCGTATCGGAGGAGAATTGTAGATGATAGTCTTCCATGGTTAGGCCACTTTTGGAATATTGCGTGCAATTCTCGTCTCCTTCCTATCGGAAAGATGTTGTGAAACTTGAAAGGGTTCAGAAAAGATTGACAAGGATGGTGCCAGAGTTGGAGGATTTGAGCTATAGGGAGAGGTTGAATAGGCTGCAGCTGTTTTCCTTGGAGCATCGCAAGCTAAGGGGTGACCTTATAGAGGTTTATAAAATCATGACGGACATGGACAGGATAAATAGACAAAATTCCCCATCCCCCTGGGGTGGGGGAGTCCAGAATGAGAGGGCATAGGTTTAGGGTGAGAGGGGAATGATATAAAAGGGACCTAAGGGGCAACCTTTTCACACAGAGTGTATGGAATGAGCTGCCAGAGGAAGTGGTGGAGTCTAGTACAATTACAGCATTTAAAAGGCATCTGGATGGGTACATGAATAGGAAGGGTTTGGAGGGAGATGGGCCAGTGCAGGCAAATGGGGCTACATTAGGTCAGGACATCTGGTCGGCATGGATGAATTGGACCGAAGGGTCTGTTTCCATGCCGTGTATCTCTATGACTCTATGATCTTCTGCCCCTGTCTCTCTGAATGGAAGTGGTTCCCATAGCAACCAGAACGTGTTGCTATGGGAACAGAGTGGGCTTGGGCCTGAAGGCAGTTGCTAGGCCAACAGACTGGGATGGGGCTGAAGGCTATAACTTGGGAAATAGAGTGAGGGTGGGACTGAAGGGCATTGCTCAAGGAACAGAGTGGGGTGGGACTGATGGCTGTTGGTAGGGGAACAGAGTGGGAGTGGGACTTATGGCTGTTGGTAGTGGAACAGAGTGAGGTGGGGCTGTCGGCTGTTGGTAGTGGAACAGAGTACGGTGGGGCTGTCGGCTGTTGGTAGGGGAACAGAGTGAGGTGGTGCTGAAGGCTGTTGGTAGGGGAACAGCGTGAGGTGGGGCTGATGGCTGTTGGTAGGGAAACAGCGTGAGGTGGGGCTGATGGCTGTTGGTAGGGGAACAGAGTGGGAGTGGTGCTGAAGGCTGTTGGTAGGGGAAAAGAGTGGGAGTGGTGCTGAAGTCTGTTGGTAGGGGAAAAGAGTGAGGTGGGGCTGATGGCTGTTGGTAGGGGAACAGAGTGGGAGTGGGGCTGATGGCTGTTGGTAGGGGAGCAGAGTGATTTGGGGCTGAAAGCAGTTGTTAGGGGAACAGAGTGAGGTGGGGCTGATGGCTCTTGGTAGGGGAACAGAGTGGGAGTGGGGCTGATGGCTGTTGGTAGGGGAGCAGAGTGATTTGGGGCTGAAAGCAGTTGTTAGGGGAACAGAGTGAGGTGGGGCTGATGGCTGTTGGTAGGGGAACAGCGTGAGGTGGGGCTGATGGCTGTTGGTAGGGGAACAGCGTGAGGTGGGACTGATGGCTGTTGGTAGGGGAACAGCGTGAGGTAGGGCTGTCGGCTGTTGGTAATGGAACAGAGTACGGTGGGGCTGTCGGCTGTTGGTAGGGGAACAGAGTGAGGTGGGGCTGATGGCTGTTGGTAGGGGAACAGCGTGAGGTGGGGCTGATGGCTGTTGGTAGGGGAACAGCGTGAGGTGGGGCTGATGGCTGTTGGTAGGGGAACAGCGTGAGGTGGGGCTGATGGCTGTTGGTAGGGGAACAGCGTGAGGTGGGGCTGATGGCTGTTGGTAGGGGAACAGAGTGAGGTGGGGCTGATAGCTGTTGGTAGTGGAACAGAATGGGAGTAGGGCTGATGGCTGTTGGTAGGGGAACAGAGTGGGAGTAGGGCTGATGGCTGTTGGTAGGGGAACAGAGTGGGAGTGGGGCTGATGGCTGTTAGTAGGGGAACAGAGTGGGAGTGGTGCTGAAGGCTGTTGGTAGGGGAACAGAGTGGGAGTGGGACTAATGGCTGTTGGTAGTGGAACAGAGTGAGGTGGGCTGATGGCTGTTAGTAGAGGAACAGAGTGAGAGTGGGGCTGATGGCTGTTGGTAGGGGAACAGAGTGGGAGTGGGACTAATGGCTGTTGGTAGGGGAACAGAATGGGAGTGGGACTAATGGCTGTTGGTAGGGGAACAGAGAGGGAGTGGGACTAATGGCTGTTGGTAGGGGAAAAGAGTGAGGTGGGGCTGATGGCTGTTGGTAGCAGAACAGAGTGGGAGTGGGGCTGAAGGCCATTTCTTTGGGAACAAAGTGGGGGTGCAGCTGAAGCCTTCACAGAAATGCCATCTCACAACTTAACACGTGTAGTCTTCTCAGAATATCACATGTTTGACGAAGAATCATCTCATGTTCATGGAGAATAAGTCTAATTTGTTCGATGTTCCCACTTCTGAAAACTACTTCAAGCCAAGAATCTACCTGCTGAACCTTCACTGATCTACTTCCAATATAAACCTGTCCTTCCTTAGTTAGGGAGAGCTAAACGGTCACAGATTTCTGGGTGCTTTAACAGCAATCCTCTATATAGTTGTATAAAGTGTACAAACCATGAGTTGGATTGCTGCAGGAGCTCAGCTGAGAAGTGTTGAATGACCCCGGAGTTGAACATTATTAAAACCAGTGAAGAATTCTACAGCAGGTCAGGGTCTAGGAATTCCTGCAGAGACTACCTCCACTCCTGACTCCTTCTACATTTACATGGCATGTGTTAGGCGTGTGATGTAATACTCCCACTTGCCTGGATAGGTGCAGCTCCAACAATACTCGAGAAGTTCGACACCATCCACAACAAAGACGCCCGCTTGGTTGGCATCATATCCACAAACATCCTCTCCCCCAACACCCAGGCACAGTAGCAGCAGTGAGTACCATCTACAAGACGCAGTGCAGAAATTCACCAAGGCCCTTACGCCATAACACTAATCAAACCCACAACCACTGCCATCGAAAAGGAAAAGGACAGCAGATATATGTGAACATCACTGTTCCCAAGTTCCTCTCCAAGCCACTGACTCTCCTGACTCGGAAATAATACTCTTTCTTCATTGATGCTGGGTCAAAATCCTGGAATTCACTCACTAGGGGCTCACTATAGCACACAGACCTGCAGCAGTTCAAGAAGGCAACTCATCACCACCCCCTGAAGGAGGCTACTGGGGACAGACAATAAATATCCCATGTGTGAATTAAAGAAAAGTAAGAAATTTAAAAGATGGTTTGCCCTTTAATGGTCTGGTCTATGTATAATGGGATGCTAGCGTTGTCTGGAACAGGGTGACTGGAAGACTCCTCAATCAGTGTACACAATGTTAATTTTCCCAGGCACTGTGGCATGTATCAGGAAAGGACTGCACAACACGAGTCTGCAATCAGTAAACCAGGTTGCAACTTTATTTGAGACAACAAAGGTTAAGAGTTAAACTTTACAGTTTTAAAAAAGTCTATTTCTAACTTTCCAGTTCTTTCGAATCTTAAAATACTTCCCAGATACTTGTAGCTTTTGCTGGTCTTTCAAGTTGTTCAATCTGTTGCTCTCTTCACAGGTTGACTCTCCATCTGGTCAGAGAGTGAGCTGCTGTGATCACTGCAGTATCCTTATGTATCTCTAGGCCAGACAATGGGGTTCCCCAAGTCATAGTCAGAGTCATAGAGACATACAGCGCAGAAACGGACCCTTCAGTCCAACTTGTCCATGCCCCCCAGATATCCCAGCTCTGTTGGACTGGATTTGTATCGCCTCCTGGATACCTTCTGGAACTTTCCAAGGTCTTGACCAATCAGAGGCATCAAATTAATTGGTTTTATGACCTTGAAATGCCTCTAATTGCTCTGGATGACTTGCTTAACAGCGACCCCTTTGATGTGTCTGCTCTTGGGCCTGGAAGTCTGGTTTCAGAATGTAGACCTGGTCTCTTGTCTTACTGAGGCATGTCTTCCCCATGCATCCAGTGTTGTTTGTTTGTCAGGATGGGTTGAATTGCCCTTTCACACTTCCTAATGTATTCTGGTGCCTCTCTGGTTTCAATCGTCTGGGCTTAGATCTTGTAAGTACTTGCTCCGAGGCAAAATTGTCTCTTGTGTCTGTCTTGACTCAGGCATTCCCAGAATACTTTGCTTTTTGGCCAGCTTTGATGTCCTGTTTATTTCTGTTGCTGTGCACGTATTTCTAGCCTTCCTTATTAATGACTTCTATTTCACTTGAGTAGTTGTAGGCTGCTACATTAGGAATCTGGACCACTCTTTCCATCACTTCACTGAGATCCAGGATAGATTGAGAAGACAGCATTTCCTTCCTTCAAGTACATCAGCTGACGAGATGGTTAATTTTGTGATAGTTGACAGTAATTAGAGGGTCATATCAGACTAGCCTTTACTTCCAGATCTTTATCCAGTTCAAAGGTCATTTCAACATGGCACCATGAATGCTAGTGTGCAGATCCAGCAGGGAATAAGGAGAGCAAATGGAATTTCTGGAATTTATTGCTAAAGGAATGGATTGCAAACATAGGGAAATGTTGCTTCATTTATACAAGGTGTTAGTGAGACTGCACCTGGAGTATTCTGTCCAGTTTTGCTCTCCTTACTTGCAGAGGGATGTGATTATATTGGAGTGGCATGATGGCACAGTGGTCAGCACTGCTGCCTCACAGTGCCAGAGACCTGGGTTCAATTCCCGCCTCAGGACAACTGACTGTGTAAAGTTTGCACCTTCTCCCTGTGTCTGTGTGGGTTTTCTCCGGGTGCTCCGGTTTCCTCCCACAGTCCAAAAATGTGCAGGTTAAGTGAATTGGCCATGCTAAATTGCCTGTAGTGTTACGTGTAGGGGAATGGGTCTAGGTGGGTTGTGGGTCGGTGTGGACTTGTTGGGCCGAAGGGCCTGTTTCCACACAGTAAGTAATCTAAAGAGATAGGACTGCAGATGCTGCAGATGCACAGCAGGTCAAGCAAAATCAGAGGAGGAGGGGAGTTGACATCTCCAGTAGGACCCTTCATTGAAGGCAATTGGAACTTCACTGGATCGATTCCAGGAATAAGGGGCTTGTCTTATGAGGGTTTCTTTGAGCAGTTTAGACCCATACTCTCTCTGGAGTTCAACAGAGTGAGAAGAGATCGAACTGGAATCCAGAAGACGCTAAAGCAGATCGACAAATAGATTTAGAGAGGATCTAGGAAAAGAAGTCATAGCTTTAGATGGAGGGGGAAGCAGATTTAAAAGAGCGATGAGGAGGGATTTTACAGTGACTGGAACAAGTTTGGCCAGGTGGATCTCATAGAATAGGAGTTCCCTGACTGGGGCTGTTAACCTGGGCCAAGCAGGGAGCCCCAGGTGTCAGAGGGATACTCCTCACTCCAGGGACTGGCTCTGAGCTAGCTGGTCAGAGTCCACGCAATATGCACTCATAAATAAAGGGTGACTTGGTGATGGGATATCAGCTTCTGCGGAGTTATTTGAAATTCCTTCTCTCAAAGGGCCGTGAATCTATGGAAGTCACTACCTGATAATGGATAATGGGACACTGACTAATTTAAGGAGGAGATGAACATATATTTAATGAGTAATTGGTCAAAGGGAATGGGCAGGAATATGGAGTTGAGGCCGAGATAAGGTCAGCCATGATGGCGTTAAATGGTGGAGAAGTCTCAAAGGCTGAATGGCCTTCTATTTCTTATGGTCACAGTGAGACTCGAGTCCTTGTCACTTGAACATAGCCTTGCCTTCTGGATTGTTTGATTTGTGTCATTGCCTCTTTACCAGTCCATCCCCAAATTGGGACAATTCTTGAGCAGAATTAATAATTTAAGAAAAGCACTCACAGGGACAAAGGGCAAAGATTAGTGGAGTTGTGGATAGTGAGGAGGATTGTCAGAGGATATATCGGGACATGGATCAGTTGGAGGCAAGGGCAGAAAACTGGGAGATGGAGATTAATCTGGACAAATGTGATGCAGTTTGGAAGGTCAGGTACAGGTAGAAATTATACAGTGAATGGTCGAACTCTTAGTATTGACATGCAGTGGAATCTGGGTGTGTAGGTTGACAGATTATTGAAGGTGGCAGTGCAGGGTATAAAAAAGGCCTATGGCATGCTTGCCTTCATTGGAAAGGGCATTGAATATCACAATAGACAAGTTATGCTGCAGATTTATAGAACTTTAGTTAGGCCACACATGGAATATTGCATACAGTTCTGGTCACCACACTACCAGAAGGATGTGGATGCTTTGGAGAGAATATGGAAAAGGTTGACCAGGATTTTGCCCGATATGGGGAAGTTTAGCTATGAAGGAAGGTTGGATAGACTGGGTTTGTTTTCACTGGAACACAGGAGGTTGAGTGCCGACCTGCTAGATGTTTATAAGATTGTGAATGGCATGGGTAGGGTGGAAATTATGAAGCTTTTTCCCAGGGTGGAGGGTTCAATTACTAGGGGACACAGGTTCAAGCTGCAGGGGGAGAAATTTAAAAGAGATTGTGAGGCAAGTTTTTCACACAAAGGGTGCTGAGTGCCTGGAACACACAGTATCAGCATTCAAGAAACACCTGGATGAATACATGAATAGGAAGGGATTAGAGGAATTGGATCCTGTAACTGGAGACAGTTTTAGTATGGTGCGGCAAAGTGTGTCAGTGCAGACTTGGAGGGCCGAAGGGCCTGCATCCTGTGTATTTTGTTCTTTGTTCTAAATCTGTCTGATGCAGATCCATCCATTATTAAAGTGAGTAGGAATGGCAGATGTAACTTCCTTGTGAATAAGAATTGTCGACACCATCCATCCTGTTGTTCTACCTTAACAAATGGGTGAAAATACAAGAGATTTAGCAGTTGAAATCTTGATTCTTGAAGTGATCTCTCACAGGAACAGCAGCATTCTGTCCAACCATACTCTGAGCTAATTTGTAGGACGCTCATTTTCCAGATTAAACTCCATTCGGTTAAGAAAGTAACATTGAACAGTCTGTAGCATGAAAGAGCATGCCAGAAATGGTACAAGTTATATTTCTTATTGACCTTTCATGCTGCTGAAGTTAACAATGCAGGCCGGCCAGCATGCTGAACTCAGGAAGCAGTGTTCCTGACAGAGATCTGAGTGATCACACAAGCAATGGATTAGATTACCGCACTGGTGATGAACTGTGCTAGATAATAAGATATAGCAGTGAGAAGAGCTATCACGCCCACAATCCCAGCCCCCAAAGATTGTTAAATTCAAATACAAATGCATTGAGAAGTCTGAAGCATTTGCACACACTTTGAACTGTAAGTGCAGCTGGGGTGATCCATCCTGCACCCCCTTTGAACACCCAACATCATAAAAGCCACACCTACATACAGAAACATAAAAATAGATGAGCAAGGTGCGTGTGTTGATCATATGTCCCATTCAACCTGCTTTGCAATTCAGTCCAAATATTGGCATTTAATTCCACTTCCCCTCCCACTCCAAATATCTCCAGATGTCATGCAAAACTAAACTCTGTCTGTCCTTGTCTTAAATGTATACAACGAGAATGTATTTTCCCTCATACCTGGCCATACTGACTGTGTAGAATTAACCTCAAGCCTTGCATGTGACCCATAGTGTTAACACAGACCTGCGACAGACTGTGGAATATAGAGAGCACAGATCCTTTATTGTCTCTATCTGTGGGATTCAGTCAGCTGGGTAGACACGGAACAGGGACATGCTGAGCAATATAAAGAGCACAGGTACCTCATTGTTGCTTTGTGAGAGGCTCAGTGAGCCGATTGAACCCAGACCAGGGACAGGCTGGTATTATACAGGGTCCTTCACTGTCTCTGTGGGGTTCCGTCTGCTAGTCTAACACAATCCACAACAGCCTGAGTAATAGAGAGAGCACAACTCGCTCAATGTTTCTGTGTAAGATGTACAGTCAACAGAGTTAAGACAGTCCACGGACAAACCCGCAATGTACAGATTTCAGCCTCGGGTGACTGTCTGTTTGGAGTTTGCACATTCTCCTCATGATTGTGTGGGTTTCCTCCGGGTACTCCAGATTCCTGTCATTGTCTAAAGCTGTGCTGGTTAGGTGGTTTGGCCACGCTAATAATGTCCGGGGATGTGCAGGCTGAGTGGGTTAGTCAAAGGAAATGGAAGGTTACAAGAATGATGTGGGTCTTGGTGGGATGCTCTTTAGAGGGTCAGTGTGCACTTGATGGGCTGAATGGCCTGTTTCCACATTGTAAGGATTCAATGATACTGCCTGTCGTCTTAACCTAGTCAAAAATCCCCATGCGGATTTCGCTGATTCTCGAATTACTGAATAAAACCAATAACATCTTTGAAATAGAGGATGCTTGGGGTCACAATATTCCTTAACTAAATCCATCTTTTGTTTTTGATTAGATTCCCTATAGTGTGAAAACAGGCCCTTCGGCCCAACAAGTCCACACCAACCCTCTGAAGAGTAACCCACCCAGGCCCATTTCCCTCTGACTGATGCACCTAACACTATGAACAATTTAGCATGGCCAATTCAACTAACCTGCACATTTTTGGATTGTGGGAGGAAACCGGAGCACCTGGAGCAAACCCACGCAGATGCAGGAAGAATGTGCAAACTCCACACAGACAGTCACCCAAAGCTGGAATCGAACCCAGGTCCCTGGTGCTGTGAGGTAGCAGTGCTAACCACTGAGTCACGTGAAGGCTCTGGTCTCTTTGGAGATGTGGGTGTGAATCCCACTGCTACCCAATTACTTTATTGTGTGTCTTAGTGGTTAACACTGCTGCCTCACAGCACCAGGGATTTGCGTTCGATTGCAGCCTCAGAGCAACTGTCTGTGTGAAATTTGCACCTTCTCCTTGTGTCTATGTGGGTTTCCTCCAGGTGGTCTGGTTTCCTCCCACAGTCCAAAGATGTGCAGGTCAGATGAACTGGCCATGCTAAATTGACATAGTGTTTAAGTCTGTGTAGGTTAAGTGCATTAGTCAGAGGAAATGTAGGATAGGGGAATGGGTCTGGGTGGGATACTCTTTGGAGAGTCAGTGTGGACTTGTGCCAAATGCATGCTTCCACTGTAGGGGTTAGGTTGTAAGTTTGCTTGCTGAGCTGGCAGGTTTGTTATAAGACAAGGTACAAACAACCAGCAAAATAAATATCATTTATAAAATACCATGCAAAGACTGTAGCAAACACTATATTGGACAGACAGGCGGAAAACTAGCCACCAGAATACACAAATACCAACTAGCCACCAAAAGACATAACCCACTCTCACTAGTATCCTTACACACAGATGAAGAAGGACACCACTTTGACTGGGACAACACGTCCATCCGAGGACAGGCTAAACAGAGACACGCACAGGAATTCCTAAAGGCCTGATATTCAAACTGGAACTCCATCAATAAGCACATTGATTTGGACCCCATTTACCAACCTCTGAGAAAAAGAACCAGAAATGATATCACCCACCTTAAGAGACTAAGACACATAAATATAAAATGGGACATACCACTAGCGCTCCACTGGAGACTCTCAATGATGGTGTTACCCAGTCATGGTGATGAAACGTTTGAAAACAAACCTTCCAGCTCAGCGAGCTAACTTACAGACTTAACATCAAGCTGAGCTACAAATCTTCTCAAAAATCGCCAACACTGTAAGAAGTTTATGATTTTATGAACACAAAGAGCGAATTCGTTCAGGAGCATGCTATCTTTTCGTCACCATTGAAATAACTCCACAGAGACTGGTATACTATCACCAGGTCAGCCTTTGGCTACACACTGGGGAGTTATTGACACTGATCCAGCTCTGTCAGAATCAGCCCTCAGAATGAACAAGGTGCCTGGCACTCCTGTTTATTTATTTATTTTTTTCCCCTTTTGTTTTTGTTTTACCCCCACACTATCGCCTAACTGCGGTAGTGCTTATAGTTTCCCCAGCCCCCATGTTGTGTGTGTGTGTGTGTGCAGGCGTGAGACACTGTGAAAGACAACAGGTGTACAAATCTTTATTCAATTTCCACCACCAGGAAGACAGGAAAACACCCAAGTGGCCAGTGACAAGCAGTGCCCTTCTCAGAGTGCAATGCTGCATGATCGGGCACTCCTGAATTTTTTTTTAGTGCCTTTCACATCAAAGGGAAATGCTGTGTGATCAACACTCCCGTTTTTTTTCTCCTCTTTTTTAACCCCCATACTACTGCCTAACTGCGGTAAGCTTATTTTTTCCCCAACACCCATGGTGTGTGTGTGTGCAGATGTGAGACACAGTGAAAGACACAAAGTGCACGAATCTTTATTCAATTTCCACCACCAGGAAGATAGCAAAACACCCGAGTGGCCAGTAACAAGCAGTGCCCTTCTCAGAGGGCAATGCTGCGTGATCGGGCACTCCTTATTATTATTTTTTCTTTTTTTTCTTTTCTTTTTTTTTCTTCTTTGTCTTTTGCATGTATACACACACTCTCACACTGATCCAACTCTCAAAAGGGAAAACACCCGAGTGGCCAGTGACAAGCAGTGCCCTTACACTCCTTTTTTCTTCTTTTTTTTTTCTTTTATTTTCTTAACCCCCCACACTACCGCCTAACTTCGGTAGTGCTTATTTTTTCCCCAGCACCCATGTTGTGTTTGTGCAGATGTGAGACACAGTGAGAGACACAAGGTGTACGAACCTTTATTCAATTTCCATCACCAGGAAGATAGGAAAACATCCGAGTGGCTAGTGACAAGCAGTGCCCTTCTCAGAGGGCAATGCTGCATGATCAGGCACTCCTGATTATATCTGCTAGCCAGGGCTTCCTGATTGGACCAGTTTAGCAGCCTCAGTCAGGGAACTCAGAATCCATGAGGTCCATCTGGCTGGCATCATTCTAATCAATACAGACAAAATCCGCCAGATTCTCTGTAAATACTGACAGTATCTTCTGGAGACTCTGTAAATACTAACACACTTCTCCAGTATCTCTATAAAGACTAACACACTCATTGAACCCTTGTAAATACTAATACATTCCATTGAAACCTTTATAAATATTAAAACACTCACCCAGACTCTCTATAAATAGTGACACACACTCCAGACTCTCTTTAAATACTGACACACTCCCCATACTCTCTATAACTACTGACCCACTCCAACAGATTCTTTTCAAATACCGAAAAATTCCCCTAGTCTCGTCGTAAATATTGCCACACTCCTCTGGACTCTCTATACATACAGATGCCCAGACTTGCTGTAAATAATAACACACACCCCTGAACCCACTGCAAATTCCAAAGCACTCCTCCAAATACTCTGCAAATACTAAAGCTGTTCCCCCAAATCTCAATAAAGTGAAGCACACTCCCCCAGACTCTCTGCAAATACAAACACTGTCCCCTGAACTCTCTGTAAACATTTAAAAAAACTCCCCTAGACTCTCAAAAACATTGGAAAACTGACCCAATCTCCGGTTGCTCTGTAAATACTAATACACTCCACTGATCCCTCTGTGAATAGAAACATACTGCACCCGACTTTCCGAAAATACTGACATACTCCACTGGATTCTCTGTAATTACTAAAGCACTGCCCTGGACTCTTTGTAAATACCAAAACACTGCCCTGGACTCGCTGTAAATACCAAAACACTGCCCTGGACTCTCTGTAAATACCAAAACACTGCCCTGGACTCTCTGTAAATACCAAAACACTGCCCTGGACTCTCTGTAAATACCAAAACACTGCCCTGGACTCTCTGTAAATACCAAAACACTGCTCTGGACTCTCTGTAAATACCAAAACACTGCTCTGGACTCGCTGTAAATACCAAAACACTGCCCTGGACTCGCTGTAAATACCAAAACACTGCCCTGGACTCTCTGTAAATACCAAAACACTGCCCTGGACTCTCTGTAAATACCAAAACACTGCTCTGGACTCGCTGTAAATACCAAAACACTGCCCTGGACTCGCTGTAAATACCAAAACACTGCCCTGGACTCTCTGTAAATACCAAAACACTGCCCTGGACTCTCTGTAAATACCAAAACACTGCCCTGGACTCTCTGTAAATACCAAAACACTGCTCTGGATTCTCTGTAAATACCAAAACACTGCCCTGGACTCGCTGTAAATACCAAAACACTGCTCTGGACTCGCTGTAAATACCAAAACACTGCTCTGGATTCTCTGTAAATACCAAAACACTGCTCTGGATTCTCTGTAAATACCAAAACACTGCCCTGGACTCTCTGTAAATACCAAAGCACTCCCCTGACTCTCTGAAAATACCAAAGCACTGCCCTGGACTCGCTGTAAATGCCAAAGCATTACCCTGGATTCTGTGTAAAGACCAAAGCACTGCCTGGGATTCTCTGTAAATACAAAATCACTGCCTGCGGAATCTGTAAATACCAAATCACTGCCTTTGGACTCACTGTAAATACTAATTTACTGCCTCCGGACTCTCTGTAAACACCAAAGCACTGCCCGGATTTTCTGTAAACACCAAAGCACTGCCTGGGAGTCTGTGTAAATACCAACTCACTGCCTCCGGACTCTCTGTAATTACCAAAGCACTACTCTGGACTCTCTGTAAATTTTCTTTTAATTTCAAAAATATACTTTATTCATAAAATATTTTAATGATCTGTATAATTGGTTATGCCATGCATACATAAACATTCCATTTCGTTGCATGTAGAGATCGAGTAATCATTTGTATATACAGGTCTGTACGTTTACAATGCATATATTTAGCTGAGGTGTCAGCGGAGCCCACTTACAGCGTGAGCCCCCTGTTCTTAAAGCAGGCAGATGTTAAACGGTGGTGTTTCCCTACCGCGCCTTAGTTGCCCCAAGCATCAGCGCATCCCTCAACATGTAGTCCTGGACCTTGGAATGTGCCAGTCTGCAACACTCAGTCGGGGTCAACTCCTTCAGCTGGAAGATCAGCAGGTTTCAGACAGACCAAAGAGTATCTTTCACGGAGTTGATGATCCTCCAGGCACAGTTGATGTTCGTCTCGGTGTGCGTCCCGGGGAATAGGTCGTAGAGCACGGAGTCCCGCGTCGCGGCGCTACTCGGGACGAACCTCGACAAACATCACTGCATTCCTCTCCAGACTTCTTCTGCGTAAGCACATTCCAGAAGGAGGTGTGTGACAGTCTCGTCCCCCCCGCAGCCGCTTCGAGGGCAATGTGCGGTGCGGCTGAGAGTCCGGGTGTGCATAAAGGATCTCACAGGCAGAGCCCTTCTCACCACCAGCCAAGCCATGTCTTGGTGCTTGTTGGAAAGTCCTGGCGATGAGGCATTCTGCCAAATGGCTTTGACAATCTGCCCACTCTAATCTAGACTCTGTCTACACTCTCCTATCTGTCTAGTTATTTCCTTGGCACTGGCACGACTCTGTAATTTATATGGGTATCTGACACATGTTCGCATTTAAGAATCCTATGGCCCTCCTCCTGTCCTCTTACAGGCCACGTCTACACTTCAGTGCTGTACCTTGGGTTGTACCAGCAACCTTCATTGTCACACTGCAGCAAAGGCACTATGCACTGAAGGGCTAGCACCCAGCTCATGAAGTGGACCAGCCTGCATCCTTGTGCTTTTCCCTCACAGCCATAATGCTCACTCACTCTAAGCCAACCTGAATGCTCGCAGCATCCCTGCCTTGCTTAACCTTTTTGTGTGTTATCCTCTCGGCCAGAGATACCAGGCTATTGTCTTGCATTGTCGTTTAATGCAGACAGAAAGCAGGAAACTTGATATGGTGATTAGCAGTACACAGTCAAGTCGAGAGGGATAGCCTTCAGTCAGAGATCCCGAAACAACAAGTCAAAGGCAGTCCCTCATACCAGTCCAGGGTGAAATTAATACAAATGCTACTGGATATTTATCCTATTGGATAAGCCTTTTCTGTTTCAGTCAGAATCAGGAACTACCCCTTTTAGGAGGGATGAGGTGTTGAATCACAGGCATCACAGCCCCTGCCTCAAGTCCTTCTGCTCTCTTCTGGCCTTTTTTTACCGTGGAAAGAAGAGGCAGGTACAGCGAGAGATGGAAGTGCGTGACTCAGCTATTATTACTGGTGCAGGTGGAAAGGTAACCCAAAGGAGCGAGCAGATAAGAGAGCGCACAGGGTTGGTGATGTTTGGTGTTGAGGTGAGTGACAGTGAGGCAGGGAAGATGTTGCATGCAATAAGGAATGTGGTGGAGCATGGCCCTTGGTCAGATGTGGGTACAATAGCAAAGAGAGTGATGATGAGTTATCAGAGAGAAGATGGTGACAGTTACAATGGCCAGTTAGAAAAGATCTCCTTCCTACGGTGGTATGTATCCCTCAAGATGGCCAAGACTTATTTGAGTGGCATCGTGAGACCAGGCAGTCATGGTCTGGTATTGTGTTGCCCACTGTGATCGTAGGGAAGTCAGTACCACCATGTCCGGCAGGGGGACACCGATTCCATGTCTGGGCAAATTCAAAATCTGGATGCAAAATGTAATTCTCAAAATGACACGAGTGCAAGGGATGCCAGTGAATTCTGGAACATCTGCTGAATGTTTCGAACTAGGCAAAAAAAACAGTTAAGATTTAGCCCAAATGGTTATTGCATGTAATTGTAGTTTCTCAGCAACAACAAAACTTAAAAGTGCCCTGTTTTAATAGTTTAAAATGTGCTTTAGATGCTGAATTTTAGGGGGACAAAAAGACCAATCAGCTTAGTTCACCTCCAGGAAGTCACAAGATCCATCAATTGTGAAATTGTTGATGAATCCTGATAATCAAGCTTCAACTAGTCTAATTTAGTAGGACACGAGAGGTAAAATATTTTGGTCTGAGATGTAATGAGTATGATGCAAAATGATTGGTGTATATTAGATTAGATTACTTAGAGTGTGGAAACAGCCCCTTCGGCCCAACAAAGTCCACACCGACCCGCCGAAGCGCAACCCACCCAGACCCCCTCCCCTAATACTATGGGCAATTTAGCATGGCCAATTCACCTGACCTGCACATTTTTGGATTGTGGGAGTAAATCGGAGCACCCGGAGGAAACCCACGCAGACACGGGGAGAATGTGCAAACTCCACACAGAGAGTCGTCTGAGGCGGGAATTGAACCTGGGTCTCTAGTGCTGTGAGGCAGCAGTGCTAACCAAAAAAGCAATCACCAACCTGGACACAGCACTACAAACTTAGCTGGCTGGCCCACCTCAGCCCTTCCCATGGTTAGTAGGGGGATTGAACTCATGACTTTTAGCATTACTAGCACTACACTCTATCCAGCTGAGCTAACCAACCAACTATGTTTGGATAGTGTATGTTCAGGAGGCAAGTCATATGACACTGGTGAGTCAAAAGCCACTGCTCATGGGCTGGTTCAAGCTTATTTGAATCTTAAACAAGTGCATGGTTTTTGATCAAACCCTTCCTGTTGGGTTGTAACAAAAGAAGAGCTTGCATGATCTTTAGTTCTTACTGGAACCTAGCAACTGCCCAGTACAGAAGGGATTTTGCCTGAAACGTCGATTTTACTGCACCTCGGATGCTGCCTGAACTGCTGTGCTTTTCCAGCACCACTCTAATCTAGACTCTCTCAGCCCAGGCAGGCCAGGGGAAATGTGTGATGCTATTTCTGAGCAGACACCTGGAGATTCTGCTGCACAAGGTTTGCACACCCAGTCTATCCTCAACCAGTGGTAGTTACCATAACATCATGTCATGCCGACCTGGTCCATGGTTGCCACCAGGGTCAGTGTAGTGTCTATCACTTGGAGGAATTGTAACAATGTAGGAAGGTGGTTAATACTTTAGCATTCCCATTATTGCTTGCAATATCCTGTCCACTCACACTTGTGGACCCCAACGTCCAACTTCATCAACCCTACATGCCATCTGCGCTGTGTACTTGCTCTCTCCACCTGCACCAAAAGTAATAGCTGTAGTACACATTTCTACTGCCTGTCTTATGTTGAAACATAGCAGTTAGGAGCAGGAGGAGGCCATCCGGCCATTTTTTTTTAGATTAAATTACTTACAGTGTGGAAACAGGCCCTTTGGCCCAACAAGTCCACACCGCCCCGCCAAAGCGCAACCCACGCATACCCCTACCCTAACACTACGGGCAATTTAGCAGGACCAATTCACCTGACCTGCACATCTTTGGACTGTGGGAGGAAACCAGAGCACCCAGAGGAAACCCACACAGACACATGGAGAACGTGCAAACTCCACATAGTCAGTCGCCTGAGGCGGGAATTGAACCCAGGTCTCTGGCGCTGTGAGGCAGCGGTGCTAACCACTGTGCCACCGAGCCTGCTCCGCCAGTCATCACAGTCATGGCTGGTCATCCAACTTGATAGCCTAACCCTGCTTTCTCCCCATAACCTTTGATCTCATTTGCCCCAAGTGCTATATCTAGCCACCTCTTGAATACATTCAATGTTTTGGCATCAACTACTTCCTGTGGTAATGAATCCACAGGCTCACCACACTTTGGGTGGAGAAAGGTCTCCTCATCTCCGTCCTAAATGGCCCACCCAAACCTTCAGAATGTGACCCCTGGTTCTGGATGCAACCTCCATCAGGAACATCCTCCCTGCAGCTGTCCTGTCTAGTCCTGTTAGTATTTTAGAAGTCTCCATGAGATCCCCCTACATTCATCTGAGCTCCAGCGAAAACAATCCTAACCTAGTCAATCTCTTCTCATAGGTCAGTCCCGCCATCCCTGGATTCAGCCTGGTAAATCTTCACTGCACTCCATCAAGAGCAAGAGCATCTTTCCTCAGAAAAGGAGACCAAAACTGCACACAGTATTCTAGGTGTAGCCTCACCATGACCCTGTATAACTGCAACAACACATTCCTGCTCCTAAACTCAAAACCTCTCGCAATGAAAGCCAACGTACCATTTGCATTCTTTGCCACCTGCTGCACCTGCATGCTCATCTTCAGCAACTGGTGCACAAGGGCACCCAGGTCCCCCGCACACTCCCCTCTTCCAATTTACAACCATCCAGGTAGTCATCTGCCTCCTTGCTTTTGCTTCCAAATTGAATAACCTCACATTTATTCAAATTATATTGCACCTCCCACTAAGTTACTCACTCACCCAACCTGTCCACAGCACGCTGAAGGATCTCTACATCCCCGTCAGAATTCACCCTCCCACCCAACTTGCTGTCATCTGCAAACTTTCAGATGTTATATTGTATTCCTTCATCCAAATCATTAATTGTGAATGGCTGGGGTCTTAGCACAATCCCTGTGGCACCCCACTGGTTACTGTCTGCCAACTTGAAAAGGACCCATTAATTCCTACATTTTGTTTCCTCTCTGCCAATTAGTTTCCTATCCATCTCAATACACTTTCCCCAATCCCATGTGCTTTAATCTTGCACAATAATCTCTCATGTTGGACTTTGTCAAACACTTTGTGGATGTCCAAATATACCACATCAACTGGCTCCCCCTTGTCAACTCTAGTAGCTACATCTGCATAGAATGCCTGTCCCTCTCTCTAATTCCAAGAGGAAAGCAGACCCAACATGGAAGAAAGAATCAGCATGAGTGCTGGGGAATCCAACATTCTGCTCTTCCCCCCCTCTGGTGGAGAACATCCTGACACTGAACCACCTCAGTGGATGCCTGACGGTGTCCAAGCCCCTGAAATAATATTGGCACCCCCTGAGCTTGACTGCGACACAGTGGCACAGTGGTTAGCACTGCTGCCTCATAGCAGCAGGTATATGGATACGATTCCAGCCATGGGTGACAGTCTGTGTGGAGCTTGTGTGTTCTCCCTGTGTCTGTGTGGGTTTCCACCAGGTGCTCCAGTTTCCTCCTACAGTGCAAAGATGTGTTGTTTAGGTCATAGAGTTATGCAGCATGGAAACAGACCCTTCGGTTCATTTTGTCCATGCTATGCATATCCTAAATTAATCTAGTTCCATTTGCCAGCATTTGGCTCAGATCCCTCTACACCTTTCCAACTCACATACCCATCCAGATGTCTTTTTAAATGTTGTAATTGTACCAACCTCCACCACCTCCTCTGACAGCACATTCCATACACGCACCAGACTCTACATGAAAACGTTACCTCTTGGGTCCCTAAATATTGTCCCATAGAGTCCAGGGATGTGCAGTTTAGGTGGGCTAGCCATGGTAAAAACAGGATTACAGGAATGGGATGGGGAGGTGGATGTGGGTGGGATGCACTTTGGATGGTCTGTGCAAACTCGATGGGCCGGTTGGCCTCTTTCAGCACATCAGGGATTCTACATCTGATGTCTGCTGAAAACTTGATAAGATTCCTGGCTTGGAGCTGCAGTGAACTGCAGGGCACACAGAAGCGGCACGGTGGCACAGTGGTTAGCACTGCTGCCTCGCAGCGCCAGAGACCCGGGTTCAATTCCCGACTCAGGCGACTGACTGTGTGGAGTTTGCACGTTCTCCCCGTGTCTGCGTGGGTTTCCTCCGGGTGCTCCGGTTTCCTCCCACAGTCCAAAGATGTGCAGGTCAGGTGAATTGGCCATGCTAAATTGCCCGTAGTGTTAGGTAAGGGGTAAATGTAGGGGAATGGGTGGGTTTCGCTTCGGCGGGTCGGTGTGGACTTGTTGGGCCGAAGGGCCTGTTTCCACACTGTAATCTAATCTAATCTAATCTAATCTAAAAAAAGCACTATGAGTCTAATGTCTTTAGCTAACGGTGCAAGATGCACAAAAGACTCATGTGTGCCCATGAACGAGGGGCCCAGAGATGCAGCCTGGTCCAGTTCACAAGCTGGGTGCATGTCTTTGAGCCCACAGGGTCCTTGTTGTAGAATTGCAATGGTACCTGCCAGTGCAAAATGGGATTGCAGAAGTGTGCTGTAAGTGGATCCGAGATGTGCCATGACGGTCCTTACAGGCTGCCACATGTCAGATGTTCATGTCCATGGACATAGGGGTGTGTGCACAAAGTGCTCATTGACATGTTGGTGCCTGGTGTTCACATGGATACTCCATCAAAGCAAGCAGTGTGCTGGGGTTACCTGCCCTTTATTCCATTCTCAACAATTCTTGAAGCCTTCAAGGTTCAATGTGTTTGGCAACATAGGAATGTGAACACCAATAAAATGTGCTGTGAAAAAGTTTTTAACAAGCTAGAATTCCACATAATTTGTCATTCATTACTGCCTAATGAGAAATGTGACTGCTGCCTGGAAATAAGGATACAAGGACTTGCTTGGGACGTTGAGATGGGCCTGCTCAGACTTCTCACCTGATTCTGCCATGAATCTCCCCTTAGCCCATGTCACTTAGGCCTCAATAAGATTCCATCCATGAACTCTGTCTCTTTCTTTCTCTCTCCCTCACTAACTCTCCAAAGTCTCTTCCAGACCTACTAAGCATTTCTAACACTTTCTGGAAATTTTCCAAAGTTCGCACGATTCTTTTCTTTTGCTTTCTGTCAATAATCAGGTAGATATTTATGCTTTTTTTTCATAGAATCCCTACAGTGTGGAAACAGGCCCTTCGGCCCAACAAGTCCACACTGACCCTCTGAAGAGTATACCACCCAGACCCATTCCCCTACCCCACCACTTTACATTTACCCTGACTAATGCACCTAACCTACACATCCCTGAACACTCTGGGCAATTTAGCATGGCCAATTCACCCTAACCTGCATATCTTTGGATTGTGGGAGGAAACCGGAGCACCCAGAGAAACCAATGCACGGGGAGATTGTGCAAACTCCACACAGGCAGCCACCTAAGGCTGGAAATGCCCAGAAAAATAAATGTCATGGGTTTGATCCACAATCCATTGCTGATCAGTAATTTGTCTAAGATGAAAGAGAGAACCTCTCTTCTGACTTCCACTGTGTGAGACACCCCCTGTTCTTTGTTCTGTAAGATATCTTTCGAAAGAGAAAATTCCTGCCCAACAAAAATAAAAGAACCCAAATCTTTCCAACACAACGCTATTTTCTGCATCCCAATATCCATAACAAGCTGTTTCGCCCAATATCTAGACTTGAAAAATCCAATGGAGAAAAAATATCTATTTTCTGAGCACTCCTTCCAACTCCTCAATGAAGCAAATCTTTAAGCCACATCAATGTGTTGCCTAACCTGGAGATGACCTCAAAAGGGAATAAGTCCAGTTCTAAAAGAAATGGGGAGGAGCTGCTTTGTGCAAAGTGTCTTTCATGCCCTAATCCTTCTCATGTTTTGGGTTCTCACAGAAACCTGATGTGTTTTGTGCTGCCCTCACCCGTGTGCAAGTCTCTTCAGAAGTGACCTCCCTCCAATGGCACTTCCAAATACAGGTCACATTCCATCAACGCTCACCAGTTTCCAATCAAACCTGGAAATGTTACGTTTCAGGAGTACTACAGAGACTGTGGTCAGGAACTTCCAGTTCAGGAGGGGATATCGATGTTTGTTAATGAACCCCCATTAACTAATTTGCCATTTTGAAGAAGTCAAGAGTGACAATCATGACTTAATTCATATTAATGTCCAGCACTTTTATTTATAAGTTGATCCCTGATTTTCTCTTGAAGTTTGTACTGGAATGGAATATGAATAAACTGATCTGTCGCAGAATAAAAACAGCAAAAAAAACCTGCTGGAGATCTGAAACAATCAGGAAACACATTTTTGCAAAAAACTCATTATTTCAGGCAGCATCTGTGGAGCAAGAGAAATATGATTAACATTGCGAATCCAGTGACCATTAATTGTGTTTCTCCACACTCATACAAGTAACCAGACACAGACATGCAAACTCCCTCACACTTACAGAGTCATACACCCAAACTCTCTGTCACACACCCATATACTCACACATACACACATGCACTAATACACTCACACATGTACTTATTCACACTCGCACATACACACGCGTACATGCACTGAAAACACACACATACTATCACACAAACAAACATGCACACACAGGCAAAGACAGACACACTCGCATTCATATGCTGACATAAACACATAACAACAACACACAGAGTCACACAATCCTATAAACGCATGCACACAGACACATGCATACAAACACACTTACACTCACTCACATACATCTCTATGACTCTATGACATACACACAAAAATCATGTACAGAAACACAGACATGTAATCATGAATTTACACACACACCTCACACACAGATGCACAGAACACACACACACATACAAAAACACAGAACACACACAGAAACACAGAACACACACACACATTCATACACATACAGAAACACAGAACACACACATACATAAACACAGAACACACATAGAAACACAGAACACACACACATACAGAAACACAGAACACACACAAACACAGAACACACACACATACACACACACATACAGAAACATAGAACACACACACACAGAACACACAAACACACATACACACACACATACAGAAACACAGAACACACACATACACACACATACAGAAACACAGAACACACATACACGCACAGAAACACAGAACACATACACACACACATACACACACACATGCACAACCACACACATACACACACACATACATGCACACATACAGAAACACAAAACACATGCACACATACACACACACACACATAAACACACGCACATATACACGCATACACACACACATACTCGCACACACACACATACACACACACACACACACATACAGAAACACAGAACATGGCCATCTTTGAATCAAGGTTATAATAAGACCAGGAGCTGATTGGCCTAGATGGAACCCAAGCTGAACAAGTTACTGCTGATGGCACCTCCCACCACTTTACTGATGATCAAGAGTAGACTGGTGGGACGATAATTGGCATGGTTGGATTTGTCCTGCTTTTCGTGTTTGGAACATAGCTGGGCAGTTTCCACCTTGTTGGGTAGATAGAGTGTTGTAACAGCACTGGATGAATTCAGCCAAGGGAGCAGCGAGTTCTGGTGCACAAGACTTCAATAATTTTCACTGTAATGTTGTCAGGATTCATAGCCTTTGCACTATCCAGTGCCTTCAACTATTTCTTGACATCACGTGGAGCGAACTGAATTCCCAGAAGATTTGCATCTGTTATGCTGTGGACCACTAGTGGAGGCCAAGAAGATCATTCTCTCGGCACTGCTCACTGAAAATTACTGTGAATGCTTCAGCTTTATCTGTTGTACTGATTTCATCCATCATTGAAAACGGGGATATTTGTGAAGCCTCCTCCTCCAGTGAGTAGTTTCATTGCCCATTGCCATTCGCAAGACCTGGCAGGATTGGAAAGATTAGGTCTGATTGGTTGGGGGATCACTTAGCTCTGTGTATCACTTGCTGCTTATGCTGTTTGGCATGCAATGAGGACTGTTTGGTCGTTTCATCAGGTTGACACCTCATCATGGTGCTGCTCCTGCTGGACCCTACTGCGATCTTCTCTGAAACAGGATTAAGCCCCTAGTTTGATAAGAATGGTTGAAAGTGGGAATTGAAGAAGAAGGGCTTATGCCCGAAATGTCGATTCTCCTGTTCCCTGGATGCTGCCGGACCTGCTGCGCTTTTCCAGCAACACATTTTCAGCTCTGATCTCCAGCATCTGCAGTCCTCACTTTTTCCTGAAAGTGGGAATTGCCACACCATGAGATTGCAGATTGTTTTGGAGTAGAAATTTACTGCTGTTGATGGCCCACAGTGCTCTGTCAGTGCCCAGTCTTGAGTCACTATATGTGTCTGAAATCTGTCCCATTTAGTGCAGTGGAGATGCCACACAACACAATGGAGGATATTCTCAATGTGAAGGCAGGGCTTCATCTCCACAAGAACATTAAAGTGGATAAGCCCCAGGCCCGATGATATCTACCCCTGGTTATTGAGAGAGGCAAGAGATTTCTGGAGCCTTGATCAAGATCTTTGTATCCAGGCTTTATATCCACTGGAGAGGTCCCAGAGGACTGGCGAGTAGCTAATAGAGCATAGAACAGTAGAGCACAGTACAGGCTCTCCGGCCCTTGATGTTGTGCCGATCTGTTATCCTACTCTAAGATCAAACTAACCTACATATCCTTCATTTTACCATTATCCATGTGCCTATCCAAGAATCGCTTAAACATCCTTAATGTATCTGATTCTACCACCACTGCTGGCAGTGCAATCCACAGACCCACACCCCCTGTGTTAAGAATTGGCCTCTGACATCGCCCCTAAATCTTTCTCCAATCACCTTAAAATTATGTCCCTTTGTGCATTATGCTCCCCATTTCTGCACTGGGAAAAAGTCTCTGGCTATCAACTCTACCTATGCCTCTCATCATCTTGTACACCTCTATCAAGTCGCTGCTCACACTTCTCCCTCAACCTTAATAAGACATTGTTTCCAGTCCAGGCAGCATTCTGGTAAATCTCCCCTGCAATCTCTCTAAAGCTTCCACATCCTTTCTATAATGAGGTGACCAGAACTGAATGCAATATTCCAAGTGTGGTCTAACCAGGGCTCAATGGAGCTGCCACATAACCTCATGGCTCTTAACTCAATTCCCCTGTTAATGAAAGCCAACACAGGAATGGCACAGTGGGTTATTCATTGGAGGGTCAGTGTGCCTTGTTGGGATAAATGGCCTGATTCCACACAGTAGGAAGTCTATATAAAAAAAAGGGGGTGGCGCGGTGGCTCAGTGGTTAGCACTGCAGCCTCACAGCACCAGGGTCCCAGGTCTCAGCCTCGGATGACTGTCTGTGTAGAGTTTGCACATTCTCCCTGTGTCTGCGTGGGTTTCCTCTGGGTGCTCCAGTTTCCTCCCACAGTCCAAAGATGTGCAGGTCAGGTGAATTGGCCATGCTAGATTGCCCCATAGTGTTAGGTGCATTAGTCAGAGGGAAATGGGTCTGGGTGGATAACTCTTCGGAGCGTCGGTGTGGACTGGTTGGGCCATTGGGCCTGTTTCTGCAGTGTAGGGAATCTAATCTAATCTAATCACACCATATGTTTTCTTAACAACCTTATCAAGTTGGGTGGAATCTTCGGAAAATTTATGGGCATGGACCCCAAGATCCGTCTGTTCCTCCACACTTCCAAGAATCCTGTCTTTAACCCTGTATTCTGCATTCAAATTCAACCTTCCAAAGTAAATTACTTCACACTTTTCCAGTTTGAACTCTATCTCCCACTTATCAGCCCAAAACTGCATCCTGTCAATATCCCATTGCAATCTATAACAGCCCTCCACACTATCCACAAATCCACCAACCTTCATGTCATTGGCAAGCTTATCAACCCACACTTCCACTTCCTCATCCAAGACATTTATAAAAATCATAAAGAGCAGAGGTCCCAGAAACTGATCCCTGTGGAACACCACTGGTCACCGAGTTGCAGGCGCAATACTTTCCATCAAAAACCGCCTTCTGTCCTCTTAGCCAGCCAATTCTGTATCCAGACAGCCAGATTTCCCTGTATCCCATGCTTCCTTACTTTCTGAGTGAGCCTACCATGGGTAACCTTATCAAACGCCTTGTTAAAGTCCACATACACCATATCCACTGCTCTACCTTCATCAAAGTGTTTTGTCACATCCTCATAGAATTCAATAAGGTTTGTGAGGCATGACCTGTCCTCCTCAAAGCCATGCTGACTTCTCTAATCAAACTATGGATTTCCAAGTAATCATTAATCTTGTCTCACAGAATCCTCTCCAATAATTTGTCCACCACTGATGTAAGACTGATTGATCTATAATTCCCAGGATTATCCCTATTCCCTTTCTTGAACAAGGGAATAACATTTGCCACTCTCCAATTAAATGTCACGACTCCAATGGACAGTGAGGATGCAAAGATCATCACCAAAGGCACAGCAGCCTCTTCCTCATTTCCTGTCGTAACCTTGGGTATTTCACGTCTGACCCAGGCTATTTATCTATTCTTATGTTTTTCAGAACTTTCAGCACATCCTCCTTCCTAACATTAACTTGTTCTAGCATATCAGCCTGTTTCACACTGTCTTCACAACCAACAAGGTCCCTCTCAGTAGTGAACACTGAAGCAAAGTATTCATTATGGACCTCCCTTACTTCCTCTGACTCCAGATACAAGTTCCTTTCACTCTCCCTGATTAGCCCTACCCTCACTCTGGCCATCCTCTTGTTCCTCACAGAAGTGTAGAACACCTTAAGGTTTTCCTTAATTCTGCGTGCTAAAGCTTTTTCATGCTCCTTCTAGCTCTCCTAAATTAATTTTTCAGTTCCTTCCTGGCTACCTTGTAACACTCTAGAGCCCTGTCTGTTCCTTGCCTTCTCAACCTTAAGTAAGCCTCCTTCTTCCTCTTGACCAGATTTTCCACAGCCCGTGTCCCCCAAAGTTCCTTCACCCTACCATCCCTTCCTTGCCTCAGTGGGACAAATCTACCCAGCACTATCAGCAAGTGCTTCCGAAACAACCTCCACATTTCTGTCATGCATTTTCGTGAGAACATCTGTCCCCAATTTAGGTGCCTGCATTGTAATTCCTCCTCTCCCAATTAAATACTTACCCATACGATCTGCTCCTATCCCTCTCCATGAGTACAGTAAAAGTCAGGGAGTTGTGATCATTATCACCGAAATGCAGTCCTACTGAGAGATCTAACACCTGGCATAGTTCGTTGCCAAGTACCAAATCCAATATGGCCTCCCCTCTCGTTGGCCTATCAACAAATTGAGTCAGGAATCCTTCCTGGACACATCTAACAAAAACTGCTCTATCCAAACTATTTGAACTAAGGAAGTTCCAATCAAATTAGGGACAATAAAGTAATCTATGGCAAGAATCTTGTTACTTTTGCACCTTTCCAAAATCTGCCTCCCAATCTGCTCCTCTGTGTCTCTGTTGCTATTGGGGGCCTGTAGAAAACTCCCAATAAAGTGACTGCTTCTTTCCTGTTTCTGACTGCCACCCATACTGACTCTGTAGACAAACCCTCCTCGACAACCTCCCTTTCTGCAGCTGTGATACTATCCCTGATTAGCAATGCCACTCCCCCACCTCTTTTACCTCTCCACCTATTCCTTTTGAAACATCTAAACCCTGGAACATCCAACAACCATTCCTGCCCTGGTGATATCCAAGTCCACATAATGGACACAATGTCATAGTTCCAAGTACTGATCCATACTCTAAGTTCGTCATCCTTATCCCTGACACTTCTTGTGTTACAATAGACCCATCACACTGACTGCAACTTTGCCCTATCAACTGTCTATCCCTCCTCATAGATTCTCTGCACACCGTATCTGCCTGTTCACCAGCTACCCCCATCCTCTGATCCGTAGCTCTGGTTTCCACCCCCCGCCAAACTAGTTTAAACCCTTCCAAAGAGCATTAACAACCGTCCCACTCAGGATATTGGTGGCCCGCCCTTCTTGTACAGGTCCCACCTTCCCCAGAAGATAATCCCAATGATCCACATATCTGACACCCTCCCTCCTACACCAGCTCTGCAGCCACATGCTCATCTGCACTTGCCCTCTTTTCCCAGCCTCACGAACCTGTGGCACCGGTAGCAATCCTGAAATTACTACTCTGCTCGTCCTGCCTTTGAGCTTCTAACTCCCTATATTCACTTTTCAGGTCCTCCTCCCTTTTCCTAGCCATGTCACTGGTGCGGACGTGTACCATGACTTCTGGTTGCTGTCCCTCCCCCTTAAGAATCCTGTAGATTCAATCCGAGACATCCCTGACCCTGGCACCCGGGAGGCAACATACCATCTAGGAGTCTCGTTCATGATCACAGACTCTCCTGTCTGTTCCTCTCACCATTGAATGTTGTTCCTTGTTCAAGAAGGGAAATAAGG
The DNA here is from genome assembly GCF_037043375.1 of Chiloscyllium plagiosum. Classification (NCBI taxonomy): domain Eukaryota; kingdom Metazoa; phylum Chordata; class Chondrichthyes; order Orectolobiformes; family Hemiscylliidae; genus Chiloscyllium; species Chiloscyllium plagiosum. The sequence continues at coordinate 104,006,967 of NW_028270150.1, read as the reverse complement.
ATAATCCAGGAAACTAGACCAGTGAATCGCACATCGATGGTTGGGAAGCTATTGGAAAGAATTATCAGGGATAGGATTTGTGTGCATTCGGAAAAGCATGGCCTAATTTGGGACATTCAGCATTGCTCAGTGCAGGGCAAGTCATGTCTTATTAACTTGATAGAATTTTTTGAAGAGGTGACAAAGGTGATTGATAAGAGTAGTGGATGTTGTCTTCATAGATTTTAGTAAGGCTTTCGATAAAGTCCCTCATGGCAGGCTTATCCAGGATGCAGAAGATCCACGGTCACGTGACCGCTTGAATTCAGCATTGGCTTGCCCAAAGAAGGTGGAGGGTTGTGATGGAAATGTGCTTTTCTGACTGGAGGTCTGTGACTAATGATGTCCTGCCGGGATGTGTAGTGGGCTATGTATGAAAGACTTGGATGAAAACGTAGATGAGTGGGCTAGTAAGTTTGCAGATGATACAGAGATCGGTGGAGTTGTGGACAGTGTAGATGGTTGTCAAATGGATACAGTGGGATTTATATCAGTTGCAGATTTGGGCGGAGAAATGGTAAATGGAGTTTAATCCGGGTAAGTGTGAGGTACTGCACTTCAGGAGATCAAATGTTAAGGAAAAGTATACAGTTAGTGGCAGGACCCTGAGCAGCATTATATACAGAGGGATCTTGGGGTTCCAGTCCATAGCTCCCTGAAAGTGGCCACACAAGTAGATAGGGTGGTAAAGAAGGCCATGGCATGCTTGCCTTTATTGGTCAGGGCACTGAGGACAGCAGTCAGGATGTCTTGCTGCAGCTTAATAAGACTTTGGTTAGACTGCATTTAGAGTATTGCATTCAATCTGGTCACCACATTATAAGAAGGACATGGAGGCTCTGGAGAGGGTACAGAAGAGAGTTACCAGGATGTTGCCTGGATTAGAGCATTTGAGTGATAAGGAGAGGCTAGAAAAACCAGGGCTATTTGCTCTGGAGTGGCAGAGACCGTGGGGAGACTTACTAGAAGTCTATAAAATTATGAGTTGCATTTGTAGGGTTGATGGGAGTTTCATTTCTGCAGCAGGAAGAGTGGGAGCGTTGACCAGAGGGCTGACAGGAAGGTAAATCACCGATTTAAAACCTCACCTCATGAACAGGTGGAGCACACGCTGAACAGGAGCAGACATGGGACTGCTAAGTATGTGAAGTAATACATTTGGGTAGTTGCGTTACCCAAAACACTACTCGGGTAGCGTCTCCTACCCATCGTCCTCCTCCAACCAAAACAAAAGGTTCTGTGGGCCGGATTGGTCAGGTAACTAGTTGTTTTTTTATTCTTTATTTTTCAACAGTCTTGTTGTGAGTTTAGAACAGTGGGAATGGAGATTGGGGCAGTTGAATGTTCCTCCTGCAGAATGTGGGAGGTAAGGGTCACCACCAGTGTCCCTGCTGACTGCACCTGTGGGAAGTGCACCCAACTCCAGCTCCTCGAAAACCGTGTTAGGGAACTGGAGCTGGAGCTGGATGAACTTCGGATCATTCAGGAGGCAGAGGGGGTTATTGAGAGGAGTTACAGGGAGGTGGTCACTCCTCAAGTACAAGAAGAAGGCAGAAAGGTTACAGTCAGGGGGCAGAAAGGGAACTGGCAGGCAGTGCAGGGATCCCCTGTGGCCGTTCCCCTCAACAACAAATATACCATGTTGGAAACTGTTTGGGGGGAGTGATTTACCAGGAGTAAGCCATGGTGAACAGGTCTCTGGCCCACAGTCTGTCCCTGTTGCTCAGTAGGGAAGGGGGAAGAAGAGTCACTGGGGTCTCCATAGTTAGGGGGACAGATAGGAGGTTCTGTGGGGACGAGAGAGACTCCCGGTTGGTGTGTTGCCTCCCAGGTGCCAGTGTTCATGATGCCTCGGATCGTGTTTTTGGGATCCTTGAGGGGGAGGGGGAGCAGCTCCAATTCGTGGTCCACATCGACACCAACAACATAGGTAGGAAGAGAGATGGGGATTTAAGGCAGAAATGCAGGGAGCGAGGGTGGAAGCTTAGGGCTAGAACAAACAGAGTTGTTATCTCTGGTTTGTTATCCGTGTCACGTGCTAGTGAGGCGAGGAATAGGGAGAGAGTGGAACCGAACACATGGCTACAGGGATAGTGCAGGAGGGAGGGTTTTGGATTCCTGGATTATTGAGGCTCATTCTGCGGTAGATGGGCCCGCTACAAACAGGATGGTCTCCATCTGAACCAGAGGGGTACCAATATCCTGGAGGGGAAATTTGCTAATGCTCTTCGGGTTGGTTTAAACTAATTCAGCAGGGAGTTGGGAACCGAAATTAAAGTTCTAGTGTCCAGGAGGTTGAGAGTAGTGAGGTCAGAAATAAGGTTTCAAGGTCGCAAGAGTTCACTGGCAAGCAGGAAGGTGGTTAAAGTGTGTGTACTTCAATGCCAGGAGCATAAGGTGGGGAAACTTGCTGCATGAATTCGTACCTGGGGCTTCAATGTTGTGGCCAATACAGAGAAATGGATAGAGCAGGGAGAGGAATGGTTGTTGCAGTTTCTGGGATTTCGATGTTTGCATCAAGAACAGAGAAGATGGTAAAAAAGGGGAAGGTGGGGCATTGTTAGTCAAAGACAGTATTACTGTGGCAGAAAGGACGTTTGAGGACTCGTCTGCTGAGGTAGTATGGGCTGAGGTTAGAAACAGGAAAGGAGAGGTCACTCTGTTGGGAGTTTTCTATTGGTCTCCGAATAGCTCCAGAGTTGTAGAGGAAAGGATAGCAAAGATGATCTCAGTAGGATTGGGAGTGGCAGAGATGTTGTTATGGGGGATTTTAATTTTCCAGATATTGACTGGGAATACTATATTTCAAGTACTTTAGATGGGTCAGTTTTTGTCCATTGTGTGCAGGATGGTTTCCTGACACAGTATGTAGACAGGCCAACAAGAGGTGAGGCCACATTGGATTTGGTATTGCGTAATGAACCAGGCCAGGTGTTAGATTTGGTAGGTGAGCACTTTGGTGATAGTGACCACAATTCGGTTATGTTTACTTTAGCGATGGAAAGGGATAGGTATATACCACAGGGCAAGAGTTATAGCGGGGGGAAAGGCAATTATAATGCGACTAGGCAAGATTTAGGATGCATGGGCTGGGGAAGGAAACTGTAGGGATGGGCACAATTGAAATGTGGAGCTTATTCAAGGACCAGCTACTGTGTGTCCTTGATACCTGTCAGACAGGGAGGAAGTTGTCAAGTGAGGGAGCTGTGGTTTACTCAAGAAGTTAAGTCTCTTGTCAAGAGGAAGAAGAAGGAGGTTTATTTAATGATGAGACATGAAGGCTCAGTTAGGGCGCTTGAGAGTTACAAGTTAGCCAGGAAGGACCTAAAGAGAGAGCTAAGAAGAGCCAAGAGGGGACCTGAGAAGTCGTTGGCTGGTAGGATCAAGGAAAACCCTAAAGCTTTCTATTGGTATATCAGGAATGAAAGAATGATGAGAGTAAGATTAGGGCCAATCAAGGACAGTAGTGGAAAGTTGTGCATGGATTCCAAGGAGAAAGGGAAAGCACTAAATGAATATTTTTCATCAGTATTCACACTGGAAAAGTTAATGTTGTTGAAGAGAATACTGAGAAACAGGCTAAAAGATAAAATGGGATTGAGGTTCACAAGGAGAAGGTGTCAGCAATTCTGGAAAGTGTGAAAATAGATAGGTCCCCTGGGCCAGATGGGATATATCCCAGGATTCTCTGGGAAGCCAGGGAGGAGATTGCAGAATTTGGCTTTAATCTTTATGTCATCATTGTCTACAGGAATAGTGCCAGAAGACTGGAGGATAGCAAATGTTGTTCCCTTGTTTAAGAAGGGGAGTAGAGACAACCCTGGTAATTATAGACCAGTGAGCCTTACTTCAGTTGTGGGTAAAGTGTTGGAAAAGGTTATAAGAGATAGGATTTATATCCATCTAGAAGGGAAAAAGTTGGTTAGGGATAGTCAACACGGTTTTGTGAAGGGTAGGTCATGCCTCACAAATCTTATTGAGTTTTTCGAGAAGGTGACCAAACAGGCGGATGAGGTAAAGCAGTTGATGTTGTGTATTTGAATTTCAGTAAGGCAGTTGATAAGGTTCCCCATGGTAGGCTGTTGCACAAAATACAGAGGTATGGGATTGAGAGTGATATAGCGGTTTAGATCAGAAATTGACCTGCTGGAAGAAAAGAGAGGGTGGTGGCTACTGGGAAATGTTCACCCTGGAGTTCAGTTATTAGTGGTGTACTGTAAGGATCTGTTTTGGGGCCAGTGCTGTTTGTCATTTTCATATTGGCCTGGATGGGGGCATAGAAGGGTGGGTTGGTAAATTTGCAGATGACACTAGGGTCAGCAGAGTTGTGGATAGTGCTGAAGGATATTGTAGGTTGCAGAGGGACATAGATAAGCTGCAGAACTGGGTTAGAGGTGGCAAATCGAATTTAATGCAGAAAAGTGTGTTACATAGAACATAGAACATAGAAGAATACAGCGCAGTACAGGCCCTTGGGCCCTCGATGTTGCGCCGATCCAAGCCCACCTAAACTACACTAACCCACTATCCTCCATATACCTATCCAATGCCCTCTTAAATGCCCATAAAGAGGGAGAGTCCACCACTGTTACTGGCAGGGCATTCCATGAACTAACGACTCGCTGAGTGAAGAACCTACCCCTAACATCAGTCCTATATCTACCCCCCCTTAATTTAAAGCTATGCCCCCTTGTAATACCTGACTCAATACGCGGGAAAAGGTTCATACTGTCGACCCTATCTAACCCCCTAATCATCTTGTACACCTCAATCAAGTCACCCCTAAACCTTCTTTTCTCTAGTGAAAACAGCCCCAAGTGCCTCAGTCTTTCCTCATACGATTTTCCTTCCATACCAGGCAACATCCTGGTAAACCTCCTCTGCACCCGTTCCAATGCCTCCACATCCTTCCTATGGTATGGTGACCAAAACTGCACACAATATTCCAGATGCGGCCGTACCAGAGTCCTATACAACTGCATCATGACCTCAGGACTCCGGAACTCAATTCCTCTACCAATAAAAGCCAGTACGCCATATGCCTTCCTCACCGCACTATTTACCTGGGTGGCAACTTTCAGAGATCTGTGTACATGGACACCAAGATCCCTCTGCTCATCCACACTACCAAGTATCCGACCATTAGCCCAGTACCCCATCTTTTTGTTATTCTTCCCAAAGTGAATCACCTCGCACTTAGCTACATTGAATTCCATCTGCCACCTTTCTGCCCAGCTCTGCAGCTTCTCTATATCCTGCTGTAACCTGCCACATGCTTCCTCACTGTCAACAACTCCTCCGACTTTCGTATCATCCGCAAACTTGCTCACCCAACCTTCTAACCCCTCTTCCAGGTCATTTATAAAAATGACAAACAGCAATGGTCCCAAAACAGATCCTTGCGGAACACCGCTAGTGACGGCACTCCATGAAGAAACTTTGCCATCAACTACTACCCTCTGTCTTCTTCCATCCAGCCAATTCCTAATCCAAACCTCCAACTCACCCTCAATGCCATATCTCCGTATTTTCTGCAGTAGCCTACCATGGGGAACCTTATCAAACGCCTTACTAAAATCCATATATACCACATCTACCGCTTTCCCCTCATCAACCTCCTTCGTCACCTTTTCAAAGAATTCAATAAGGTTTGTGAGGCACGACCTGCCCTTCACAAAACCATGCTGACTATCCTTGATCACATTATTCCTATCCAGATGTGCATAAATCCTATCCCTTACAATTCTCTCTAAGACTTTGCCCACAACAGAAGTGAGACTCACCGGCCTATAGTTACTATAGGCCGGTGTTCTCTTTGGAAGGAGCAATGGGAATAAAGAATATTGGGCTAATTATAAGATTCTTGATAGTGTAGATGAGCAGAGAGATCTCTGTGTTCATGTACATAGATCCTTGAAAGTTGCCACCCAGGTTGATAGGGTTGTTAAGAAGACATATGGCATAATAGTTTTTATTGGCAGAGGGTTTGAGGTTCAGAGCCATGAGGTCATGTAACTGCACAAAACTCTTGTGTGGCCACACTTGGAGTATTGCGTATAGGTCTAGTCACCGCTTTGTAGGAAGGATGTGGAAGCTTTGGAAAGGGTTCAGAGGATAGTTACTAGGATGCTGCCTGATATGGAGGGAAGGTCTTATGAGGAAAGGCTGAGGGACTTGAAGCTGTTTTTGTCAGAGAAGAAGGTTGAGATGTGACTTAATTGAGACACATAAGAGAATCAGAGGGTTAGATAGGGTGGACAGTGAGAGCCTTTATCCTGGGATGGTGATGGCTAGCATGAGGGGGGAATGGCTTTAAACTGAGGGGGTGATAGATATAGGACAGGTAGTTTCTTTACTCAGAGAGTAGTAAGGGCATGGAATGTACTGCCTGCAACAGGAGCAGACTCGTCAAATTTAAGGGCATTTAAATGGTCATTGGATAAACGTATGGATGAAAATGGAATAGTGTAGGTTAGATGAGCTTCAGATTGGATTCACACATCGGTGCAACATTGAGTTTCAAAGGGCCTGTACTGCGCTGTAATGTTTTATGTTCTATGTTCTACGTCAGGATTTTTATCCCAAGTGTTGAAATGTTTAATACTAGGGGGCATGTATTTAAGCTGAGAGGAGGAAATTTCAAAGGAAATCTCAGGCGCAGGTTGTTTACATGGAGGGGTAGGGATCTGGAACATTCTGCTGGGGATGGTGATGGACACAGATATAAGACAGGCATTTAAGGGGCTTTTGGATAAGCACAGGAATATGGAAAGAATGGAGAGATATGGAGCAATGGCCAGCAGAAGAGATGAGTTAAATTTGGTGTGTTGTTCGCCAAAGGGCCCGATTCTGCGCTGGACTGCTCTGTGTTCTAAGGAGTGTGTAGTGGTCACTCGTCCTGAGATTGCAATGGACAGATGCATCTGCAGCAGCAGATTGGTGAGGACGAGGTCAAATATGTTTTTCCCTCTTGTTGGTTACCTCACTCTCAACTATGTTCGAGGATGGAAAGGGCGGAGTCAGAGATGGACCAGATGAATGTGAGAGCAGGGTGGAAATTGGAAGCTCAAACTGATCAACTTTTTCCATTCCGGACGAAAGAGGGAAGCAGCACCAACAATGTTACTGATATATTGGAGAAAGAGTTGGGTGAGGGCCGGAGTAGGACTGGAACAAAGAATGTACCATGCACCCCACAAACATAACTGGGGCCCATGTGGCTTCCCATGGCCACATCTCTGACCTGAAAACAGTGAGAGGAGCTGAAAGAGAAGTTGTTCAGACTGAGGATGAGTTTGATCAGAAGTGCTGCTGCTGAGTCATACTGTATTCCAGAGCTTTCTCTCCCTCTCTCCTGCCCTTTTTGCTCTGGATCTCTCTGCTGTGTAATCCTGACTGGGATAGACTTGGACTCAGTGCCACACGGTATGTATAGAATATAGAACATAGAACAATACAGCGCAGTACCTTCGAGGCCCTTCAGCCCTCGTTGTTACACTGACCTGTGAAACCAATCTGAAGCCCATCTAACCTACGCTATTCCATTATCATCCATATATTTATATAATGACCATTTAAATGCCCTTAAAGTTGGCGAGTCTACTACTGTTGGAGGCAGGGTGTTCCACACCCCTACTACTCTCTGAGTAAAGAAACTACCCCTGATATCTGTCCTATATCTATCACCCCTCAATTTAAAGTTATACCCCCTTGTGCTAGCCATCACCATCTGAGGAAAAAGGCTCTCAATGTCCGCCCTATCAATCCTCTGGTCAGCTTGGATGTCTCTATTACGTCTCGCCTTAACTTTGTTCTCTCTCAAGTCCCTCAGCCTTTCCTCCCCGTCTCTCCTTTGCTTTGCTCCCATGTTCTCCCATTGGTGGGAGGACCGGTGAAAGGGGAAGATAAAACTTCTGAGTGAAGGGATTGCGGGGAATATCTGCTGACTTGGCTCTTGCTGTGTATTAACTCAGTCAGTCACAAAGCCAGTTTTCTCTGCACATGCTCACTTTAGCTTCTGTTGCGACACTGCAGATTTCTTGCAGAAACTCAGCACCCACAGACCAGTCGAACCGGGAACATTCCTCGTCACAATGGATGTGTCAGCACTCTACACTGGCATCCCCCATCATTGCAACAGCCTCAGTACTCAACACCAACAACTGCCAATCTCCAAGCACCATCCGACAACTCATCCGCCTTATCCACGACCACAACATTTTCACCTTTGGCAACCAGTTCTTCATCCAGAAACATGGAACAGCAATGGGGACCAAATTGCACCCCAATATGCCAACATTTTCATGCACAACTTTGAACAAGACTTCTTTGCTGCACAGGACCTCCAACCAGCGCTATACACTCGATACATTGACGACATTTTCTTCCTCAGGACCCATGGCGAGGAGTCACTGAAACAACTACACAGTGATATCAACAAGTTTCATCCCACCATTAGACTTACCATGGACTACTCCTCAGTATCTGCCTCATTCTTGGACAAATGCATCTTCATCAAGGATGGGCATCTCAGCACCACAATCTACCGCAAACCCACAGATAACCTCACAATGCTACACTTCTCCAGCTTCCACCCAAAACATATTAAAACAGCCATCCCCTACAGACAAGCCCTACACATACACCGGATCTGTTCAGATGAGGGGGAACATGATGGATGCCTGAAGGTGCTCAAGGATTCCATCGTAAGGATGCCCTCACAACATGTGCCACAGCGAGAAACTGTAATGATCTCCTCAGGAGACAGACATGGGATGTACCCTGCATTGTCCAGTATTTCCTGGGAGCCGAAAGACTACTCCATATTCTTCACAGCCTGCAACACATTATGAACGAGGATAAGCACCTCTCCAAGATCTTCCTCACACCTCCACTGCTCACCTTTAAACAACCACCAAACCTCAAACAGAGCATTGTTTGCAGCAAACTGACCAACCTTCAGGACATCATCATCTGCAATACCATACAACCCTAACATAGCAACCCCTGCAATACGTGTCAGAGTGTCAATGCAGATACCATCATTACACATGGGGACACCACCCACCATGTACGCGGCAGGTACTCATGTGACTAGGCCAATGTTGCCTATCTCATACGCTTCAGGCAAGGATGCCCTGAGGCTTGGTACACTGGTGAGACTGAACAGAGGCTACTGCAACCGATGAATAGACATCGCACAACAATCAACACAGAGGGGTATTCCCTCCCTGTTGGAAAACACTTCAGCGGTCTGGGACATTTGGTCTCGGATCTTCGGGTGACTATCCTTCGGCAGACTTTGGGACACACAACAACGAAACGTGGCCAAGCAGAGGATGATAGCCATGTTCGTTACCAGTGTGGTTGGTCTCAACCGGAACCTTGGGTTCATATCACGCTACAGCTGACCCCACTACACTATACGCTTTCACACACTCACTCACACATACACGCACACTATAAATACTCACACACTGATACAGACCCTCTCTCATATATACACTCTGTCTCATACACACACACGTACACACCCACACTCATACCCATGCACACACCCTCCCACAAGCTTATACTCCATCACACACACACACACACTTTACCAAGCATATACACATGCAAACACACACTCTCTCACGCTCACTCACACTCACATCACATACTCACATGCAGACACTAACACTGTCTCATGCACGTGCACACATATAAGTCTGTGAGATGAATTTGCATTTGCAGAATTATATTTGCAGATGCATTCTATTTCACTCAAGAAGCAGGCAATCTGCAGGCAGTCAATGCAGGCTGGCAATACGTGTAATATTTTATAACTTCCACTTTGGAAATAGAACCAGTCTGACTCAAGATTGGGATAAAGACAGACTCTAACCTCACATCTTTAATACATCGATTCAGCTGAGATGTCACTTTTCTCAAGAATGTGACTTGAAAGAAGTTCTGGGATTTACATATTAATGAACTGAACCTGCAACCCATTCTCAAAGGAGAAAGACTTAACAGCAATCTAGGTTGTTCAATATATCATTATAGCTCCATGACACTGTAAACTATTTGCTATAAATTCTGTGTCTTATGATCCCATGCTCCACAACCACCTGATGAAGGAGCAGCGCTCCAAAAGCTAGTGCCTCCAGATGAACCTGTTGGACTATAACCTGGTGTTGTGTGATTTTTAACTTTGTCCATACTCACTTCCTCTGACATCCTAGGGGCTGGGATCTCACTGATGAGTTAGGAAATTGTTAATGGATGGTGGTATAGGAGAGCTTTCATGTATGGTGACTGGGTAATATGGGAACTGTAGAGGGTGCAGATCAGGCAGTTGGACAGAGACTGTGGGGAGGGAAGTGCAGTTTGGTATGCGCAAAACCTAGGGGTCCAAATCCCTGAGCTGATTCCTTTCTGTCCAAGTCCTGACATCTTCCTACCCCACCCCCACCACCACCACCCCCACCCCCTCCACCCCCATCACAACCTCTTACCCCAATCCCTCTCTCAAGTATTTTTTAATCCCCTTGTCTAGTACCTTCGCCACATACATTCCATGATTCCTTTGAATTTTTATATCCATTTCAGAATTTCCAGTTTGCAGACTCCAGCTCCCCCTCCTTACTATGGATGTGCAATCCCTTTCCTCATCTTTCTCCCATTAGGATGGTCTCAGGACTCTCCACTTCTCCCTTGGATAAAATGGCCTGAACTGTCCCTATCCACCACTGCCCTCTTTCGCCTGGCCAAGCTCATCCTCACTCTGAACAACTTCTCTTTTAACTCTGTCCCTTTCTTCAGGCCAGAGGCATGGCCATGGGTCCCCACATGGGCCCTGGCTGTTGGTGGGCTTTGTAGAACATTCCCTGTTCCAGAGCGAGGAAGTGAGGACTGCAGACGCTGGAGACCAGGGTCGAGCGTGTGGTGTTGGAAAAGCACAGCCGGTCAGGCAGCATCCAAGGAGCAGGAGAACTCGGCTGTTGCCTGACCTGCTGTGCTTTTCCAGCACCACACTCCCAATTCCTTGTTCCAGTCCTACTTCAACCCCCACCCACAACTCTTTCTTGGATATATCAATGATATTATTGGTTCCCTCTTTCGTCTGGAAGGCGACATGTTTATCAACTGAGCTTCTAATCTCCACCCCTCTCTCTTCCATTCACCTGGTCCACCTCTGACTCCACTGTTTCCATCCTCGACATCTCTGTTTCCTTTTCTGGGGATAGGCTGGCCACTAGTATAAACCCACCATCTTCCAAAATTACCTTGACAATACATACTCACACTCTGCTTCCTGAAAAGACTCTATTCCATTCTTCCAGTTTCTCCGTCTTGGTTGTATCAGTTCCGATGAGGCCAACTTAGAGAAAGGGCCCTCCGAAATGTCCACTTTCTTCCTCAAGTGAGGATTCCCCAGCCCCCATGGCCTCAGCCAAATCTGACCCATCTCCTGGACGTCAGCCCCTCCCTCCACTCTTCCCTCCCACAACAGTGACAGGGTCCCCCCTTGTTCTCACCTACCATCCCACCAGCATCCACACCCAGCGGATCATTCGGCACCATTTCTGGCACCTCCAATGTGATGTCATCACCAGACACATATTCCCCTCCCCTCCCCTGTCAGCCCCTCTGGGACACCTTGGTCCACTCCTTCTTCACTCTCAACACCACACAAACTCTGCACCCCTCCCTTCACACCTCCCAACACCCCAACCCCACAGCCTGACACCTTTCCGTGCCACTGCAGAAGTTGTACCATCTGCCCATTTACCTCCTCCCTCCTAAGTATCCAAGGGTCCAAGCACACCTTCCAGATGAAGCAGCGCTTTGCCTGCACCACACAATCTAGTCTCCTGCATTTGCTGCTCACCATGCGCTCTCCTCCACATTGAGGAAACAAAGCATAGGTTGGGCGACTGCTTTGCAGAACACCTCTGTTGTGTCTGCAAAAATGATCCTGAGCTTCCAGTTGCCTGCCACTTCAACACTCCACCCTGCTCCCTGACCAACATCTCTGCCTCAGGCTTGCTGCAGTGCTGCAGTGAAGCTCAATGCAAGCTGGAAGAACAGCACCTCATTTACCGTTGGGGAGCTCTGCAGCCTTCTGGTCTCAAAGCAATTTCAACAATTTCAGGGCTTGAGGCACCTTCTCCCATGTCCTTACCCCAGCTCCCACACACCGGAACTGCTGTTACACACAATCCATTGTTAGCCACTAATAGGCCCCATTAGCAGCCATTCATTCTCCTTGGCCAATCATTATCCACTCCTTTGTCTGTCCAACTGTTGTTCTCTCTCTTTGGGCTCTGTGTCCCCCTCACTTCAACCCTATCTTTGACACAAAACAAACAACTGTTCCCTCATTATCATCAGTTCTGAGGAAGGGTCACTGGACCTGAAACATTAACTCTGATTTCTCTCCATGGATGCTGCCAGATTACTGAGCTTTTCCAGCAATTTCTGGTTTTGTCCCAATCCCATGCTTCCCAATTCCCAATCTGTTGCTCTTGATCTCTTCCCAGTCAGGATGACTCCACTGATTTCTCTCTTATCCCCGCTGTCCCATTTTCTCTGATCTTTGTTCTGATCTCTTTACACCCCAGTCCCAGTCTCCTTGCTCCTTGTCCTGATCTCTCTACACCCCCCCCCCTCCCAGACCCACTCTCTTTGCTCTTGCCCAGGTCTCTTCTCTAACCCCCACTTCCAGTCTCTTTGCCCCTTGTCCCCATCACACATTCTTCTCCCCAGCTCAGTCACTTTATCCCCACGTTGCTCCACCAACTGGTCACAATCTCTTTATCGCTTTCCCTGATCTATCTCTCTCCCCAGTCCAAGTCTCTTTGACCCTGTCCTTGTCTGTCCAACCTCCAGTCATAGTCTCCTCATCACTTATCCTGATCTCTCTCTCCCACCCCCAGTCCCAGTCTCTTTGACCCTTGACCTGATCAACCCCCACCCTGCTGTGTTCCCCTGAAGTACGTGCGTACATGTTTTAAAGCGTCACATGGTGAGCATGCTCCATGGTAACAGCAAATGCCGCTGTTGAGTCAAAGAAATGTTCAGAGGTCAAATGGTACACATGTGTTGACATCAGTCCAAGATGACCACCGTGTGACAAGGTGACGCTTGGAGGACCAGAACCATGAGGAAAGAAAAAGGGGCCAGGAAGAGGCATCAGCAGCCACTATCTGAATGAATGACACAGGTTCAGTGTCTTTGAGAAATGTTCCACTGTCTCCCACTCATTGTCCTGTAACAAGATGGGCGGCACAGTGGCACAGTGGTTAGCACTGCTGCCTCACAGCGCCAGAGGGTTCAATTCCCGCCTCAGGCGACTGACTGTGTGGAGTTTGCAAGTTCTCCCCGTGTCTGCGTGGGTTTCCTCCGGGTGCTCCGGTTTCCTCCCACAATCCAAAAATGTGCAGGTTAGGTGAATTGGCCATGCTAATTTGCCCTTAGTGTTAGGTGAAGGGGTAAATGTAGGAGTATGGGTCTGGGTGGTATACGCTTCGGCGGGTCGGTGTGGATTTGTTGGGCCGAAGGGCCTGTTTCCACACTGAAGGGGTTCTGTGCCTCACTGAGCCACTGTGTCGCCCTGCCGCCAGAACAAAGTCAGAAACTTGTGTCTGCATGGGAAACCTGAGCTTTGAGTTCATTCTCGTTGTTGGACCCCTCACATTAATAGACCGAGACACACAACTCGGCCGTCTACAACTGCAAAGAGGGACAGGTTCCTGAAACATCGAGAGATACTTGCTTGTCGACATTCAGGTCAGACCAGACCAGACTTGATGTCAGTGTCATCCATCATTTACTTTGGGGAATCAATGGAAAAGTATTGAAAACACAACTTTCAAATGGACCATTTTAGCTTTTATTGAAGATCATTCATGTCCATTTCCCATTGTCAGATTCTCAGGACGATTGACATTCTCATACAGCAAGCCAGATGAAAGATTAGATTTTTTTAGATTACATTACAGCGTAATGTAATCTAAACAGGCCCTTCGGCCCAACAAGTCCACACCGACCCGCCGAAGCGCAACCCACCCATACCTCTACATTTACCCCTTACCTAACACTACGGGCAATTTAGCATGGCCAATTCACCTGACCTGCACATCTTTTAGACTGTGGGAGGAAACCGGAGCACCTGGAGGAAACCCACGCAGACACGGGGAGAACGTGCAAACTCCACACAGTCAATCGCCTGAGGCGGGAATTGAACCCGGATCTCAGGCGCTGTGAGGCAGCAGTGCTAACCACTGTGCCACCCACCAACATTGTTTTCGGTGCAAGATAATTCTTTTTATTTGAATCCATCTGTTCCCTATTTTTTAAAAAAACTAAGAAACTGTTCAAAAGGAGACTTGAGAACATTTCTCAGCTCTTCTCTGAATTTCCTCTGGGTTGCTGCATAAATACACGTGTTTGTACAGGAACTTATATACATGAGCAGATATCCAGTTTCCGTGGCGATATATTCAGGATTTGAGTAATCACCTTGATAGTAGACACTATTTGATAATCTGGTGGCTGTAAAACTTCCAACGGATGTTAACCACAACAGAATAAAGCTGCCTGACACAGTGAAGAGTAATATGATGGATTTCCTCCGACCTCTCACCTCTGGATCACTCTGACTCTCGGTGCTTTTAGCTCGGAGTCCCATGCGTGTTCTGTTAGCCAATAAAATACGTCTGACAGTCAAAGAATTAAACAAGGTCATGAGAGCAAAAGGAAGCAAAACGACTGACGTTGACTGCATCCAACTGTACACTGACCATGCAGGTATTGTATAAACAGCTGCTTTTGTCCTGCATCCCCAGTGCACATTGTTAATAATTTGTTCAGCTTCATATGAAAAGAACATTGGAATACCCTTTAAACAAGTCAGGACTGAAGATGTTGCTATAACTATAGTTGCAATTCTCTTGGTGCAGTACTTTTCTTTAAACTCATGATAACAGATCGCTACAAATCGATCAAATGTGAATGTGACTGTGAACCACACTGACATATACAGAGTAGCAAAAGTTATGTACAAGACAAACTTACATACAGCAGTATAAGACAGAAAGGAATATGGAAAGTGATAATTAAATATCAAGTACACAATCACATTGAAGATCATGACGAGAAGATCCGCTACTGCCATGCCCACCATGTAGACAGAGATACACTTTGAAAGGCCACAATTTCCTCTGGAGAGAATCACATTTGTCATAACATTTGCTGCAAGAGATGGACAAAGAAGTGAAAAATTATTGTGGCCCACATGGAATGTCCATATCTTATTCATCACTTAGACTTTCAAGTGTGTCATTTAATAATGCGCATTAATAGAAATGTCAAATCCCAATGTGTTAGTGGAATGAAAAGTTAATGAATAATCCACATCAGTTCCAGTAGATTTTGGCTGGAATTTGTCAAGGCAGCAATAACAGGAGGACAAATGGTGGCAGATTTCTGACGGCTATGGTAATGGGGCAAATTTCTGCCTCCTCTCTTCATGCTTTGGTTTGCAGCCTGCCATAAGGGTGGTGATCATCAAAGATACAGTCACTCTGCAGATACTTGAAAATGAGATGAATTGTCCAATCTTCCATACAGGATGGTGTTTCATGAGGTATTTTCGCAGATTATCCTAATCGGAGTGAATATGTGCTACTCAAGTGAATATGTGCTACACTTACTGTCACCAACAACAGAGAATATCACCATCTCTACTTATCATTCAATGAGTTGACCGTACTGAAACTCCCACAATCAACATAGAATCATAGAATCCCTCCAGTGTGGAAACAGGCCATTCCAACTACCATGTCTATGCCGACCCTCAAACATTATCCCATCCAGACCCATCTCCCCTACCCGATTACTTTACATTGATGCCTGACTAATGCACCTAACATACACATCCTTGAACACTATGGGCAATTTAGCATGGCCTATTCACCCAACCTGCACATCTCTGGACTGTGGGAGGAAACTTGAGCACCCGGAGGAAATCCACACCAACATGGGGAGAATGTGCGAACACTACACAGACAGTCACCCAAGACTGGAATCGTGCCTGGGCTCCTGGTGCTGTGAGGCAGCAGTGCTAACCACTGAGCCACTGTGCTACCCCACATGCTGGGATTTCAGGTGGATGAGAAACTGTACTGGACTAACCATGCACATACTGTGGGTTTGTGTGAAGGTCCTGAATACAGAATTCACTGGTGAGTAATTCATTTAATAGCTCTCCAAATTCCACCCTCCAGAAAGCGTAATTAGGAAGAGAGATGGAATAGGGTCCAGTTGACTGTCTGAGTAAAGCCCAGCTCTAAGCAAATTCAGGAAGCTAAGAAAAGTGCTTATTCGTTTAATGCTAAATCCACCAGGTACACATTTCCTGCCTCCACCTGCAACACATGGTGTCAGCAGTCTGTACCATTTACAAGATGTACTGCAGTTACTCACCATGTCTCCTTTGAAGGCAGGTTCCAAACCCACAATCTCTCCCAACCAGAAGGACAAGGGCAGCAGATGGCTGGTAGAAATGCTGCCTGAAAATTCCCCTCCGAGACAAACACTGCTCTGATCACGGACTGAATCACTGTTCTTTCTCTGTTACTGCTTCAAAATTCGGAAGCTCGCATTCTTCCAGAGTTGGTGATTGCGAAAGTAGATTAAAGGAGATATTGTTCTTGACCACCTCGACCTGTGTCAGCATGGCATACACAGGATGCCTGGGCATAACACATTGGTGGAAGTCTCCCCCAATTTGCCTGTGTGCTCCATGATATGGTGGAGCTATTTACAGGTCTGTATTGAGGGTTACTTGGAGATGCTCTGGAGCAAAGGTAGCTCTGGGGCTCACAGTTTGTTCCTTAAAGAAATATGTTCCATGTTATGATTCAAAGAAGGTGAAGTGAAGGCATCTACAAATCCAGTAAATGAACATAATAAGGAAACAGATTAATATTCGCAATTAAATTGTGATCAGATGAAGCAGAATAAAATCAACCTTTAATAACTGACCCACTCTACAAGGGAAGGTGAATCCCTGATTGTGGGAAGGAATTGCACTCTCTCATTGTTGCAGTGACTCTGTGAGATTACACTGTCCCTGACCCAATGGACTGCAGTCTTTCAAGACTGATTTCTGCACCAATCTCTCAAAAGCATTGGAAGTCACCAGTAACAGTGATGTCCTGGGAATGAATAAATAACATATAAATATACATAAAAAATGCCCAGATTAATCTTTGGAGGGTCGGTGTGGACTCGTTGGGTCGGAGGGCCTGTTTCCAGACTGCAGGGAATCTAATCTAATCTAAAACAACCTTTGTTTCTGTTTCTGTGATGCACTCTCCGATTAACAATGCTACACACCCTCCTCTTTTTCCACCCTCCCTGTTCTTTTTAAACGGTCTGAATCCTGGAACATCGAGCAACCATTCCTGCCCCTGTGAAACCCACATCTCCGTTTTGGCCACAACATCACAGTCCCAAGTACTGATCCATGCTCTTATGCCAACACTCTTATTTCTGACACTCCTTGCATTAAAGCAGACACACATTAACCGTCCCTCTGTTTCATCACGTGAAAAACCTTCCCGATATATTCACTACGTCCGGTCACTGCCCCATCTACAACCGCTACCTCAGATACGTGGCTCTGATTCCCACCCCCCTGCCAAACTAGTTTAAACCCTCCCGAATCACACGAGCAAATCTCCCACCCAGGATGTTTGTGCCCCTTCAGCTCAGGTGCAACCCATCCTGCATGTACAGGTTCCACCTTCCCCAGAAGGAATCCCAATGGTCTCAGTATCTGAAGCCCTCCCTCCTGCACCAGCCTCACAGCCACGTGTTAAGTTGCATTCGCTGACTGTTCCTCATCTGACTATCTCGTGGCACTGGTAGCAAACCTGAGTTCACTACTCTACTCGTCCTGCTCTTCAGCTTCCAACCGAGCTGTCTGTAGGCACTTTTCAGATCCTCAATCACTTTCCTGGCTATATCATTAATGCCAATATGTACCACGATTTCTGGTTGCTCACCCTCCCCTTTCCGAATCCTGTAAGCCTGATCGGCGATAGCGAGGATCCTGGCAGAGGGGAGGCAACATACCTTCTGGGAATCCCGTTCCTGACCACAAAATCACCAGTGAATCCGCCTAACTATTGAGTCCCCCACCACTAGCGCTTTTCTACTCTCCCCCTTCCTTCTGAGCCACAGTGCCAGGCTCAGTGCCAGAGACCTGACAACTATGGCTTTTCCCTGGTAGGCTGTCCCCACCAGCAGTATCCAAAATGATATACTTATTCCTGAGGGGAATGGCAACTGCTCTATCTGTTGACTCCCTTTCCTCCCCCTGACTGTAATCCAGCAGTCCTTATCCTGTATCTGAGGAGTGACCACCACCCTGTACATCCTCTCAATTTCCCCCTCAGCCTTCTGGGTGATCTGTAGTTCATCCAGCTCCAGCTCCAGTTCCCTAACTTGGTCTTTGAGGAGCTGGAGTGAGTGCACTTCCCACAGATGTGGTCAGCAGAGACATGTGTCGTGTCTGTCACCTGCCACATTCTGCAGGGGGAACATGTAACTGCCCTATCAACCAGACCCTGCTAATCATGAAAGCCCACACAGGACTAAACAAGGGAAGAAAACAAAGTGGGAAAAACTGACCTAGCCGTACCTACCATATGATAGGTGCTTGCAAGCTCTCAGTGCAAAACACCATTCACACTCTCTTAAAGGTACAGTACACACTTTCAACTTCATAACAATCATCATGGACAGTGGGTAAAACAGTATGAGCTCTACTGGCAAAGGAGAAGATCTAAGAAAGCAGGAGTTTGACTGATCATGGATAGTTTGCAGGGGGAGAAGGATTCCTGTAGATCCAGGATAGGGAGGCAAGGCAGCAGGAGCCCTCTTGATCATGGACTGAGGGAAATATTACAGGAGTCTTCTAGAAAATGGACATGGGGGACAGTAGAAGGAGCTTGCTTAACCCAGGACAGGGGGAAAGACAGCAGGAACTTGATTGATCAAGGAGCAGGGGGTGCTGGGGTTGAGACAACATGAGGCTCTGTTGATCATTTCCAGGCGGCAGCAGAGCAGGGGCAATATTGATCAGGGACAAAAGGCAAGTCAGCAGGAATATTATTGATCATCAATTGGAAATAGTGAATGTAGCAGGTGGGGACGGTGGGTATTGTCACTCGGCACGTGAGAACGTGTTGCTCACTGGATTCCAAATGCAGGGTAGAAATACCACAAATACGAGGAGCTGTACTTTGGAAAAGCAAATCAGAGCAAGACTTGTCCACGTAATGGTAAGGTCCTGGGGTGTGTTGCTGAACAAAGAGTGCTGGTTCATGGCTCCTTGAAAGTGGAGTTGCAGGTAGTTAGGATAGTGAAGAAGGCATTTGGTATGCTTTCCTTTATTGGTCAGTGCACTGAGTGTAGGAGTGGAAGGTCACGTTGCGGCTGTGCAGAACATTGGTTCGGCCACTTTTGGAATATTACATGCAATTCCGGATGTTGTGAAACTTGAAAGGGCTCAGAAAAGATTTACAAGGATGTTGCCATGGTTGGAGGATTTGAGCTACAGGGAGAGGCTGAATAGGCTGGGGCTGTTTTCCATGGAACGTTGAAGGCTGAGGGGTGACCTGACAGAGGTTTATAAATTCACGAGGAGCATGGATAGGATAAATACACAAGCTCTTTTCCCTGAGTTGGGTGAATCTAGAACTTGAGGGCATAGGTTTAGGGTGAGAGGGAAAAGGTTTAAAAAGGACTAAAGAGGCAACATTTCCACACAGAGAGTGGTGCGTATGTGGAATGAGCTGCCAGAGGGAGTGGTGGAGGCTGGTCCAATTACAACAGTTAAAAGGCATCTGGATGGGTATATGAATAGGAAGGGTATTGAGGAATATAAGCCAAGTGCTGACAAATGGGACGAGATTGAATTGGGATATCTGGTCAGCATGGACAAGTTGGACCATACAGACAGTACAGAAAGAGATTAAATATTTCCTTATCAGGTCTATGAGCTTTTTTCAGTTTTGATTTCTATTTTCCTCGTCTTATTGACTGGCCGACATTAAAGTGGTTACAGCATTTGCTTGTCTCTCATTAACGACACAAGCTCATTCCTGACATCACTCGAGCTGATCAGTTTCCTCAGAGTTCCTTCATTGTGTCTTCCAAAAAACATTTCATAAAATGTCCTCCAAAAAACACTGTGGAGTTGCCTCAGACTGCATTGTCCACATTAAACAGCGTGCAGGGTGTCAGTGTGTGACTCAAACACAGACACTGCAGCTGTACAAGGGTCTGGAGGTGGAGGGAGAGAGACAGAGAGAGAAACTCCTGCACTGCATCAAGGAATTACAAGCTCCTATTTTCCATCACTGGGATAAACACCTCCCTTGCCACAAGCACATTTGAAACGCTGTACTCCAGCTGCTCCGAAATTGTGTAGCTCTGATGTGAAAGGGGAAATGTTAAAGTAACTATCAGGCACCAAACCTTCAGCTCCCATGACAACGATTGACCGACAAGGATTCACTGACTTCACAGGTACACTAAAGGCTGCCAGAATTGGATAATAAGTATCCTTTATCTGGAGGATTTCCGGCCGTCCCATTCTATTTTCAAGGGAATGGGAATTCACTTTGCCCTGATAGATTCCAGGGAAACTGTAAATCCTACCCAAACGTGAGTCCCATTTATGGCTCTCTCTGTGCCCAGGTGAGACCAGTCAGTGACATCATACGGAACTTTACTTACACCCATTAAACAAATAACATTCCATTCTCTGCTTCCCCATTGTCTCCTGGGATCAGCATCGCACAATAATGACAGTGTAGGAGAAGGGCATTGACCTGAATTAGCTTTATTATCCAATGCACATCTCCTGCCTTTTCCATGGCAACTGCTTTTATCCATCTGCCCGATTATCACCCATTCTCCCAGCCTGTCAATATCCACCTGTAAACTCTACCTCTTCATTACAGCCTGCTTTCCCGTCTCCTAAGACGTTTATTATGTTATAGAGTCATAAAATCATACAGCACAGAAACAGACCCGGTGTTCCAACTTGAACATGGCAAGCAAGTTTCTCAAACTAAACTAGCCCCATTTGCCTACATTTGACCCTCATCCCTCTGAACCTTTCCTATTTACATACCTGCCCAAATGTAGTTATAAGGCAGGTAGCTATAGGCCAGTTAGCTTAACATCGGTAGTTGGGAAAATACTGGGGGCTATCATTAAAGAAGGAATAGTAAGAAATCTGGATGGAAAGGGTTCGATCAGGCAGACACAGCATGGATTCAGGAAGGGAAGGTCGTGTTTGTCAAACTTACTGGAGTTCTTTGAGGACGTAACAAGTGCAGTGACTGGAGGGGAGCGGTGGATGTTGGAAACTGGGATTTCCAGAAGGAGTTCATTTCCCATTCCTAATTCACCTAGACTGCACCCCTTTGGACTGTGGGAGGAAACTGGACCACCCAGATTCCTTCCTAGGCAGACAGGAGGAGAGTGGTACTAACTCCCCACAAACAATTGCCTGAGGGTGAAATTGAGCCTAGTTCCCTGTTGCTGTGACGCAGCAGTGCTAACCACTGAGCCACTGTGCCACCCACAATCCATTTGGTAAACCTTTTCATTTCATCTGCACACAACCTGGTTCAGTGTCGATGTAGGAACCTGTTTACTTAAGAGAAAGGAGATTGTTCAGTATCGTTGAGAGATAGATTACCATATTGTAAGGGTTTTAAGTTGGAACGCTCCAGACTAGAAATCATTTATGAGAATTCATAAAGTATTATTTGATGCTGAGTAGCTTGGATCTCAAAGTTGAATCAATACTCAAGGTAGAAGCTACCAATCTCTGAAGTCAAGTGTACCGGTGATGCAGAAGGCAATTGTCTGGTGTGTGAAGGGATGCTATTGGGATCGATGGCATGTTGTATGTTGACTGTGTGTTTTGAAATCCTTCAAATTGTGTTATTTGTATGCAGCTTGCTTCATTTTATTTTCTCATCTTTTCTTAATTAACTGCTCTTGTATTATTGAAACCATACCTCCAGCATTGTGCAGTCATGTTTCAGTGAAAGACCATCTTGTCAAATGAAAAGAATAAAGGAATGACCATCAAGTGACATTTGAATCTGAGAACAGCCTTGCCCAGTGTGAACATCAGCATTCTTCAGCATACAAGCAATTAAGAATCCATGGAACATTTTTCTCAGGTTTTTTCACGAGGGAGACTCGAATACCATAAGAACATGATTTTGTATTTCCCCAGGACTCAGTGAGAACACACATACAGTGCTGTGAAACCTTGGCCATCCTCCCGAAGGAATGAACTAATGGTATTCATGTCTTGGATCTGCTGCACTTGTCCTTCTAAATGCCCTCCACATCGCCTCTAAGTCCAGTCTAGCAGCAATGTCCTTTGGTAATCAGCTACACC
This sequence comes from Chiloscyllium plagiosum, assembly GCF_037043375.1. Taxonomy (NCBI): domain Eukaryota; kingdom Metazoa; phylum Chordata; class Chondrichthyes; order Orectolobiformes; family Hemiscylliidae; genus Chiloscyllium; species Chiloscyllium plagiosum. The sequence continues at coordinate 103,984,439 of NW_028270150.1, read as the reverse complement.
AGTCAGTATTGGTGCTATCAATACAGTTAGCTCCGACATGTAGAGCACCTGCACAGTCCTTACCACCATCAGAGCTTCCTCCCTAGACTTTCCAACATGGAGGTGCACAGAGATATCAGCCACACGTGGGAAGGACTCGATGGTGTTTGACTAGATGGAGTATCTGTCCCATCTTTCAGAAGATGCCATGAGATTTCCTGAATCTGAAATGATGGATGAGGGCATGCTGGGTAACTCAGTTCTAATTGTGCTCTATTGTGCCTCCATTTCTGTCCTGATGGTTACTAACAAAATGCCCAGGAGTGGTGATATGAACCATAAACGTTCAGTCTTTGAGTCTGACTAAGTGAGGTTGTTGCTGAATGCCCTCCCAGGTTTGAGTGAAGCATCATGAGAAGTGTTTAAAATCGCTCTGCCCCATGTTTGGCTGGTTGTGTGACAAACAGCGCCCATGCCTGACCTGCCATGAGAAAGAACAGAAAAACAGAGAACCACTGAGTAGGTCAGCAATTATTTCGGGTCAAGACAATAAAGCAGTGTTGACTTTCCATTAATGTTTCAGCAAAGCAGAGGTGAGTTAAAATGTAATAGTTTACCAACAAGTGGAAATATGTCGGATGACAAACAAGAGGAACATCTATTACTGGGGGATAGAAAGTCATGGAGTGACAAACATCTTCTTCTGAAAGACCCTTCCGATGTGAAAAGGAAGAGCTTTACCTGGATTGGTAACCATTTAAATACCTCCATTTCTCTCTTCATTTTGCTCGATTCATTTTAGTTGGTTTAACTGTCCTCTCTCTTTACATTTTATTCCATTGCCTAATATTCAGTGAAATGTAGTGAAGGCAAGACTCCTACCAGGTGAATAGAGCAGGACAGAGCAGGCTGGACTGTACAATCCCTTCTCTTTCTAGTGGGTGGTTTGTTTTTATTTGACCAGAATTCTCCACAACTGAAACTCCACAACCCATTCACCATGCAGAAATTTTAACCAGTGTTTCTAAAGTTTTATTTTCATTATTAATGCTGATAGATAAATCCCTTCATTCAGTATCATTACGCCACCTCTCTATTCCAGGGAAAAATCTCACTTTACTTTCTTTTTTTTGAATGTCGCGTTCAGCATTTTGCAGCGTCCCAAACCTCACACTCTGTTTCCAGGGTGTGTGAAAGCAGACCTAACCCCTGCACTCTAACACCTCACATCCATTCTCGCTGTCCCAACAATTGTGTTTTTGGTTTGGGTCCAGCCCATATTCTCAACCTGTTGCTCAGCTATTTCCCACTTGGACTTTGGAAATGTGTTGCTGGAAAAGCGCAGCAGGTCAGGCAGCATCGAGGGAACAGGAGAATCAACGTTTCGGGCATTAGTTGATTCTCCTGTTCCCTGGATGCTGCCTGACCTGCTGCGCTTTTCCAGCAACACATTTCCATCTCTGATCTCCAGCATCTGCAGACCTCACTTTCTCCCCACTTGGACTTTGCAAATCGAAACAGATTTCCTTAATGATGAAAAGGGTATTAGATTTCTGTTTGTTGTGCAATTCTGATATGGATGGCCCTTTTGAATCAAAGAACACCAGACCACTTTGTATCTGTGGTTACATCTCATTTGTGGGTGGCTCAGAGGCTGGTACTGCTGCCTCACAGTGCCAGGGATCCAGGCTGGATTCCACCTTTGGGTAGAGTTGGCATATTCTCCCTGTATCTGCATGGGTTTCCTCCAAGTGCTCTGGCATCCTTCCCCAATCCAATGATGTACAGGTTAAGTGAATTGGCCATGCTAAATGGCCTATAGTGTTCAGGGATGTGTTGGTTTTGGTGCATTAGCCAAGGGAAATGCAGTGTTATAGAGTAGGGGGGGGGGTGGATCGAGGTGAGGTGCCCTTCAGCTGATCGGTATGGTCTTGTTAGGCTGAGTGGCCTGTTTCCACACTCAGGGAAATTTTATTTGACACAACTACAGTCATGATTCTTGCTCCTGGCACACTTCCAATTGTTCACTTGAACAATTTTGTTTGCAGCAAAGAGTGGTGGGAGCTGGGCGGAAGTGAATTCGGAGCACAGAGGCTGTTGGGAACGTGGGTGAGTGTTATTTAAGTAGGTGTGTTCTAGGCCCCAGGTCCTACACAGTAGGGCCTCCCTCCCACACTCCTCCTCTAACCTAAATTAAAAGTCCACAGACTTGCAACAAAACACAGGGGTCGGGGGACGTTTCTGTTGAGGAAAGAGCGAGTCTTTGGCTCAGGAGCCGTCGACAAAGAAGTTGAGAGAAGTGATTACGCCACAGTTGAAGAGGGTGAAAACGTGACAGCCAAGCTGATTCAATGTACTACGTGCATGATGTAGGAGGTCAGGGACTCTGGTGTAGCTGGCTTTTATAACTGTGGAAAGTGTGTACATGTTCAGCTTCTGACAGAGCATATTGCAGCACGGAAGAATGAACTAGATGACCTCAGGCTCATCCGAGAGAACGAGAGCTTTCAGGACAGGACCTTCAATGAGGTTATTACACCGAGCATACCAGAAGAGAGTAGAAGGGAGAAGACGTTGAGGAAGGCAGAGATGAGACAAGTACAAGAGACCCCGGGGGGAAGTACCTGTCAGGAACAGGTTGAATCTCTTGGAAACCGTAGAGACAGACGTCACTGCCAGTCTGAGAGGCGGTCAGGTCTGCCAATCAGAAATTGGCGTGGAGGCAGAGCCGAGAGTCAGACATCACACAGAGCCGTGGTAATAGGGGACTCCATAGTGAGAGGGACTGAAAGGGTTTTCTGTGGCAACAGGCGGGATTTGAGGATAGTGTGTTGCCTTCCTGGTGCCAGGATTAAGGACATTGCAGACAGAGTGCAGGAAATCCTCAAGGGCGAAGGTGAAGAGCCAGACGTGGTGGTGCATGTCGGCACAAATGACGTCAGGAAGAAGAGGAGGGACATTCTACAGCGGGACTTCGGAGAACTCGGAAGAAGGCTGAAAAGCAGGACATCCAGGGTGGTTATCTTCGGTTTGCTTCCAGTTCCCCAGGCTGGAGAGGACAGGAACAGGGGGATAATGGACTTGAATGTGTGGCTGGGGAACTGGTGCAGGAAGCAAGGATTTCAATTCTTGGATCACTAGGGTATGTTTAGCGGTTAGGATAAATTATACAAGAGGCTCGGGGGACCTTAATAGATGGGGGACTAGCATTCTGGCAGGTAGGTTTGCCACTGCATTACAGCTGAGTTTAAACTAAATAGCGGGGAGGAGGGGACAAATTGGAAGTTTAATAAGGAAGTTAAAGGGAAAGTTAGAACAAGAGAAGTCAAGAAAGACAACGGAATCAATGGAGCAGAAAACTCAAAAAAGGATCATGCCGTAAGGTCAAGTGAAATAGGGATTGATAGGAGGGGTGAGGGGAGTAACAAATTAAAAATATCATATATGAATTCAAGAAGCATTAGAAATAAGGTGGATGAGCTTGGGCTCATTTGGAAATTGGCAGATACGATGTTGTGGGGATAACTGAGTCGTGGCTTCAAGTGGCCAGGGTCTGGTAAATGAATATTCACGGCTATACATGCTATCGTAAGGACTGACTGACTGGTAGAGGGGTTGGGGTGGCCCTGTTGGTAAGGAATGATATTCAGTCCCTTGCACAGGGGGAACCTAGAATCAGGGGATATTGAGTCAGTATGGATAGAGCTGAGAAATTCTAAGGGTAGAAAGACCCTAATGGGAGATATCTACAGGCCTCTAAACCGTAGCCTGGATGTAGTGTGCAAGTTGAATAAGGAGCTGAAATTGGCCTGTCACAAAGATATTACTACAGTTGTTATGGGGGATTTCAACATGCAGGTAGACTGGGAGAATCAGGATGGTACTGGACCCCAAGAAAGGGAATTTGTGGAGTGCCTCCGAGATGGATTCTTAGAACAGCTTGTGCTGGAGCCTACCAGGGAGAAGGCAATTCTGGATCTGGTGTTGTGCAATGAACCGGATTTAATCAGGGACCTCGAAGTAAAGGAGCCATTAGGAGGTAGTGACCACAATGCAATAAGCTTTAATCTGCAGTTTAAAAGGGCGAGGGTAGAATCAGAAGTGACAATATTTCAGTTGAATAAGGGGAACTATGGAGCTATGAGGGAGGAGCTGGCCAAAGTTCAATGGTGCAATACCTTTGCAGGGATGGCAGTGGAACAACAATGGCAGATGCATTATACCCAGAAGATCAGTAAATTCCAAAAAGGAAGAAAAATCCTAAGGGGAGGCAGGGGTGGCCGTGGTTGACGAGGGAAGTTAAGGACCATATAAAGACAATAGGGAAAAGGTATAACCGTGGGTGGCACGGTGGCACAGTGGTTAGCACTGCTGCCTCACAGCGCCAGAGACCCGGGTTCAATTCCCAACTCAGGCGATTGACTGTGTGGAGTTTGCACATTCTCCCCGTGTCTGCGTGGGTTTCCTCCGGGTGCTCCGGTTCCCTCCCACAGTCCAAAGATGTGCAGGTCAGGTGAATTGGCCATGCTAAATTGCCCGTAGTGTTAGGTAAAGGGGTAAATGTAGGGGAATGGGTGGGTTGCGCTTCGGCGGGTCGGTGTGGACCTTGTTGGGCTGAAGGGCCTGTTTCCACACTGTAAGTAATCTAATCTAATCTAATCACAGCAAAGATGAGTGGGAAATCAGAGGACTGGGAAGCTTTTTAAAGAACAACAGAGGATTACTAAAAAGGAAATACGCAAAGAAAAAATCAGGGAGGAAGGTAAATTGGCCAAAAATATAAAGGAGGATAGTAAAGGCTTTTTTTAGGTATGTGAAAAGAAAAAAAATGATTAAGACTAAAATTGGGCCCTCGAAGACAGAAACGGGTGAATTTATTACAGGGAACTAAGAAATGGCAGAAGAGTTGAATTGGTACTTTAGATCTGTCTTCACTGGGGAAGACACAATCAATCTCCCAGATGTAATAGTGGCTGAAGGGAATATATATTAGGCAGGAAATGGTGTTGGAGAGAATGTTAGGTCTGATATGTCTCCGGGACCTGATGGTCTGCAACCCAGGGTACTGAAGGAGGTGGCTCGAGAAATCATGGATACGTTGGTGATCATTTTCCAATGTTCTATAGATTCAGGATCAGTTACTGCGGATTGGAAGGGTGGCTAATGTTGTCCCATTTTTTGCAAAAGGAGGGAGAGAGAAAACAAAGAATTATAGACCAGTTAGTCTGACCTCACTGGTGGGAAAAATGCTAAATGTCAATTCTAAAGGATGAAATTACGACACATCTGAATAGCAGTAACAGGATAGGTCAGAGTCAGCATGGATTTATGAAGAGGAAATCATGCTTGACTAATTTTCTGGAACTTTTTGAGGATGTAACTCTGAAGATGGACAAGGGAGATCCAGTGGATGTAGTGTACCTGGACTTTCAGAAAGCCTTTGATAAAGTCACACGAAGGAGGTTAGTGAGCAAAATTAGGGCATGGTATTCGGGGAAAAATACTGACATGGATTGAAAATTGGTTGGCTGACAAGAAACAAAGAGTAGTGATAAACACTTCCCTTTTGGAATGGCAGGCAGTGACCAGTGGTGTGCCACAGGGATCAGTGCTGGGACAGCAGCTTTTTACAATGTACATTAATGATATAGATGAAGGTATTAAAAGTAATATTAGCAAATTTGCTGATGACACAAAGCTGGGTGGCAGGGTGAAATGTGAGGAGGATGTTAGGAGATTACAGGGTGACCTGGACAGGCTAGATGAGTGGACGGATGCATGGCAGATGCAGTTTAATGTGGATAAATGTGTGGTTATCCACTCTGATGGCAAGAACAAGAAGGAAGATTACTACCTAAATGGAGTCAAGTTAGGTAAAGGGGCAATACAACGAGATCTAGGTGTTCTTGTACATCAGTCAATGAAAGCAAGCATGTAGGTACAGCAGGCAGTGAAGAATGCTAATAGCATGCTGGCCTTCATAACAAGAGGAATTGAGTATAGAAGCAAAGAGGTCCTTATGCAGCTGTACAGGGCCCTGGTGAGACCGCACCTGGAATATTGTGCGCAGTCTTAGTCTCCAAATTTGAGGAAAGACAGTCTGGCTATTGAGGGAGTGCAGCGTAGGTTCACGAGGTCAATTCATGGAATGGCAGGACTATCTTACGCTGAAAGATTGGAGCGATTGGGTTTGTATACGCTTGAGTTTAGAAGGCTGAGAGGGGATCTGATTGTGACATATAAGATTATTAAAGGATTGGACACTCTGGAGGCAGAAAGCATGTCTCCGCTGATGGGTGAGTCCCAAACCAGAGGACACAGTTTAAAAATAAGGGGTAGGCCACTTAGAACAGAGTTGAGGAGAAACTTCTTCACCCAGAGGGTGGTGGGTGTATGGAATGCTCTGCCCCAGAGGGCAGTGGAGGCCAAGTCTCTGGATACTTTCAAGAAGGTTTTGGATAGAGCTCTTAAGGAAAGTGGAATCAAGGGTTATGGGGATAAGGCAGGAACAGGATACTGATTGCTGGCTTGAAGGGCAGAATGGCCTAATCATGCACCTATTGTCTATTGTCTATTGAACAGCTGGACATTAGTGTATTACCATTGGCCTACTTTGATCCTCCTGAAACATTGCAGCAAATGCTGTCCTGACATGGTGAACAGTTTTGACTTCATTTATTTTCATCAGAGAATCATTGAATCCCAACACTGTTGAGTCCATTCTACCCTTTAGGTCCACACCAACTCTTCAAAGAGCATCCCTACCTTATCCCCATAACCCTGCATTCTCCATGACGTTCCACCAAGCCTGCACACCCCTGGACATTATGGACAATTTAGCATGGCCAATCCACCTACCCTGCACGTCCTGGGACTGCGGGAGGAAACCAGAACACTTGAAGGAAACCCCCAGACAGATGGGGCGAATGTGCGAACTCCACACTGACAGTCGCTTGAGGCTGGGATCGAACTCAGGTCCCTGGTGCTGTGAAGCAGCACCATGAAGGGGCGACACGGTGGCTCAGTGGTTAGCACAGCAACCCGACACCACCAGGGACCCTCATTCGATCCTAGCCTCAGGTGATTGCCTGTGTGGAGTTTGCACATTCTCCCCGTGTCTGTGTGGGTTTCCTCCAGGTGCTCCAGTTTCCTCCCAGAATCCAAAAATGTGCAGTTTCAGTAAACTGGCTGTGCTAAATTGCCCGTAGTGTTCAGGCATGTGTAGTTAGGTGCATTAGTTGGTGTAAATGTAGTGCAATAGGATAGGGGAGTGGGTCTGGGTGGGGTACTCTTTAGAAGGTTGGTGTGGACTTGTTGGGCCGAAGGGATTCTGTGCCTCACTGAGCCACTGTGTTGCCATGCCGCCAGAACAAAGTCAGAAACTTGTGTCTGCATGGGAAACCTGAGCTTTGAGTTCATTCTCGTTGCTGGACCCCTCACATTAATAGACCGAGACGCACAACTCGGCCGACTACAACTGCAGAGAGGGACAGGTTCCTGAAACATTGAGAGATACTTGCTTGTCGACATTCAGGTCAGACCAGATCGTACTTGATGTCAGTGTCATCCATCACTTACTTTGGGGACTCAATGGAAAATTATTGAAAACATGACTTTCAAATGGACCATTTTAGCTTTTATTGAAGATCATTCATGTCATTCCAAACATTTCCCATTGTCAGATTCTCAGGACAATTGACATTCTCATACAGCAAACCAGATGAAACGTCGTTTTAGTTACAAGATGATTGGTTGTCTACAGGAATAGTGCCAGTAGACTGGAGGATAGCAAATGTGGTTCCCTTGTTCAAGAAGGGGAGTAGGGATAACCCTAGTAACTATAGGCCGGTGAGTCTCACTTCTGTTGTGGGCAAAGTCTTAGAGAGAATTGTAAGGGATAGGATTTATGAACATCTGGATAGGAATAATGTGATCAAGGATAGTCAGCATGGTTTTGTGAAGGGCAGGTCGTGCCTCACAAACCTTATTGAATTCTTTGAGAAGGTGACTAAGGAGGTAGATGAGGGTAAAGCGGTAGATGTGGTGTATATGGATTTTAGTAAGGCGTTTGATAAGGTTTCCCATGGTAGGCTACTGCAAAAAATATGGAGGTATGGCATTGAGGGTGAGTTGTAGGTTTGGATTAGGAATTGGCTGGCTGGAAGAAGACAGAGGGTAGTAGTTGATGGTAAAGATTCATCTTGGAGTGCAATTACTAGCAGTGTTCCACAAGGATCTGTTTTGGGACCATTGCTATTTGGCATTTTTATAAATCACCTGGAGGAGGGGCTAGAAGATTGGGTGAGCAAGTTTGCGGATAATACGAAAGTCGGTGGAGCTGTTGACAGTGAGGAAGGATGTGTCAGGTTACAGTGGGAAATAGATAAGTTGCTGAGCCTGGCAGAAAGGTGGCAAATGGAGTTCAATATAGGTAAGTGTGAGGTGATTCACTTTGGTAAGAGTAACAAAAAGATGGAGTACTGGGCTAATGGTCGGATACTTGGTAGTGTGGATGAGCAGACTTGGTGTCCATGTACACAGATCTCTGAAAGTTGCCACCCAGGTAAATAGTGCGGTGAAGAAGGCATATGGTGTACTGGCTTTTATTGGTAGAGGAATTGAGTTCTGGAGCCCTGAGGTCATGTTGCAGTTGTATAAGACTCTGTTGCGGCTGCATCTGGAGTATTGTGTGCAGTTTTGGTCGCCATACTATAGGAAGGATGTGGAGGCACTGGAATGGGTAGTTTACCCGGATGTTGCCTGATATGGTAGGAAGATCGTATGAGGAAAGGCTGAGGCACTTAGTGCTGTTTTCATTGGAGAAAAGAAGGTTTAGGGGTGACTTGATAGAGGTGTACAAGATGATTAGGGGTTTAGATAGGGTTGACCATAAGAACCTTTTTCCACGTATGGAGTCAGCTATTACGAGGGGGCATAGCTTTAAATTAAGGTGTGGTAGGTATAGGATAGATGTTAGGGGTAGATTCTTTACTCAGTGAGTCGTGAGTTCATGGAATGCCCTGCCAGTAGCAGTGGTGGACTCTCCCTCTTTATGGGCATTTAAGCGGGCATTGGATAGGTATATGGAGGATAGTGGGTTAGTATAGGTTAGGTGGGCTTGGATCGGCGCAACATCGAGGGCCATAAGGGCCTGTACTGCGCCGTTCTATTCTATGTTTCTAAGATTCCTTTTATTTGAATCCATCGGTTCCCTATTTTTAAAAAAAACTAAGAAATTGTTCAAACGGAGACTTGAGAACATTTCTCAGCTCTTCTCTGAATTTCCTCTGGGTTGCTGCATAAATACACGTGTTTGTACAGGAACTTAAATACATGAGCAGATACCCAGTTTCCGTGGCGATATATCCAGGATTTGAGTAATCACCTTGATAGTAGACACTATTTGATAATCTGGTGGCTGCAAAACTTCCAACGGATGTTAACCACAACAGAATAAAGCTGCCTGACACAGTGAAGAGTAATATGATGGAGTTCCTCCGACCTCTCACCTCTGGATCACTCTGACTCTCGGTGCTTTTAGCTCGGAGTCCCATGCGTGTTCTGTTAGCCAATAAAATACGTCTGACGGTCAAAGAATTAAACAAGGTCATGAGAGCAAAAGGAAGCAAAACGACTGACGTTGACTGCATCCAACTGTACACTGACCATGCAGGTATTGTATAAACAGCTGCTTTTGTCCTGCATCCCCAGTGCACATTGTTAATTATTTGTTCAGCTTCATATGAAAAGAACATTGGAATACCCTTTAAACAAGTCAGGACTGAAGATGTTGCTATAACTGTAGTTACAACTCTCTTGGTGCAGTACTTTTCTTTAAACTCGTGACAACAAATCGCCACAAATCGATCAAATGTGAATGTGACTGTGAACCACACTGACATATCCAGAGTAGCAAAAGCTATGTACAAGACAAACTTACATACAGCAGTATAAGACAGAAAGGAATATGGAAAGTGATAATTAAATATCAAGTACACAATCACATTGAAGATCATGACGAGTAGATCCGCTACTGCCATGCTCACCATGTAGACAGAGATACACTTTGAAAGGCCACAATTTCCTCTGGAGAGAATCACAATTGTCATAACATTTGCTGCAAGAAATGGACAGAGAAGTGGAAAATTATTGTGGCCCACATGGAATGTCTATATCTTATTCATCACTTAGACTTTCAGGTGTGCCATTTAATCTTGCACATTAATGGGAAGGTCAAAATCCAAAGTGTTAGTGGAATCAAAAGCAGATTAAATATCCACATCCTGCAGCCAAAACAGGAGGGCAAATGGTGGCAGACTTCTGAAGGCTCAGGTAATGGGGCAGATTTCTGCCTTGTCTCTTCATGCCTGAGTTTGTAGCCTGCTGCATAAGGGTGGCGACATTCACTCCGCAGATACTCGCAAGTGAGATGAATTGACCAATCCTCCAGACAGGGTCGCATTTCATGAGCTGTTTTGGCAGATTAGCCTGATCAGAGTGGATTTGTGCTACTCAAGTGATATACACTTACTGTCACCAGCAACAGAGAATATCACCATCTCTACTGATCATTCAATCAGACTACTGTACTTAAACTCCCACAATCAACATAGAATCATAGAAATCATAGAATCCCTACAGTGGGGAAACAGGCCATTCCACCCACCAAGTCTATGCCAACCCTCCAAAGATTATCCCATCCAGACCCATCTCCCCTACCCGATTACTCTAAATTGATGCCTGACTAATGCACCTAACATACACATCCTTGAACACTATGGGCAATTTAGCATGGCCAATTCACCCAACCTGCACATCTCTGGACTGTGGAAGGAAACTGGAGCACCCAGAGGGAGAATGTGTGAACATGGGGAGAATGTGTGAACACAACACAGACAGTCACCAAAGACTGGAATCGTGCCTGGGTTCCTGGTGCTGTGAGGCAGCAGTGCTAACCACTGAGCCACCATGTTGCCCCACATCCTTGGATTTCAGGTGGATGAGAAACTGTACTGGACTAACCATGCACATACTGTGGCTTTGTGTGAAGGTCCTGAATACAGAATTTTCTGGTGAGTAATTCATTTAATAGCTCTCCAAATTCCACCCTCCAGAAAGCGTAATTAGGAAGAGAGATGGAATAGGGTCCAGTTGACTGTCTGAGTAAATCCCAGTTCTAAGGAAATCAGGAAGTTGAGAAAAGTGCCTACTCGTTTGATGCTAAATCCACCAGGTACAGATTTCCTGCCTCCACATACAACACATGGTGTCAGCCTCCACATACAACACAAGATGTACTGCAGTTACTCACCATGTCTCCTTTGAAGGCAGGTTCCAAACCCACAATCTCTCCCAACCAGAAGGACAAGACACAACGCATTCATCACAAACTGTATTGAGGAGCAGGGAGGGTGAGAGGACAAACTGGAATGCCGAGAGTGTGCAACAAGAGGGGAATCGGACAAGGAGCCATTCAGCAAGAGACTTATTGGTCACAGACAGTGGGAAATAGTGCAGGAGCCTCATTGGTCAGGGACCATGGGAAATAGTGCAGGAGCCTTATTGTTCAGGGACAGTGGGAAATAGGGCAGGAGCCTTAATATTGTTACACCACGGCAGTAATTTTGCTAATTAAACCAAACGCCCAGAAAAGCTCACCTTGCCTTGTAATACATTAAAGTATGAGTGACAGAGAACTCCCAATTTTTACTATTTAAAGGAATGTCAATTTAAACGTCAATTTATTCCTTAACTCTAAAAGTAAGCATTAAACAACATCTTTTCACAACTCTCAGACTTCCATAAAAATAAAAAGTCGTATTCAAATTGCATCAACTTAATTTTAAAACCACACAGCAGCTGTTGTCTCTGGTGTCCTTCCTTCAGCTGGGGATCTCCCTGGGTTGTCTTCTATCTTTCACTGCGAAGATGTTTCACATGAAAAAGGTACCTTTGATAGAGAGTGTGTTGCTGGCAGTTACTGTGTTGATAGCAGTTGGCCTCCCTGTCTAACTTTCCAAATGGCTGCTTCTTTGTACCCCTAACATCGGATCATCTCATCGGTTCAAGGTTGACAAAAACAATAAATTCAAACTCGATTGTGTTTTAGTACCCTGGGGCATGATTTTTACTGATTGGTTAAATTCAAATTGTTGTGAAAACAGCAACTAAAACTCAGGTCTTTGTTTCACAGCCAAATGTTACAAATTTTCAATTTTCCAGTACCGTCTGATACAACTAGTTAATGCTTATATGGTCTCAGTGCAAAACAGCATTCACTCTCTCTTCAAGGTACAGTAGACACCTTCAACTTCATAACAATCATCATAGACAGTGAGTAGGAAAGTATGAGCTCTATTGATCAAGGACAAGATGTAAGAACGCAGGGGTATGATCATGGATAGTTTGCAGGGGGAAAAGAATTCCTGTAGATCCAGGATAGGGAGGCAAGGCAGCAGGAGCCCTCTTGATCATGGACTGAGGGCAAGATTACAGGAGTCTTCTAGAAAATGGACATGGGGGACCATAGAAGGATTCCACTTAACCCAGGACAGGGGGAAAGACAGCAGGAGCTTGATTGATCAAGAAGCAGAAGGTGCTGGGGTTGAGACAACATGAGGCTCTGTTGATCATTTCCAGGAGGCAGCAGAGCAGGGGCGATATTGATCAGGGACAAAAGGCAAGTCAGCAGGAATATTATTGATCATCAATTGGAAATAGTGAATGTAGCAGGTGGGGACGGTGGGTATTGTCACTCGGCCAGTGATAACCTGTTGCTCACTGGATTCCAAATGCAGGGTAGAAATACCACAAATACGAGGAGCTGTACTTTGGAAAAGCAAATCAGAGCAGGACTTATCCACGTAATGGTAAGGTCCTGGGTGTGTGTTGCTGAACAAAGAGACCTTGGAGTGCAGGTTCATAGCTCCTGGAAAGTGGAGACCTATGTAGATAGGATAGTGAAGAAGGTGTTTTGCATGCTTTCTTTTATGGGTCAGAGTATTGAGTGTAGGAATTGGGAGGCCATGTTGCAGCTATACAGGACATTGGTTAGGGCACTTTTGGAACATTGCGTACGATTCCTATTGCAAGGGTGTTGTGAAAAGGTTCAGAAAAGATTTACAAGGATATTGCCAGGGTTGGTGGATTTGAGCAATGGGAGAGGCTGAACAGGCTGGGGCTGTTTTCCATTGGAGGCTGAGGGGTGACCTTATAGAGGTTTATAAAATCATTGGGGCAATGGTTAGGATTAATAGACAAGCTCTTTTCCATGGGTTGAGGGAGTCCAGAACTAGAGGGCATAGGTTTAAGGTGAGACGGGAAAGATTTAAAAAGGACTTAAGAGGCAATTGTTTCACATAGGGGCTGGTGCGTGTGCGGAATGAGTTGCCAGAGGAAGTGGTGGAGGCTAGTACAATTGCAACATTTAAAAGGCATCTGGATGGGTGTATGCATAGAAAGAAGGCAAGTCCTGGCAAATGGGAGAAGATTAGGTTCGGATATCTGGTTGGCATGGACGAGTTGGACCTAAAGGTCTGTTTCAGTGCTGTACATCTCTATGACTCTAATTTTTTTTAACAAAGTACTGGAAATGCCCAGAAGGTCAAGACAGTTCAGAAAGAGATTAAATATTTCTTTATCAGGTCTATGAGCTTTCTTCAGAGTTCTGACTTCTATTTTCCTCGTCTTATTGACTGCCTGACAGTAAAGTGGTTACATCATTTGTGACACAAGCACATTCCTGATATCACTCGAACTGATCACTTTTCTCAGAGCCCCTTCATTGTGTCTTACAAAAACATTTCATAAAATGTCCCCCAAAAAACACTGTGGAGTTGCCTCGGACTGCATTGTCCACATTAAACAGAGTGAATGATGTGAGTATGAGATTCAAACATAGACACTGCAGCTGTACAAGGGGCTGGAGGAGAAGGGAGAGAGTCAGAGTTTCATCAATAAAGATTGACTGACTTACCAGGTACACCAAAGGCTGCCAAAACGGGATAATAAATATCCTTTATCAGGAGGACTGCCGGCCGTCCCATTCTATTTTCAATGGAGTAAGAATTCACTTTGCCCTGATAGATTCCAGGGAAACTGTAAATCCTACCCAAACGTGAGTCCCATTTATGGCTCTCTCTGTGCCCAGGTGAGACCAGTCAGTGACATCATACGGAACTTTACTTACACCCATTAAACAAATAACATTCCATTCCCTGCTTCCCCATTGTCTCCTGGGATCAGCATCGCACAATAATGACAGTGTAGGAGAAGGGCATTGGCCTGAATTAGCTTTATTATCCAATGCACATCTCCTGCCTTTTCCATGGCAACTGCTTTTATCCATCTGCCCGATTATCACCCATTCTCCCAGCCTGTCAATATCCACCTGTAAACTCTACCTCCTCATCACAGCCTGCTTTCCCGTCTCCTTTCAGATCATCTGAGAAGTTTGCTATGCTATAGCCTCATAAAGTCATACAACACAGAAACAGCCCCTGTGTTCCAACCTGACCATGGCAAACAAGTTTCTCAAACTACATTTGGTTCTCATCCCTCTGAACCTTTCCTATTCACATACCTGCCCAAATGTAGCTATAGGACAGTTAGTTTGGGAAAATGCTAGAAGTTATCATTAAAGAAGAAATAGTGAGACATCTGGATGAAAGGAGTTCCATCAGGCAGACACAGCATGGATTCAGGAAGAGAAGGTCGTGTTTGTCAAACTTACTGGGTTTCTTTGAGGATGTCACAAGCGCGGTGGATGGAGGGGAACAGGTGAATATTGTATACTGGGATTTCCAGAAGGAGTTCGATAAGGTGCCACATAAAAGACCGATCCATAAGATAAGAATGCGTGGAGGTACAGGGAATGTACTAAAATGGAAAGAGGACTGGTTCACTAATAGTCAGCAGAGAGTTGGGATAAATGTGTGTTTCTCTGGTTGGAGATCAGTGGTGAGTGGGGTGTCACAGGGGTCGGTGTTGGGCCCGTAGCTGTTCATGATATATATAAATAATTTGGAAGAGGAGACTAAGTGTGATGTATCCAAGTTTGCTATGACACTAAATTGAGAGGAAATGCAAACTGTGCTGAGAATGTGGAGGGTCTACAGAGAGAGTCCAACAGATTAAGTGAGTGGACAAGGGTCTGGCAGAGGAGGTACAATGTTGGTAAATGTGAGGTTATCCACATTGGAAGTAACAATAGTCGGTCGGAGTATTATTTAAGTGGTGAAAGATTGCAGCATGCTGTTGTGCAGAGGGACTGGAGAGTGCTCGTACATGAGTCGCTAAAAATTGATTTGCAGGTGTAACAGGTGATCAGGAAGGTGAATGTAATATTGGCTTTCATTGCCAGAGGGATTGGATTTAAGAGCAGGGAGGTTCTGCTGCGATTGTACAAGGTGTTGGTGAGGCTGCTCCTGGAGTATTGTGCACAGTTCTGGTCTCCCTACTTTAACAATGATGTGGAGATGCCAGTGTTGGACTGTGATGGACAAAGTTAAAAATCACGCAACACCAGGCTATACTCCAACGGGTTTATTTGGAAGCACTAGCTTTCAGAGTGCTGCTTCTTCATCGGTAACTAGAGGGAAGAGAAAGAGTTCCCTGACAATTCATGCATCTGCCAAGATGCCTCTTAAACATTGTGATAGTATCTGTTTCTACCACCTCCTCTGACTGTGCTTTCCAGGCATTTGTCACTCTCAGTATATTAAAAAATTGCCTCTCACATCTTCTTCAAACCTTTACCCTTTTACCTTCACCCAATGTTGCCTAGTAATTAACATTTCTACCCTGGCTAGAAAAGACTCCAACTATCCATTCTATCTATGTCTCTCATAATCATAATCAAATAATACTTTATGAATTCTCATAAATGATTTCTAGTCTGGAGCGTTCCAACTAAAACCCTTACAATATGGTAATCTATCTCTCAACGATACTGAACAATCTCCTTTCTCTTAAGTAAACAGGTTCCTACATCGACACTGAACCAGGTTGTGTGCAGATGAAATGAAAAGGTTTACCAAATGGATTGTGGGTGGCACAGTGGCTCAGTGGTTAGCACTGCTGCCTCACAGCAACAGGGAACTAGGCTCAATTTCACCCTCAGGCAATTGTTTTTGGGGAGTTAGTACCACTCTCCTCCTGTCTGCCTGGGAAGGAATCTGGGTGGTCCAGTTTCCTCCCACAGTCCAAAGGGGTGCAGTCCAGGTGAATTAGGAATGGGAAATGAACTCCTTCTGGAAATCCCAGTTTCCAACATCCACCGCTCCCCTCCAGTCACTGCACTTGTTACGTCCTCAAAGAACTCCAGTAAGTTTGACAAACACGACCTTCCCTTCCTGAATCCATGCTGTGTCTGCCTGATCGAACCCTTTCCATCCAGATTTCTTACTATTCCTTCTTTAATGATAGCCCCCAGTATTTTCCCAACTACCGATGTTAAGCTAACTGGCCTATAGCTACCTGCCTATAGCTACCTACATTTGGGCAGGTATGTGAAGAGGAAAGGTTCAGAGGGATGAGGGTCAAATGTAGGCAAATGGGGCTAGTTTAGTTTGAGAAACTTGCTTGCCATGTTCAAGTTGGAACACTGGGTCTGTTTCTGTGCTGTATGATTTTATGACTCTATAACATAATAAACGTCTTAGATGATCTGAAAGGAGACGGGAAAGCAGGCTGTAATGAAGAGGTAGAGTTTACAGGTGGATATTGACAGGCTGGGAGAATGGGTGATAATCGGGCAGATGGATAAAAGCAGTTGCCATGGAAAAGGCAGGAGATGTGCATTGGATAATAAAGCTAATTCAGGCCAATGCCCTTCTCCTACACTGTCATTATTGTGCGATGCTGATCCCAGGAGACAATGGGGAAGCAGAGAATGTAATGTTATTTGTTTAATGGGTGTAAGTAAAGTTCCGTATGATGTCACTGACTGGTCTCACCTGGGCACAGAGAGAGCCATAAATGGGACTCACGTTTGGGTAGGATCTACAGTTTCCCTGGAATCTATCAGGGCAAAGTGAATTCCCACTCCATTGAAAATAGAATGGGACGGCCGGAAATCCTCCTGATAAAGGATACTTATTATCCAATTCTGGCAGCCTTTAGTGTACCTGGGAAGTCAGTGAATCCTTGTCGGTCAATCGTTGTCATGAGAGCTGAAGGCTTGGTGCCTGATAGTTACTTTAACATTTCCCCTTTCACATCAGAGCTACACATTTTCGGAGCAGCTGGAGTACAGCGTTTCAAATGTGCTTGTGGCAAGGGAGGTGTTTATCCCAGTGATGGAAAATAGGAGCTTGTAATTCCTTGATGCAGTGCAGGAGTTTCTCTCTCTGTCTCTCTCCCTCCACCTCCAGACCCTTGTACAGCTGTAGTGTCTGTGTTTGAGTCACACACTGACACCCTGCACGCTGTTTAATGTGGACAATGCAGTCTGAGGCAACTCCACAGTGTTTTTTGGAGGACATTTTATGAAATGTTTTTTGGAAGACACAATGAAGGAACTCTGAGGAAGCCGATCAGTTCGAGTGATGTCAGGAATGAGCTTGTGTCGTTAATGAGAGACAAGCAAATGCTGCAACCACTTTAATGTCGGCCAGTCAATAAGACGAGGAAAATAGAAATCAAAACTGAAGAAAGCTCATAGACCTGATAAGGAAATATTTAATCTCTTTCTGTACTGTCTGTATGGTCCAACTTGTCCATGCTGACCAGATATCCCAATTCAATCTCGTCCCATTTGTCAGCACTTGGCTTATATTCCTCAATACCCTTCCTATTCATATACCCATCCAGATGCCTTTTAAATGTTGTAATTGGACCAGCCTCCACCACTCCCTCTGGCAGCTCATTCCACATACGCACCACTCTCTGCGTGGAAATGTTGCCTCTTTAGTCCTTTTTAAACCTTTTCCCTCTCACCCTAAACCTATGCCCTCAAGTTCTAGATTCACCCAACTCAGGGAAAAGAGCTTGTGTATTTATCCTATCCATGCTCCTCGTGAATTTATAAACCTCTGTCAGGTCACCCCTCAGCCTTCAACGTTCCATGGAAAACAGCCCCAGCCTATTCAGCCTCTCCCTGTAGCTCAAATCCTCCAACCATGGCAACATCCTTGTAAATCTTTTCTGAGACCTTTCAAGTTTCACAACATCCTTCCAATAGGAAGGAGACCGGAAGTGCATGTAATATTCCAAAAGTGGCCGAACCAATGTTCTGCACAGCCGCAACGTGACCTTCCACTCCTACACTCAGTGCACTGACCAATAAAGGAAAGCATACCAAATGCCTTCTTCACTATCCTAACTACCTGCAATTCCACTTTCAAGGAGCCATGAACCAGCACTCTTTGTTCAGCAACACACCCCAGGACCTCACCATTACGTGGACAAGTCTTGCTCTGATTTGCTTTTCCAAAGTACTGCTCCTCGTATTTGTGGTATTTCTACCCTGCATTTGGAATCCAGTGAGCAACACGTTCTCACTGGCCGAGTGACAATACCCACCGTCCCCACCTGCTACATTCACTATTTCCAATTGATGATCAATAATATTCCTGCTGACTTGCCTTTTGTCCCTGATCAATATTGTCCCTGCTCTGCTGCCGCCTGGAAATGATCAACAGAGCCTCATGTTGTCTCAACCCCAGCACCCCCTGCTCCTTGATCAATCAAGTTCCTGCTGTCTTTCCCCCTGTCCTGGGTTAAGCAGGCTCCTTCTACCGTCCCCCATGTCCATTTTCTAGAAGACTCCTGTAATCTTGCCCTCAGTCCATGATCAAGAGGGCTCCTGCTGCCTTGCCTCCCTATCCTGGATCTACAGGAATCCTTCTCCCCCTGCAAACTATCCATGATCAGTCAAACTCCTGCTTTCTTAGATCTTCTCCTTTGTCAGTAGAGCTCATACTGTTTTACCCACTGTCCATGATGATTGTTATGAAGTTGAAAGTGTGTACTGTACCTTTAAGAGAGTGTGAATGGTGTTTTGCACTGAGAGCTTGCAAGCACCTATCATATGGTAGGTACGGCTAGGTCAGTTTTTCTCACTTTGTTTTCTTCCCTTGTTTAGTCCTGTGTGGGCTTTCATGATTAGCAGGGTCTGGTTGATAGGGCAGTTACATGTTCCCCCTGCAGAATGTGGCAGGTGACAGACACGACACATGTCTCTGCCGACCACATCTGTGGGAAGTGCACCCACTCCAGATCCTCAAAGACCAAGTTAGGGAACTGGAGCTGGAGCTGGATGAACTACAGATCACCCAGAAGGCTGAGGGGGAAATTGAGAGGATGTACAGGGTGGTTGTCACTCCTCAGATACAGGATAAGGACTGCTGGATTACAGTCAGGGGGAGGAAAGGGAGTCAACAGATAGAGCAGTGGCCATTCCCCTCAGGAATAAGTATATCATTTTGGATACTGCTGGTGGGGACAGCCTACCAGGGAAAAGCCGTAGTTGTAAGGTCTCTGGCACTGAGCCTGGCACTGTGGCTCAGAAGGAAGGGGGAGAGTAGAAAAGCGCTAGTGGTGGGGGACTCAATAGTTAGGCGGATTCACTGGTGATTTTGTGGTCAGGAATGGGATTCCCGGAAGGTATGTTGCCTCCCCTCTGCCAGGATCCTCGCTATCGCCGATCAGGCTTACAGGATTCGGAAAGGGGAGGGTGAGCAACCAGAAATCGTGGTACATATTGGCATTAATGATATAGCCAGGAAAGTGATTGAGGATCTGAAAAGTGCCTACAGGCAGCTCGGTTGGAAGCTGAAGAGCAGGACGAGTAGAGTAGTGAACTCAGGTTTGCTACCAGTGCCACGAGATAGTCAGATGAGGAACAGTCAGCGAATGCAACTTAACACGTGGCTGTGAGGCTGGTGCAGGAGGGAGGGCTTCAGATACTGAGACCATTGGGATTCCTTCTGGGGAAAGTGGAACCTGTACATGCAAGATGGGTTGCACCTGAGCTGAAGGGGCACAAACATCCTGGGTGGGAGATTTGCTCGTGTGATTCGGGAGGGTTTAAACTAGTTTGGCAGGGGGGTGGGAATCAGAGCCACGTATCTGAGGTAGCGGTTGTAGATGGGGCAGTGACCGGATGTAGTGAATCTATCGGGAAGGTTTTTCACGTGATGAAACAGAGGGACGGTTAATGTGTGTCTGCTTTAATGCAAGGAGTGTCAGAAATAAGAGTGATGGCATAAGAGCATGGATCAGTACTTGGGACTGTGATGTTGTGGCCAAAACGGAGATGTGGGTTTCACAGGGGCAGGAATGGTTGCTCGATGTTCCAGGATTCAGACCGTTTAAAAAGAACAGGGAGGGTGGAAAAAGAGGAGGGTGTGTAGCATTGTTAATCGGAGAGTGCATCACAGAAACAGAAACAAAGGTTGTTTTAGATTAGATTAGATTCCCTACAGTCTGGAAACAGGCCCTCCGACCCAACGAGTCCACACCGACCCTCCAAAGATTAACCCACCCAGACCCATTTCCCTCTGATTAATGCACCTAATACTGTGGGCAATTTAGCATGGCCAATTCACCTGACCTGCACATCTTTGGACTGTGGGAGGAAACTGGGGCACCCGGAGGAAACCCACACAGACACAGGGAGAATGTGCAAACTCCATACAGACAGATGCCCGAGGCTGGAATTGAACCTGTGAACCTGGTTCTGTGAGGCAGCAGTGCTAGCCACCGAGCCACCGAGAAAGGAAGGCTAGTCTACTCAGTCAGTATGGTTGGAAGTTAGGAACAAAAATGAAACAGAGTTGTGAATGCATGGAATGCATTGCCAGCGGTGGTGGTGGAAGCAGAGGCATTAGGAACATTTAAGTGACTGCAGGGCAGGCACATGGACAGCACTGACTTGAGGGTTGCGTAGGTTAGGTTATTTTATTTTCATTAGGAATAATCGTCGGCATGAAATCGTGGGCTGAAGGCCCTGTTCTGTGCTGTACTTTTCTATGCTTCTATTCTACGGTCTATGATTTTCTCAGAGTGTACTGGAAAATTGAAAATTTGTAACATTTGGCTGTGAAACAAAGACCTGAGATTTGTTTCCTGTTTTCACAGCAATTTGAATTTAACCAATCAGAAAAAATCATGCCTCAGGATATTAAAGCCCAATCGAATTTGAATTTATTGTTTTTGTCAACCTTGAACCGATGAGATGATCCGATGTTAGGGGTACAAAGAAGCAGCCATTTGGAAAGTTAGACAGGGAGACCAACTGCTATCAACACAGTAACTGCCAGCAACACACTCTCTACCAAAGGTACCTTTTTCATGTGAAACATCTTCGCAGTGAAAGATAGAAGACAACCCAGGGAGATCTCCAGCTGAAAGGAGGACACCAGAGATGACAGCTGCTGTGTGCTTTTGAAATTAGGTCGATATAGTTTTAATACAGGTTTTTATGGGAGGCTGAGAGTTGTAACAAGTTGTTGTTCAATGCCACTTTTCGAGTTATGGAATAAATTGACATTATTTCTTTAAATAGTGCAATTTGAGAGTTCTCTGTCACTCATACTTTAATATATTATGAGGCAAGGGGAGATTTTCTGGGCGTTTGGTTTAATTTGCAGAAGAGTTCTCTGCCGTGTTGAAGTAATATTAAGGCTCCTGCACTATTTCCCACTGCCCACGACCAATAAGGCTCCTGCACTATTTCCCACTGTCCATGACCAATGAGACCCCTGCACTATTTCCCACTGTCTCTGACTAAAAAGGCTCCTGCTCTATTTCCCACTGTCCATAATCAATTAGACTCCTTCACTATTTCCCACTGTCCATGACCAATAAGGCTCCTGCCCTATTTCCCACTGTCCATGACCAATAAGGCTCCTGCACTATTTCACACTGTCCATGACCAATAAGGCTCCTGCACTATTTCCCACTGTCCCTGACCAATAAGGTTCCTGCACTATTTCCCTCTGTCCATGACCAATAAGGCTCCTGCACTATTTCCCACTGTCCATGACCAATAAGGCTCCTGCACTATTTCCCACTGTCCATGACCAATAAGGCTCCTGCCCTATTTCCCTCTGTCCATGACCAATAAGGCTCCTGCCCTATTTCCCTCTGTCCATGACCAATAAGGTTCCTGCACTATTTCCCTCTGTCCATGACCAATAAGGTTCCTGCACTATTTCCCACTGTCCATAATCAATTAGACTCCTTCACTATTTCCCACTGTCCATGACCAATAAGGCTCCTGCCCTATTTCCCTCTGTCCATGACCAATAAGGTTCCTGCACTATTTCCCTCTGTCCATGACCAATAAGGCTCCTGCACTATTTCCCACTGTCCCTGACCAATAAGGTTCCTGCACTATTTCCCTCTGTCCATGACCAATAAGGCTCCTGCACTATTTCCCACTGTCCATGACCAATAAGGCTCCTGCACTATTTCCCACTGTCCATGACCAATAAGGCTCCTGCACTATTTCCCACTGTCCATGACCAATAAGGCTCCTGCCCTATTTCCCTCTGTCCATGACCAATAAGGCTCCTGCACTATTTCCCTCTGTCCATGACCAATAAGGTTCCTGCACTATTTCCCTCTGTCCATGACCAATAAGGCTCCTGCACTATTTCACACTGTCCATGACCAATAAGGCTCCTGCACTATTTCCCACTGTCCATGACCAATAAGGCTCCTGCACTATTTCCCTCTGTCCATGACCAATAAGGCTCCTGCCCTATTTCCCACTGTCCATGACCAATAAGGCTCCTGCACTATTTCACACTGTCCATGACCAATAAGGCTCCTGCACTATTTCCCACTGTCCCTGACCAATAAGGTTCCTGCACTATTTCCCACTGTCCGTGACCAATAAGGTTCCTGCACTATTTCCCTCTGTCCATGACCAATAAGGCTCCTGCACTATTTCCCTCTGTCCATGACCAATAAGGCTCCTGCACTATTTCACACTGTCCATGACCAATAAGGCTCCTGCACTATTTCCCACTGTCCATGACCAATAAGGCTCCTGCACTATTTCCCTCTGTCCATGACCAATAAGGCTCCTGCCCTATTTCCCACTGTCCATGACCAATAAGGCTCCTGCACTATTTCACACTGTCCATGACCAATAAGGCTCCTGCACTATTTCCCACTGTCCCTGACCAATAAGGTTCCTGCACTATTTCCCTCTGTCCATGACCAATAAGGCTCCTGCACTATTTCCCTCTGTCCATGACCAATAAGGCTCCTGCACTATTTCCCTCTGTCCATGACCAATAAGGCTCCTGCACTATTTCCCTCTGTCCATGACCAATAAGGCTCCTGCACTATTTCCCACTGTCCATGACCAATAAGGCTCCTGCAGTATTTCCCTCTGTCCATGACCAATAAGGCTCCTGCCCTATTTCCCACTGTCCATGACCAATAAGGCTCCTGCACTATTTCCCACTGTCCCTGACCAATAAGGTTCCTGCACTATTTCCCACTGTCCGTGACCAATAAGGTTCCTGCACTATTTCCCTCTGTCCATGACCAATAAGATTCCTGCACTATTTCCCTCTGTCCATGACCAATAAGGCTCCTGCACTATTTCCCTCTGTCCATGACCAATAAGGCTCCTGCACTATTTCCCTCTGTCCATGACCAATAAGGCTCCTGCACTATTTCCCACTGTCCATGACCAATAAGATTCCTGCACTATTTCCCTCTGTCCATGACCAATAAGGCTCCTGCACTATTTCCCACTGTCCATGACCAATAAGGCTCCTGCCCTATTTCCCACTGTCCATGACCAATAAGGCTCCTGCACTATTTCACACTGTCCATGACCAATAAGGCTCCTGCCCTATTTCCCACTGTCCATGACCAATAAGGCTCCTGCACTATTTCACACTGTCCATGACCAATAAGGCTCCTGCACTATTTCCCACTGTCCATGACCAATAAGGCTCCTGCACTATTTCACACTGTCCATGACCAATAAGGCTCCTGCACTATTTCCCACTGTCCCTGACCAATAAGGTTCCTGCACTATTTTCCACTGTCCATGACCAATAAGGCTCCTGCACTATTTCACACTGTCCATGACCAATAAGGTTCCTGCACTATTTCCCTCTGTCCATGACCAATAAGGCTCCTGCACTATTTTCCACTGTCCCTGACCAATAAGGTTCCTGCACTATTTCCCTCTGTCCATGACCAATAAGGCTCCTGCACTATTTCCCACTGTCCATGACCAATAAGGTTCCTGCACTATTTCCCACTGTCCATGACCAATAAGGCTCCTGCACTATTTCACACTGTCCATGACCAATAAGGCTCCTGCACTATTTCCCTCTGTCCATGACCAATAAGGCTCCTGCACTATTTCACACTGTCCATGACCAATAAGGCTCCTGCACTATTTCCCTCTGTCCATGACCAATAAGGCTCCTGCACTATTTCACACTGTCCATGACCAATCAGACTCCTGCCTATTTCCCTCTGTCCATAACCAATAAGGCTCCTGCACTATTTCCCACTGTCCATGACCAATGAGACTCCTGCCCTATTTCCCACTGTCCGTGACCAATGAGATTTCTGCCATATTTCCCACTGTCCGTGACCATTGAGTCTCTTGCACTATTTCCCACATTCCATGTCTGGCTCTTTGTCCGATTCCCCTCCTGTTGCACACTCTTGACATACCAGATTATCCTCTCCCCCTCACAGCTCCTCAATACAGTTTGTGATGAATGCTTTGTGTCTTGTGATGTTCACTCTCTCTTTCCCTTCATCCACTGGCCTGAGAATGACAGCCACACCTCACCATTTCTCCTGCACTTAGGAAACCTCGAAAACAATTCCAGTTCAATATTGTTTCCATTTATTGCTACAGTCTATATTTTAAATTGAAAGAACAGGCTGCGATATTGGATGGCAAAATAAATGAATTAAAAATTCATGGTTATCTCTGTTCAGAGCACAATGCTGATCAAAAAATAGGTTTGAATCAATCAGAGAGAAATTCACCTTTAAAAAACAAGAGATTGCATTCTGCTCTTGTCTACAGTGCTTATATTCCATGAGTTCCCAGTTATCAGACCACATTTCTCAATCGTTTACAAGGAATCTGGGCATTTTTTATGTATGTTTATATGTTATTTATTCATTCCCAGGACATCACTGTTACTGGCGACTTCCAATGCTTTTGAGAGATTGGTGCAGAAATCAGTCTTGAAAGACTGCAGTCCATTGGGTCAGGGACAGTGTAATCTCACAGAGTCACTGCAACAATGAGAGAGTGCAATTCCTTCCCACAATCAGGGATTCACCTTCCCTTGTCGAGTGGGTCAGTTATTAAAGGTTGATTTTATTCTGCTTCATCTGATCACAATTTAATTGCGAATATTAATCTGTTTCCTTATTATGTTCATTTACTGGATTTGTAGATGCCTTCACTTCACCTTCTTTGAATCATAACATGGAACATATTTCTTTAAGGAACAAACTGTGAGCCCCAGAGCTACCTTTGCTCCAGAGCATCTCCAGAGCAACTGAGACATCAAGTTACTGTTTTAGATCAGCATTTTCTGATTTCAACTCACTACTCTCAGCATTTCTCTGCTTTATAACAGACTTCACACATCAAGTTTCCACTAAAAAGACAACAAATTCCCATCAGCCCAGTCCCCTTTGGGTACATGATTTCCTAAAAGGTCTCTAACAAATGATCCAGTACACCAGGATTCATGACATCGCAAACTTTCAAGTATTCTATCTACTCTGGCAATTTGTTATTCAAATATTCCTGAACTAAGTTGTCCCGTTCAGGCTGATTGTATTCATTGAGACCCTCACCCATCTCCTGGCAGTTCTAATTTGGAGATGCCGGTGTTGGACTGAGGTGTACAAAGTTAAAAATCACACAATACCAGGTTATAGTCCAACAGGTTTAGTTGGAAGAACACTAGCTTTGGGAGCGACGCTCCTTCATCAGATGATAGACTATCACCTGGTGAAGGAGCGATGCTCCGAAAGTTAGTGTGCTTCCAAATAAACCTGTTGGACTATAACCTGATGTTGTGTGATTTTTAACTCTGGCAGTTCTACACATACATGACCACTTTAGTCCTTGAGGGGCCCTATTCTCTAACTCAAGGAACTAACATAAGAAAATAAATGGTTACATTTTGTTTAAATGATGGAAGTCAGGGGTTTTCTTTCAGTCACTCTGATTTTAACAGGTTACGGGGCAAGTTGAGCTTTTCTGGGTTCTTTTAGTTTTAATTAGCAGAGGGTTGCGACCTCCACATCATAACAGATTGGGGGCTCATCATCCTGGATTTGAACAGGTTTAGATAGATCTGAATGGATCAGGTGTGGGATTTGAACAGATTTAGGATGCAAAAGGCCACAGCAGATTTTAAACACTTGCGGATCTTTAAATAAAATTTAGGTGAGGAAAATTGTTTAATGTTGGCTACTTGTAGTTGGTTAGATTAAAAGTGAGAGAAATGGCACTTTCGGTTACGAAATGTTTTCTGGGGATGGAAGAAGTGACTTTGGGAGTTTTACGAAAGGCGAACAAGGAAAAACCTGCTGCAATTGGCAGACCAGCTGGAGCTGGGTTTGCCTGAGCCTTAGAGAAAGGTTGAGATTATTTCCAAATTTACTCAACATTTAAATGTGCTGGGAAGGCCATTAGAATCTTTGGAAATGGCTAAAATTCATTTGTAGATGAAGCCGTTTGAGTTAGAGGAGAAAGAAGTGGAGAGAAGATTCTTAGTGGAGCAAAGAGACAGAGAGAGAGAAGGAAGAGAGACAGAGAGAGAGAGAGAGTTTGAACTTCAGAAGTTGTGAATTAGTCAAGACAGTCAAGTTAACAGGATAGAGATGAAGGGAGAAGATAACGATGCATACAAATCTGTTAAAACATTGCCACGTGAGAAAGATGTCCAAGTCTTTTTTATTTCATCTGAAAAATTGGCTAGGCAGCTGGAGTGGCCAGAGAACTTGTGGGTAATGTGAGTTCAGACTAAGGGGGTGTAGGTTTGCTCACTGAGCTGTAGGTTTGATATCCAGACGTTTCATTACCTGGCTAGGTAACATCATCAGTGGTGACCTCCAAGCGAAGCGAAGCTGTTGTCTCCTGTTTTCTATTTATATATTTGTCCTGGATGGGGTTCCTGTGGTTTGTGGTGATGTGATTTCCTGTTCGTTTTCTGAGAGGTTGATAGATGGTATCTAGATCTATGTGTTTGTTTATGGTGTTGTGGTTGGAGTGCCAGGCCCCTAGGAATCCTCTGGCATGTCTTTGCTTAGCCTGTCCTAGGACAGATGTGTTGTCCCAGTCGAATTGGTGGTTTTTTGCCTCCGTGTGTAGGGCTACGAGGGAGAGAGGGTCGGGTCATTTTGTGGCTAGCTGGTTTCATGTATCCTGATGGCTAACTTTCTTCCTGTTTGTCCTACATAGTGTTTGTGGCAGTCCTTGCATGGAATATTGTAGATGACGTTGGTTTTGTCCATGGGTTGTACTGGGTCTAAAAATCATCAAAAACACCAAAATAGAGGACGACGAAACAATGATCTAATTCGACGTAACAGCACTGTTCACCTCCATCAACATTATAGCTGTTGGCCTCAAAGTGCTCCCCCACTGACACCTCAGTCACTTGCCCTGTTTCCCAAGACTAGGTCAAGTTTTGCACCTTATCTAGTAGGTACATCCACAGACTCAATCAGAAAATGTTCTTGTATACATTGAACAAATTCCTCTCCATTTAAACCCTTAACACAATGGCAGTCCCAGTCTATGTGTGGAAAGTTAAAATCCCGTACCATAACCACCTTATTATTCGTAAAGGTAACTGAGATCTCCTTAAAAAATGTGTTTCTCAATTTCCTGCTGACTACTTTTGGGAGTTGGAGGTTGTTGATTTTGTGACATTAACAAAATCCAACCACACAGGATCAATGTTGATTTCACCAGTTTCCTCATTTCCCCTACCCCACCTTATCCCAAATCCAACCTACTAACTCGGCACTGCCCTCTTGAACTGCCTGACCTGTCCATTTCCCTTCCCACCTATCCACTCCACCCTCCTCTCCAACCTATCATCATCACCACCCACCATCATCGACTTATCACATTCTCAGCTCCTTTCACCCCCAGCCCCACCCCCTACCATTTATCTCCCAGTCCCCTTTGCCCCCCATGCCCCCACCATTCCTGATGAAGAGCTTATAATTGAAATGTCGACTCTCCTGTGCCTTGGATGCTGCCTGACCTGCTGTACTTTTCTTACACCACACTTTTCCACTCTGATCTCCAACATCTGACAGAGAAAAACTGTATCGAGTATGACATGCGAATATGTTGAAACTTTGCTATAATAGAATCAGGCAACTGAAGGAACAGGTGTTAGTTACTGCCCACAGAGTGAGGAATGAAATCCAGATGTCGTGGAGTTTGATGTGCCTCAAAACACCATCAAATAACAAGGAAGTCATTGAAGAATGAGATAGGATAGTGAATTATCGATCTCAGGAGCAAAGAACCAAGTTGAAAGGTTTGTTGTCGTGTAATGAGGACATATGTATAAATAGAATTGGAAGGAATAATACTATTGTGCATGAGGTGGAAGTAGGGCATGCTGTTCCAATAAAACAACACCCCTACAGGCTTAATTCTGTCGAAGCCACACAGGTAGAGAAGGAAGTGAATGAGATGCTCAATGAGGATAACATCAAACCGAATCAGAATGAGTGGATTTTGCCAATCATGTTAGCTCCCAAACCTGATGGGACTCAATGATTCTGTGTGGACTATCGGAATGTCTGTAACTAAGGTAGACTCATATCCGACACCAAAGTGAAAAGACAGTATAGAGAAAGTTGGATGAACCACTTAGATCATGAAGTTGGATTTACTGTGGTTATTGGCCGATATCTGTATCAGAGAAAGCTAAAGAAGTTTCTGCAGTTGTAAACACAAATGGGCGATATCAATTCAAAATGGTGCCCTTTGGAATAAAGAACGCATCAACCACATTTGAAAGAATAATATACAGAGTTGTGGCAGGTTTAAGTAATCATGCCATTTCTCTGGACGATGAAGTGATCTTTAGCCGTTCATGAAAAGATCATA
Organism: Chiloscyllium plagiosum; assembly: GCF_037043375.1. Classification (NCBI taxonomy): domain Eukaryota; kingdom Metazoa; phylum Chordata; class Chondrichthyes; order Orectolobiformes; family Hemiscylliidae; genus Chiloscyllium; species Chiloscyllium plagiosum. The sequence goes on along the minus strand of NW_028270150.1, from coordinate 103,955,359 downwards.
TTCTACAGTTGGCAGAGCTCTTGGAATGATTAGAAAAAGCAAAACTAGTAATAAACTTATAGAAAAGAGAATTCGCGAAGGCAGAGGTGACCTTCTTGTCACCTCATTATAGGAAGGATATGGAGGCTTTAGAGATGGGACAATGTAGATTTACCAGAATACTGCCTGGACTGGAGGGCATGTCTTATGAAGAAAGGTTGGGGGAGCTAGGGCTTTTCTCATTGGAGCAAAGAAGCATGAGAGGTGACTTGATCAAGGTGTACAAGACATTGAGAGGCATAAATAGAGTGGTTCGCCAGGGACATTTTCCCAGGGTGAAAATGGCTATGAGAAGGGGGCATAATTTTAAAGTGATTGGAGGAAGTTTTGGGGAGATGTCAGAGGTCGGTTCTTTGCACAGAGAGTGGTAGGTGTGTGGAATGCACTACTAGCAGTAGTAGGAGAGGCAGAGACATTAGGGAGATTGAAGCAACTCTTGGATAGGCCCATGGAAATTTCAGCAGACAGACCAATGTCAGGAGACATTTGAGAATTTAAAAGCTGTATTAACCACTGCACCAGTTTTAGCTAAACCAAACTTTTAAAAACCCTTGAAGGTTGCAATCGATGCTAGCGATGTAGGAGTTGGAGCTGTTATTGATTTAAATTTTTGGGAAGATTTAAAGACAAAAATATGAGACTATTTTGATGGAGTCTTATGTTACAGATTTTTAATTTACAAATTGTAATGTTGTGGGTGATAAAAATGTTATTTCAGATGAGTTATCACAGATTTGAAAGAAAAAAGTGTAGATAAGATTGGACGGTGGTGATTCCAAAGTTATATCTGTGTGCAGAATTAATATAAGAGGCATACCTTAGATTAATGACCGATGTATTACATGATAATTTTATTGAGCTTTAGAAACAGAAGTGAAGAATGAAGGCATTTTTCATGATGATGGTTCATTTCTTTCTAAAGGTGGGGGACGTGTTAGAAAGTTCAAAGAGTGTGTAGTCACTTTAACATAGAAAGTGTTTTCTGGATTTAAAGTACAGCCAGAGCTGCCAGTATACAGAGCAGCTGGGAGAGGGACTGTTCCAAAATAGATACATGTGACAATTGGCTGTTAAATGGACCTCTGAGGTTTGGTTGCTGTTTTGACAACAATTCAAATTTAACCAATTAATTTAAATTATGCCCAGGGCACCAAAAACCAATTGAGTTTGAATTTAATGTGTTGACAGCATTGGACCAATGACGTTGGGGGCATAAAATACAAGAGCATTTTGAAAATTGGTCAGAGCAACGACAGTCGTGCAACTGTCATCTGAAGAAATTAAAGCATCTTGCTCTCAAAGAAATCTCAGAAGGCACTGTCTATCAAAAGGCATGTTTTCCTGTAAAAGCAGTAAAAAGTAAAGAGATGACCCAGGGAGAAGACAGCAGAATGAGATGGACAGAACGAAGTAACAGTTTCGGAAGACTGGAAGAAAGACAGCATGAGAGACTGTGTGGACTTCAGATTAAATTAATGTAATGTTTAATAATTATGTTATTGAGGTCAGATAGTAAATAGTTAAGAAATGGGGGGCTCAGATTTATTAATAGTTTTTGTGTGGTGTTCATTGTTAGAGTTTGAATAATAAATTGTTATTTTTTTCTTTAAACAGTGGAAGTCAGGGGTTTACTTTCACTGATTCTGATTTTAACAGATTACGAGATGAGAAAAGCTTTCCTGGGTGTTTTGGCTTGAGTTAGCAGAGGCGTTCGACCTCCACATTGTAACAATGTGCATTACCATTGCTCTGGATGAGCATTTCTGCAGGCAGCCTGAAATAATCAATGATCTGCCAGAATGGAATGAATCGTGGATGATCTAATAGTCTGTGGTTACGAAGAGAAACAGAGAACAAGCTAAAACAGAACATGGGACTGAAGATAACAGAGGAAAAGTATTTCGAGATTCAGAGAAGAGGTGGCCAACGAACATGAAGGAAGTGCATCAATTTGTTGGATTTGTGAACTACCCTCTTTTTCAATTTGTAAGCCTCTGTACAATAAACTCCTGTAGAAGCTGACTATAAAGGACATTCAGTTAGTACCTGTTCAGAACTTTTGTGCGTCATATCAGCAATAGGTTTCATGGATTTTCTACACTTTTCACACATATCATCCTTCTGAAAATAAATGAATGTGTCATTTGTGATAAATATATCCCCATCTTATTTGCAACATGCACATTACATGCATTATGTAAATGATCAAAAACACTTCAGTTACTCCACATTTTTAGTTTTCCTTCATGTCCTTTCCTCAAAATGCTATGAGTAAAACATTAGTAATTTGTGAGTGAATGCTAGCGGGGAATTTGATTGTTGTAGCATCACAATCTAAAATTACACAGAAGGAAGCAAGTACTTCTCTGCAGAATTACAATGGTTTGTTGCTCTCATATTGTTCCACAAATAAAGATTTACTTTTTTTGTATTCCAGTCACTGAGATCTCACTTTCTGTCAGCTCACTGGAATGGAATAGTATAAAATGTTGCTTATATAAAATGGAGCTAGACGATTATGAGCTGTCTGGGATCCACATAATAATGAAGACGTGATTGCACTGGAGAGAGGAGACAGGGGATCTATCAGGATGCTGAGGTAAAAACAATAACTGCAGATGCTGGAAACCAGATTCTGGATCAGTGGTGCTGGAAGAGCACAGCAATTTAGGTAGCATTCAACGAGCAGCGAAATCGACGTTTCGGGGAAAAGCCCTTCATCAGGAATAAAGGTAGAGAGCCTGAAGCATGGAGAGATAAGCTAGGGGAGGTTGGGGGTGGGGAGTAAGTAGCATAGAGTACAATGGGTGAGTGGGGGAGGAGATGAAGGTGATAGGTCAGGGAGGAGAGGGTGGAGTGGATAGGTGGAAAAGGAGCTAGGCAGGTCGGACAAGTCTGGACAAGTCCAGGGGACAGTGCAGAGCTGGAAGTTTGAAACTAGGATGAGGTGGGGGAAGGGGAAATGAGGAAGCTGTTGAAGTCCACATTGATGCCCTGGGGTTGAAGTGTTCCGAGGCGGAAGATGACGCGTTCTTCGTCCAGGCATCTGGTGGTGAGGGAGCGGTGGTGAAGGAGGCCCAGGACCTCCATGTCCTCAGCAGAGTGGGAGGGGGAGTTGAAATGTTGGGCCACGGGGCGGTTTGGTTGATTGGTGCGAGTGTCTCGGAGATGTTCCCTAAAGTGCTCTGCTAGGAGGCGCCCAGTCTCCCCAATGTAGAGGAGACCGCATCGGGAGCAACGGATACAATAAATGATATTAGTGGATGTGAAAGTAAAACTTTGATGGATATGGAAGGCTCCTTTAGGGCCTTGGATAGAGGTGAGGGAGGAGGTGTGGGCACAGGTTTTACAGTTCCTGCGGTGGCAGGGGTAAGTGCCAGGATGGGAGGGTGGATCGTAGGGGGGCGTGGACCTGACCAGGTAGTCATGGAGGGAACGGTCTTTGCGGAAGGCAGAAAGGGGTGGGGAGGGAAATATATCCCTGGTGGTGGGGTCTTTTTGGAGGTGGCGGAAATGTCGGCGGATGATTTGGTTTATGCAAAGGTTTGTCGGGTGGAAGGTGAGCACCAGGGGCGTTCTGTCCTTGTTAGGGTTGGAGGGGTGGGGTCTGAGGGCGGAGGTGCGGAATGTAGGCGAGATGCGTTTGAGGGCATCTTTAACCATGTGGGAAGGGAAATTGCGGTCTCTAAAGAAGGAGGCCATCTGGTGTGTTCTATGGCAGAACTGGTCCTCTTGGAAGCAGATACGGCGGAGGCGGAGGAATTGGGAATACGGGATGGCATTTTTGGAAGAGATAGGGTGGGAAGAGGTGTAATCCAGGTAGCTGTGGGAATCGGTGGGTTTGTAAAAAAATGTCAGTGTCAAGTCAGTCGTCACTAATGGAAGGGGAGGGAGGTGTCAGAGATGGTCCAGGTAAATTTAAGGTGTGTTGGTGAAGTTGATGAATTGCTCAACCTCCTCGCGGGAGCATGAGATGGCGCCAATGCAGTCATCAATGTAGCGGAGGAAGAGGTGGGGAGTGGTGCAGGTGTAATTACGGAAGATCAACTGTTCTACGTAGCCAACAAAGAGACAGGCATAGCTGGTGCCCATACGTGTGCCCATGGCTACCCCTTTCGTCTGGAGGAAGTGGGAGGATTCAAAGGAGAAATTGTTACGGGTGAGGACCAGTTCGGCCAAACGAATGAGAGTGTCGGTGGAAGGGTACTGTTGGACGCCTGGAGAGGAAAAAAACAGAGGGCTTGGAGGCCCTGGTCATGGCGGATGGAGGTGTAGAGGGATTGGATATCCATGGTGAAGATGAGGCGTTGGGGGCCGGGGAAACGGAAGTCTTGGAGGAGGTGGAGGGCGTGGGTGGTGTCCCGAATGTATGTGGGGAGTTTTTGGACTCGGGGGGATAGGACAGTGTCGAGGTCGGTAGAGATGAGTTCAGTGGAGCAGGACCATGCCGAGACAATGGGTCAGCCAGGGTGGTCAGGCTTGTGGATCTTGGGAAGGAGGTAGAACCGGGCAGTGCAAGGTTCCAGGACTATGAGGTTGGAAGCTGTGGGTGGGAGATCTCCTGAGGTGATGTGGTTCTGAATGGCCTGGGAGATGATGATTTGGTGATGGGGGTTGGGGTCATGGTCGAGAGGGCAGTAGGAAGAGGTGTTCTCGAGTTGGCGTTTGGCTTCAGCGGTGTAGAGGTCAGTGCGCCAGACTACCACTGCGCTGGCTTAATGGTGAGGTTGGGATTAGAGCAAAGGGATTGGAGGGCTGCGCGTTGTGAGGGTGAGAGGTTGGAGTGGGGGAGGGGGGTCGGCAGGTTGAGGCGGTTAATGTCCCGGCGGCAGTTGGAAATGAAGAGGTCGAGGGCAGGTAATAGGCCAGCGCGGGGTATCCAGGTGGAGTCAGTGTGTTGGAGGTGGGCGAAGGGGTCCTCGGAAGGTGGGCGGGAGTCCTGATTGTGAAAGTAAGCTCGGAGGCAGAGGCGATGGAAGAATTGTTCGATGTTTGAGATGGAGTTGAAATACTGTTTGTTGAGAGTATGAATTCTCCTGAGGATGTAGCACAGAGTGGGTCCTTTGCAATTCTGAGAGAGTGTGGCCCTCAGCTGAGGCAGGGCAGACTGTAGAGAGGTTAGGTGCCGGCGCATTGCTGCAAGCATGGAGTGGAGGACCTTGAAGGAGAACTGTTGTTGGTGTTTTTGAATCTTCAAAGTTTGTGTGAAGATTTGTAGCTCGGGTGCTCGTTGCTGTGGTTCTGTTCGCCGAGCTGGAAGTTTTTGTTGCAAACATTTCGTCCCCTGGCTCGGCGACATCATCAGTGCTTGGGAGCCTCCTGCGAAGCACTTCTTTGATGTTTCCTCCGGTGTTTATAGTGGTCTGTCCCTGCTGCTTCCGATTGTCAGTTTCAGCTGTCCGCTGTAGTGGTTGGTATATTGGGTCCAGGTCGATGTGTTTGTTGATGGAGTTTGTGGATGAATGCCATGCCTCTAGGAATTTTTAAATCTGTAGTCTGTACTGTTGGTCCTGTTCGGGTCCAAACTCTGCTGGTTTAAAGGTGGTCCGGAGTCCGTGTGGGATGAGTTGGTTACGGAGGCATGCACTGAGGAAGCAAATGTGGCTGTGGTACCGAGTTTGTTTCACGACATGGTTGAAGAGCTTCAGGGCAGAGGAAATGACCAGGATGCTGCCTGCCCTGGGAGATCTAATTACAAAAAGAGACTGGACAGACTTGGGTTGATTTCTTTGGAGATTTGGAGATTGAGAGAGCACATTGTTGATATGTATTAGGTTAGACATAGCCATGATAACTTTTGACAAGGCCATAGGCTAATCTCCCCCCACAGATCCTGTTGAGTATGGGTTCCATAAGACCATAAGACCATAAGACATAGGAGCGGAAGTAAGGCCATTCGGCCCATCGAGTCCACTCCACCATTCAATGGCTGATGGGCATTTCAACTCCACTTACCCGCATTCTTCCCGTAGCCCTTAATTCCTTGTGACATCAAGAATTTATCAATTTCTGCCTTGAAAACATTTAGCGTCCCAGCCTCCACTGCACTCTGTGGCAATGAATTCCACAGGCCCACCACTCTCTGGCTGAAGAAATGTCTCCGCATTTCTGTTCTGAATTTACCCCCTCTAATTCTAAGGCTGTGTCCACGTGTCCTAGTCTCCTCGCCTAACGTCCACCCTCTCCAAGCCATGTATTATCTTGTAAGTTTCTATTAGATCTCCCCTTAATCTTCTAAACTCCAATGAATACAATCCCAGGATCCTCAGCCATTCCTCATATGTTAGACCTACCATTCCAGGGATCATCCGTGTGAATTTCCACTGGACACGCTCCAGTGCCAGTATGTCCTTCCTGAGGTGTGGGGACCAAAACTGGACACAGTACTCCAAATGGGGCCTAACCAGAGCTTTATAAAGTCTAAGTAGCACAACAGTGCTTTTATATTCCAACACTCTTGAGATAATTGACAACATTGCATTCGCTTTCTTAATCATGGACTCAACCTGCATGTTTACCTTTAGAGAATCCTCAACTAGCACTCCTAGATCCCTCTGTACTTTGGCTTTACGAATTTTCTCACCATTTAGAAAGTAATCCATGCTTCTATTCTTTTTTCCAAAGTGCAAGACCTTGCATTTGCTCACATTGAATTCCATCAACCATTTCCTGGACCACTCCTTCAAACTGTCTAGATCCTTCTGCAGCCTCCACACTGCCTCAGTACTACCTGCCTGTCCACCTAAATTTGTATCATCGGCAAACTTCGCTAGAATGCCCCCAGTCCCTTCATCCAGATCATTAATATATAATGTGAACAGCTGCAGCCCCAACACTGAACCCTGTGGGACACCGCTTGTCACCGGCTGCCATTCCCAAAAAGAACCTTTTATCCCAACTCTCTGCCTCCTGTCAGACAGCCAATCCTCAATCCATACCAGTAGCTCACCTCGAACACCATGGGCCCTCACCTTATTCAGCAGCCTCCCGTGGGGCACCTTATCAAAGGCCTTTTGGAAGTCTAGGTAGACCACATCCACTGGGTTTCCCCGGTCTAACCTACTTGTCACCTCTTCAAAGAACTCCAACAGGTTTGTCAGGCATGACCTCCCCTTAGTAAATCCATGTTGACTTGTTCTAATCCGACCCTACTCTTCCAAGAATTTAGAAACCTCATCCTTAATGATGGATTCTAGAATTTTACCAACAACCAAGGTTAGGCTAATTGGCCCATAATTTTCCATCTTTTGCCTTGATCCTTTCTTGAACAAGGGGGTTACAACAGCGATCTTCCAATCATCCGGGACTTTCCCTGACTCCAGTGACTTTTGAAAGATCTCAACCAATGCTTCCGCTATTTCCTCAGCCACCTCCCTCAGAACTCTAGGGCCAGGAGATTTATCAATTTTAAGACCTTTTAGCTTTTCTAGCACTTTCTCTTTTGTAATGGCAACCATACTCAACTCAGCCCCCTGACTCCCTTTAATTGTTGGGATATTACTCCTGTCTTCCAATGTGAAGACTGACACAAAGTACTTATTAAGTTCTCCTGCTATTCCCTTATCTCCCATCACTAGGCTTCCAGCATCAGTTTGAAGTGGCCCAATGTCTACTCTTGCCTGTCGTTTGTTTCTTATGTATTGAAAGAAACTTTTACTATCATTTCTAATATTACTGGCTAGCCTACCTTGATCCTCTCCTTCCTTATTTCTCTCTTTGTTATCCTCTGTTTGTTTTTGTAGCCTTCCCAATCTTCTGATTTCCCAGTGCTCTTGGCCACTTTATAGGCTCTCTCTTTTTCTTTGATAGATTTCCTGACTTCCTTTGTCAGCCATGGCTGTCTAATCCCTCCCCGGATAATCTTTCTCTTCTTGGGGATGAACCTCTGTACAGTGTCCTCAATTTTACCCACAAACTCCTGTCATTTTTGCTCTACTGTCTTCCCTGCTCGGCTCCGCTTCCAGTCTATTTTCGTCAGTTCCTCTCTCATGCCTTCATAATTACCTTTATTTAACCCTAACACCATTACATGCCTTCTCTCTTTCAAACTGCAGACTGAACTCTACCATATTATGATCGCTGCTTCCTAAGTGTTCCCTTACTTTAAGATTTTTTATAAAGTCTGGTTCATTACATAGCACTAGGTCCAGAATAGCCTGCTCCCTTGTGGGCTCCATGTTCCAAAAAGCCATCCTGTAAGCATTCCATGAATTCCCTTTCTTTGGATCCACTGACAACATTATTTACCCAGTCCACCTGCATATTGAAGGTGACCTTGCCTTTCTGACATGCCTTCTCTATTTCCCGGTGCATGTTGCGTCCCTGGTCCTGACCACTGTTAGGAGGTCTGTACATAACTCCCACTATGGTTTTTTTTTGCCTTTGTGGTTCCTCAATTCCACCCACACATACTCCAAATCATCCGACGCTATGTCATTCAGCACCATAGATTTAATTTTGTTCTTAACTAACAAGGCAACCCCGCCCGCTCTGCCCACCTCCCTGTCTTTTCGATAAGTTGAAAACCCTTGGATGTTTAACTGCCAGTCCTGACCCCCCTGTAATCATGTCTCTGTGATGCCTACCACATCATAATCATTCACGATGATCTGTGCCATTAGTTCGTCTGCTTTGTTATGAATGCTACGAGCATTCAGGTAAAGTGCCTTAATGTTAACTTTCTTATCATTAGAGATATTGGAAGTCATAAGATGTCCTAAGTTATCCTTCCTTTTTGCTGCATTCCCTGTCTGTCTCAAGTTTAAATCTGCCTGCACATATGCTATCCTGCCGCTTATCTTTCCATTTAACTCCATACTCCCTGTCACTTTCACTTTCTCTTCCCCCCGGAATATAGGTCCCACTTGCTTCAGAGGAGTGTAATGACATCCCTAAACAGATTGATTCGATATTGTCAGAAAGCAGATGAAGAGATGGGTCTACAAAACTGCGCCCTGGTCATGGACTAGGCTGTGCAAGTCACGAGTAGTGGCTCTATCTTTGTGTTCAACAATGAATGATGTTGCTTTCCAGAGAGACCTCCTGAATTATTACACAGAAAGTATAGCGGTGCTCAGCTTTCCAAATTTCTAGCATACAAATACAAAGGGAGGAATAACAAAAAGAAGCACAGACATCATGATGCCCGTTGAGCTACCATCAACAAATCACTTGGTGCTAAACACACCCTCCTATTAAGGAGCTGTTTATGAAAAAAGGAAGTATTTGTTCTTAGAAAGAATGGTGGACTAACTCTCAGATGAAGACAGGCAAGGGGATAATGATCATCCAACATCATGAATGGCTGCTCTATGACAATTGGCACAGGTAATTGACACAGAGAAAATAACCTGCCCTGAGAAATAAGAACAATGAGGGCCAGGCACAGAGAGGAGGCCTCAGGATATGTGCTACAAGGGGAAGGCTGTAGGGGCTGGATCAATTCTGCACTGGGGACAAGGAAGTTACAAAAACCAAATTATGCTGGGAAATCCATGCAGGAGCCAAGAGCTTTAAGGTGAAATATTCTGTGCTGGGGAAGGACTGAGTCAAATAAATGCTGGAGAAGGGAGAAAGAATAGAATAGACTGAGGAACAAAGGGGGCATTTCTCATCAAGCACACCCAGTAGGCAGCAGTTCTCATTGGAAAGTCTTCATTGATCAGGCATCACCAGCCCGGTGGAAGACTGACCAAAAGGAGAGGAGGATGACCAAGGGAAGAGTTCACACACACCCCTGATAGTCAGGAGAAAGATGCCCCCAACAATTTAATGAGACTGAAATATTCTGCAGCAAGAGCCTGTTAGTCCTCTGATATCAGTGAACAATCCACAATTGGCACGGTTGTCTACTTTTTGTATCTAATTTACGAACCTATCATGTCTAAACTGCTGCTTCTTAATAAACTCAATAAACTATGAGAAAATTACTTACAAACTGTCCACTGCCTACATTAGGTAACTGCACTTGTGAATCCCGAAAATCAATACACACATGTCCAACTACTTGTATTGCTGATTCATCAAACTTAGTCAGGAAACTCCATCCAATCAGATATAATACTTTAAGCCATGTCTTTTCGATATTTCTTCCACCTTTATTTTGGACGTCTGACCTATTTGCTTCAAGCCCTTATTTTCTCTGCACCAACATTTGGATCTTTAACATCCATTTTTGCTTCAATCATTCTTATCTCCCCTACCATATTCCATCTTCCATACTCTAAACCCGTCCCTCACAATGTCCCAGACAGCACCATCACGTCACCGTCCTTGAGTATGTCCTGTTCCAGTGGCAGGAAAGACCTAGCACAGGTGACAGCACAATGGTATAATGTCAATGGGGGACAGATGCTCAGAAATGACTCTGGGGCCAACGAAGTCACCTGGCATCAGATGAACCATGGGTTGGGGACAAGGGAACCTTTTGCTGATTATCACATACCACCCTCACACTCATGTACCCTCCCACTCATGCAGGTGTGAAGTTGACTCAGAATCAATAGATCGATTGAAGGTATTTTCTGATAGAGAGGAGGATGGAAGTTGATGTAACAGAAGAGTATACAATTAACTAGTCCCTCCACATTGTAGATAGAATTAGTTCTGAGTACTGGTATATGTTGAAATGTCTTCATCAATTGGAGAAGCTGTACCAAATTGAGGCAGTTGTATCAGTTGGAAAAATTGTATAAAGTGTACCTTTTTATTTCAAGATTGTGCGATGTGAGGGTTATTACTGGAGGTGTTACATTCATTTTAAAATGTAAAGATTTAAACAAGCTTATGCATCAGGTTAAAATGCTGTATCAGTCTGTGGGGTAGAACTAATTTCACATGTTCTAACAGTTGCAAACATGATCTCTGGGATCCATTGTTGTCACCTAACCATGATGAAAGAGGACAGCTTCATCTGAGAATGGCGTCGAATCTTCAGGGCTGAGACATTCTCACTTAATGTTGCAGTGTTTAGAGTTGAGGGGATGACATCACTGAGAAAAATGGTTGATCTGGGTATTGTGCTGATTGTGTTTGAGAGAAGCTGGATTTTTGGGGGAACAAAACATCACATTTTGCTTTAGTTCACAATTGTGATCTGAATTATCCAAGTGAACTGCGTTGCCAAATATGTCCTATCCTATTCTGTATATCTTACATATAGAAAATTAACTGCTTCAATGATTTGTGTCTAATTTAAAATAAATGCTTAGAAAGATGTTGCAACCTGAATATCCCCATGGAGTTCCCACAGTATATAAATGAAATGGCATCAAATGCAATCACACAGGGTTCAATGCAAACTGACTGCCGACCTCGCAGACTGAGAGATCACTTCATGTAGAAAATGCATTATCCAATTGACAGTATAGTGAAAATATACTACCTGATCCTTGTTATTATTGGTGTTCCTGGTAAGTGGATATTACAATTGCTATTCTATAAGTTTGTATCTGAACTGGTCATTGTGTTATTCTGTACTTGTTCTTGTCATGTATTAATCTGCTAAGCACCTTTCTAAAGTCACCCAGTCTGTGACATTATATTGGTGACTGAAGTGTACTGGATTATCGAGATTATTTCATTAAGTTACCTCATTTCCTAACAAACATTATGTGTGTTGATCCTATGTTCTCACAACAGTTCATTGCCTTGAGGAGAGATGTTGTACTGTTTTATAAACCTCAGCAATGCTTTGAATGAAGTTATCGCTGGGAAGGTCTCTCACCAGGAATAACCAGCGGGCGGCATGGTGGTTCAGTGGTTAGCACTGCTGCCTCACAGCACCAGCGTTCGATTTCCACCTGCCTGTGTGGAGGTTGCACATTCGCCCTGTGTCTGTGTGGGTTTCCTTCAGGTGTGCCGGTTTCACCCCACAGTCCAAAGATGTGCAGATCAGGTGAATTAGTCATGTTAATTTGCCCACAGTGTTAGTCAGTGATAAATATAGGGTAGGGGAATGGGTTTGGGTGGCTTTCTCTTCGGAGGGAGTTGTTGGGCCGAAGGGCCTGTTTCCACACTATAGAGAATCTAATCTAGAGTGATGACCATTCAGCCATTTGGAGCAGGTCTGACTGTAGTGATTGACCATGTACTGGGAGTGTCACTGAATGGAGAGTTTAATTTAATCAGGGCTATTCACTTCAGTCTTAGAGCCATAGAGATGTACAACATGGAAACAGACCCTTCGGTCCAACTCATCCATGCCAACCAGATATCTTTACCTACTCAAGTCCCATTTGCCAGCACTTGGTCAATATCCAAACCCTTCCTATTCATGTACGCATCCAGTTGACTTTTGCCCTCTAGTTCTGGACTACCCCATCAAGGGAAACGACCTTGTCTATTTACTCTATTCATGCACCTCATGATTTTATAAACTTCTATAAGGTCACTCCTCAGCCTCCGATGCTCCAGGGAAAACAGCCCCAGCCTATTCAGCCTCTCCCTGAAGGTCAAATCCTCCAACCCTGGCAACATCCTTGTAAAGCTTTTCTGTAATTTTTTTTGGGACATTAATAATTTCTGACACAGAAAATAAATATAATGATTGTGTAATTGTATTAAAGAGTTTCAACTCGCTTAATATTAAAAGAGATAATCATAGTATAACAGGATTAGAGGTAAGTTTCTTGAAATTTATACAGGAGAACTTTTTATACCAATGTGTAGATGGCCCTCTATGGGGAAAGCGCAGAGCTGGACCTAATTTGAGGGAGTTAAACATGAAAGGTGTTCAATGTGACAGTAGGGGAACATTTCACCGTTAGCAGCCACAACACCATTCATTTTAAGTTTGTTAAGGAAAAGCAGAAAGATATTCTGCACAAATAGGAGGGGAGGTAGCATTTGGATTGGTTAAGGCAGGTTTTATTAAAATACAGCACAATCTCACATCTAGGCTGGGAAGAGCTACTTGGGGGTAAATCTACAGGAGTGCAGTGTGAGGCATTCATCACGTCAAAGACAGTGGTACAGATCCCTATTTGGGTAAAATATAAGAACAACAAGCGCAGAGAAACACTGATGTCTAAGAATATTCAGGAATAGATAGAAAGGAAATAATGTGTAACGTGTACAATGAAAGCAAAGTAACACAGGTCCGAGAGGAGTATAGAAAATGCAAGAGGAACTGAAGAAAGTAATCAGGAGAGCAAAGAGGGGTTAGAGAAAACACTGGTGGGCAAGATGTTGTACAAGTAGGTCAAGAAGAAAGAATAAGCATGGGAGGATTAGGGTCTATTATGGACCAAGGTGGTAATCTATGCATGAAGCCAGAGGACGCTGGTCGATTGTTAAATTAATGCTTTACATCTGCCTTTATTTGGGAGAAGGAGGGTGAAAATACAGAATTTGAGAAGATGGACTGTGACCTTCTGGAGCAGACTGATTTAAGAAGCAAGGAAGGATTGGAGGTTTTGGTAGATTTAGAATCGGCAATATGGACAAGTTGTATCTACAGGATGTTGGGGTTGATCAAGATTGAAATTAGAGGGGGCCCTGAATCAAATGTACAAATCATCTCTGTCCACAGTGTAGACGCTAGAGGGTTGGGGGCCAGTTCATGTCATCCCCTTTATAAGGAGGGTCAAAGAGATAGACGAGGGAACTAGATACCAATGAGTCGAACATTGATGGCAGCAAACCTATTGCGGAAGATAGTGAAGGTGAAAATTAATCGCCATTTGGAGAGGCAAGGTTTAATCAGGGATAGTCAGCGTGGCTTTTTCTGATAGAAGTCATGCTTAACAAATCTAGTGAAATGGTATAGGAGATGAGGGTAGGGTTGTTGGTGTTGGTTTTATGGATTTTAGCAATATTGTTGACAAGATCCAACATGGGAACCTGGGAAGGAAGGAAAAACTCATGGTATCGGGTGAATTGACAAGCTGGACCCAACATTAGCTTTGTACAGGAGACAGAGTGTGGTAGAGAACTCTTTGTGTGACTGGTGTCAGTCTGCAATGGCACACACAGGGATCATTGTTGAATTCCTTATTGTTTGTGATATTCATAAATTCTGAAAAGGTGAATGTTGGAGGATTCTAAGTAAGTTCACAATGGCACGAATGATGACCTTGTGATTGACAGTAAGGAGGAAGGTGCTAGATTATAAGAAGATATAAAAAGAATGGTCAGATGGGGAGAACAGTGGCAGATGGGAGGTAAACCTGAGCAAGGATTCTGAAACCTGAAGCAATGCACTTGTGAAGAAGGGAAAATGCAAGGGAGCATTAAATGAATGTTGGGATACCAGGAAGCTCAGAGGAACAAAGGGATCTTGGGGTGCTGGTTCATAGATCCCTGAAAGTAGCAGGACAGGCTAACAGGCTACCTGAAGAAAGCACACGGGAAACTTGCCTTGATCATTAGCGGCATAAATTATAAGAGCAGGGAGACCATGCTGGAGCTGTACCGAACTTTGTTGAGGTCACAGCCTAGAGTATTATGTGCAGTTCTGGCTCCACACTATAGGAAGGATGTGATTGCACTGGGGGGCAGGGGAGTGCAAAGGAGATGCCCCAGGGTGTTGTCTCAGTTGGAACATTTCCCAAAACAAAAGAGATCGGTTAAGCTCACGCAGCTTTCTCTGGAGCAGAGAAAGTTTCGGTGGGGGGGGGGGAGAGGGGGTTCCTGATAGAGGTGGATGAGATTATGAGAGGCATGGACAGGGTGAATAGATAACAAGGCAGCATCATTTTGAAGTGAAAGGCAGAAAGTTTAGAGGCGATTTGAGGAAAAGTACTTCTCACCTAAAGTGTGGCGGGAATCTGGAATGCCTTGCCTGGGAGAATAGTTGAGATGGTAGCCTCACCACTTGCAAAAAAATCTTGGATAAATGTCATAACATTCGAAGCTATGAGCCCAGTGTGGAAAAAGTATGAAAAAGCATTAGCAAGTCATAACGTTGTTTGATGGCACAAACTGGATGGGCTGAAAGGCCTCGCCTGCACTATATATCTATATGATTCTACAATTCTACCATTTACCACATTTCCCATATGTGCCCCATTCCAGTCATGCTGATGTGAGGATGCACTTGTTCATTCAGATGCAAATATGAAATATTCAATTGCCCCAATCTTCTTGCGACATGATGAGTTTCAACATTCAGTCTCTCTTGCACCCCATTCAATCACTGACATTCACAGATTCCGGAACAACCCTTGCAACTTGGAAGTTGCCAAATGTAACACTGCTATTGAAAGATGTAGAAAATGGGAAAGCAAGGAAATTCTAGACCAGTTAACCTAATAGTTATTGTCAGGAAAATACTGTGTGTAGTTCGGTCTCTATCCATGGAAGGATACATTTCCATTGATGAAGGTACCACAGATTGTTCACTAATTTGGTTCTTGTGATGAGATGATCCTTAATATGATCGATCCTTATGGGCAGCATGGTGGCACAGTGGTTAGCACTGCTGTCTCACAGCGCCAGAGACCCGGGTTCAATTCCCGCCTCAGGCGACTAACTGTGTGGAGTTTGCACGTTCTCCCCGTGTCTGTGTGGGTTTCCTCCGGGTGCTCCGGTTTCCTCCCACAGTCCAAAGATGTGCCGGTCAGGTGAATTGCCCGTAGTGTTAGGTAAGTAAGGGGTAAATGTAGGGGTATGGGTGGGTTGCGCTTCGGCGGGTCAGTGTGGACTTGTTGGGCCGAAGGGCCTGTTTCCACACTGTAATGTAATCTAATCTAATCATAAGAGGATAAATAAATTGGATCCAGAAGGAGCTTGACAGAATGTGAGGGGTTACAAAGGAAGCTCAATTACCCAGCATTCGATTATCTGAATTCTGAATTATCCAAACAAGATCGCAAGGTCCTTATGCTTGGCTAAACTGTGTTATCCGGCATTTGATTATCCGAATGAAATACCCTCTGCCCGTGTCCTTCTGATAATCGAGGTTCCCCTGTATTGCACTGACAGGGAATTCCAAAGCACAATAGCACAGTCTCGAGATAAAGGGTTACTGGTTTAGGATTTAGATAAGGAGAAATTTCTTCATTCAAAGCGTGTACATTTTTGAAATGCTCTACTGCAGATGTCCCAGACTTGAACCTATTCAAAACTGAGTCTGATATTTAGGGTCTGGGGAGTGTTATAGAACAGAGACATTTTGGGATTCAGGAACATAGTTCATTGAAAGTTGCATCTCAGAAGATATTTGGCACACGCGCATTCATTGCTCAAACCATTGAGTTTAGGAGTTGGGGCTTTATATTGCAAAATGTTGTTCAGGTCACATTTGAGATACTGTGTGCAGTTCTAGTCACCCTGCTGTAGGAATGATATTATTAAATTGGAGTGGGTAATGAGAATATTTATCAGAACGCTATCAGGACTGGAGGGTTTGAGTTATCAGGAGAGACAGGATTAGCTGGGACTATTTTCACTGGAGCTTAGGAGGTTGAGGGGTGACCTTGTAGAGGCTTATAAAATCATGAAGAACATCGATAAAGTGAATTGGTCTTTTCCATGCGATAGGGGAGTTCAAAACTGGAGAGAACTTTAAGGTGAGAGAGGAAAGATTTAAAAGGAACCTGAAGGGCAGGTTTTTCACAAAGTGAGTGATTTATATGTGGAATGAACTGCTGGAGGAAGTGGGTGATGCAGGTATGGTTACAACATTTAAAAGATATTTGGATTGGTACATGCATAGGAAAAACCAAATGCAGGGAAACTTTGTAAGCACAAACGAATTGGACCGTAAGGTCTGTTCCCGTACTGGATGATTACGACTCAATAACAGCAAAATTCGTGACTTATACGAAAATAGGTAGGAAAGTAAGCTGTAATGAGGAGGTAAAGCATTTACAGGTGTACATTGAGAGGCTAGGAGAATAGGCTAAATCTGGCCAATGGAGGTTAATGTGAGAGATTAACCATTGTGGCCAGACAATGATCCTGGCAAGTTATTATTTAAATGGGAAGCAGATTCAAAGTTTGTCAGTGCAGAGGGATCTGGGCATCTTTGTGCAAGCAACACAGCAAGTGGATATGCAGGTACACCATACAATAAGAAAGACAATTGGAATCCTGGCACTTATTGCAAAAAGAGAGCATTATAAAACTAAAGAAGTGTGGTTGCAATTTTATGAGGCATTGATGAGACCACACCTGGAATATTGTGTCCAGAATTGGTCTCCGTACCTGAGGAAGGATATGGTGGCACAGGAGGCAGTTCAGAGGAGGTTTACAATGTTGATTCCAGGGGAAAAAGGGCTGTCATAAGAGAAACAGTTGAACCGCTCGGGTTTATCCTCACTGGAGTTTAGAAGAATGAGGGAGATCTTATTGAAGTATATAAAATGCTAAAGGGCATCGATATGGTTGACATTAAACAGATGTTCCCCCTTGTAGGACAGTCTCAAAAAAGATATAGTGTGAGAGGAGGTAGGTTCAAAATCGGTATGAATAGTAACTATTTCTCTCAGAGGATTGTAAATCTGCAGAGCTCACTAAGTGCAGTCGAGGCAGATACAAGAAGGAAATAGACATGTTTCTGGTGAAAAGTGGGATAAAGGGCTAGAGGGAGTGGAGTTAGGGCCAGGATAACATTAAACATGATCATGTTAAAAGGTGGAGTTGATTCAAAGGGCTGAATTGCATACTCCCACTCCCAATTCCTATGTTTCAATGTTACTATGTATGGAATCTGGATATAGGGGGAACAGATCAGGGGTGTTCCTGTGTAAAATCAGCAAGATGGATGATTTCTGGTTCTGATTGAAGAAGAATGTCCAATCCAAGGTATATTCACATCTCAGTTTGTACAAAATTGCAATCATATGAATATAGTCACTCCAAATACTAGGAGCATTCTGATCTGGATGGTATCTGATCTGGTATGGTCCTGGGATTGATTTGGCTCTGAATTAGTTCCAATCCTTTTCCAGGGTCATTCTCCATTCAGCACTTGATCTCTTTCAAGGTCTGATCCATTTGATGATCTTGTGAGTAAGGAATTTTGGATTGTTTACTTCACTAACCTTGCTTATTGTAATCAGTATCATAATATTAAACAGAGATGAGGGTGGATTTATCCTATACTTTTATTTTGCATCAAATTTCTATACTTCTTGTATGAATCAATTACAGAGTGTATTCCTAAATAAGTTACAGTTTTGTTTTGTCTTCTGTCTCTTTTACAGTTAATTTACTGGCGATTATCATTCTTGCCCGGGGAAAGTGTGGCCTCTGCACCTGCACATCTCGGTACCTGATTGCCATGGCATCTGCAGACCTATTGGTCATTATCACTGAGGTCATGCTATGGCGTATCCTTTATTATTATGTCCCAGGTTCTTTTCTATACATTACACCGGTATGCAGTGTTATGAATATCCTGAGGTGTGCAGCAACTGACTGTTCTGTTTGGTTCACCATCACTTTCTCCTTTGATCGATTTGTGGCTATATGTTGCCAAAAGCTGAAAACAAGTTACTGCACTGATAAAGTAGCCCTGATGGTTCTATCAGTATCTTGTATTCTGTTCTGTTTAAAAAGTGTCCCCCTTTACTTTACACTTGAAGCTGGTGAAGTAATCAACAACGTCCCATGGTTTTGTTACATAAAACCAAACTTCTATACTGAGCCTGGATGGATAGGATTTGATTGGTTTGACAAGATTATAAACCCATTGCTGCCGTTCACCTTAATTGTGTTACTCAACGCTCTGACAGTCAGACACATCTTAGTCGCCAGTCGAGTCCGTAAGGGACTCAGGGGCGGAAGGAAAGTAGAGGATCATATTGACCCTGAGATGAAGAGCAGAAGGAAATCCATAGTTTTGCTTTTCAGCATATCGGGCAGCTTCATCCTTCTGTGGTTGGTGTATGTCTTACATTTCTTATATTATTACACTGTTGGTGCAAATACCAGAGATTACACCAACTCACAATTCACATTTCAAAGAGTTGGATTTATGCTGCGGAATTTAAGTTGCTGCACAAATACATTTATTTATGTGGCTACTCAGTCGAAATTTCGAGAGCAATTCAAGAGCCTGGTGAAATACCCGATTGCATCAATGATTCAAGTCATTCATGAGCAAACCAACCGGCAGCATCCAAGAGGCAGGTTCCAATGATTTGAATTCGCTGGAGAAATGTTTGTCTAAAGACTCGAAATAGAACCAAAAGCAGGAGTGATGCAATCTGGCAACATGTGAATAACTGGAGTAGCAGTTGTGCTCCAGGCCGGAGCAGGTACAGTGCTGGCTGTATAAGGGGAAAGGAAAAGTCTACCATGAAATCTCAACCCTCTCAATGGGTTCGAATCTCATCTTACTTTAATTAAAAAATGAAAATAGAATAAACCTCTCTTCACGGAAGTCAAAATGCAAATCAAATGGAAGCAGATGCTGGAAATTGATATGTGTATCCATTTATTCTTCCCTTTTCTTTTAGAAACATTCGACTGAGACTTGTTTTCCTTCCATTATAACCAAATTATCTTTCTTTTTCCTCACACATAAATCCAAACAGCCCCCCCCCCCCCCCCCCCACGATTATAATTCACTTTATTTTTTTATTTCACTCTGTCCATCCTCTCTTTCTCACTTACTCTTGAATATGACTCATGGAACTCACTCCAATGACTCAAGTACCCCCTCCCCAGATTTCAGTCCTCATCATGGTCTCTGTCGTTGTGTTTGATCAGTGTGGATGATGTTGTAGTCTATCAGCATGGGTAGATAATTCACTGTCTAAAATGACACTGGGAGTGGGCATTCATGGGTGTTATTTGGGTTAGCAAATCTGCAGGAAGATAACTTGGGACCACAGATCTTTTATAAGGTAAATATTTGGCATGGATCAGAAGGCAGGGTCTGCTAGATTTGCTCATGAAGCAAACATACAGCGAAACATCAATTACAAAGTGGATACAATGTCATCTCAAAGGGCTATGAAGAATAGTTAAGTCAGTGAAAAAAATGTCAAGCTAATAAACTTCAATTTGGGAAGATGTGCAAGTGTCTATTTTGGAAGGAAGAATGAAGAGAAGCAAATTATGAGCGATGAGTTGAAGGGTATGGAAAGTGGCAAGGAAAGTGGATTTGGAGCAGACACAAGGTCAGCCTTAAGAGAAAATGCTGGAAAATCTCAGCAGCTCTGGCAGCATCTGTAAGGAGAAAAAAGAGCAGATGTTTTGAGTCTCACTGACCCTTTGTCTAGCTTTGAAGTTAGAAGTTTCATAGTGAATGGTAGGGCCTTATGGAGTGTAGTGGAACAGAGGGACCTTGGAGTTGAGGCACACGGTTCTCTGAAAGTTGAGTCACAGGCAGACAGGATAGTGAAGAAGGCTTTTGGCCCACTGGCCTTCATCGGTCAGGGCATTGAGTATAGAAGTTGTGAAGTTGTGCTGCAGTTCTACAGGACGTTGGTGATGCCATAGTTGGAGGATTGTGTTCAGGTTTGGTCACCTTGTTGTGGGAAGGATGTTATTAAACTGGAAAGAGTGCAGAAGAAATTTACAAGGATGTTGCCAAGGACTCAACGATCTGAGTGAAAAGGAGAGGTTGGACAAGCTGGGACATTTTTCTCTCGAGTGTAGGAGACTGAGCGGGACCTTATAGAGTATAAGAGCATGAGAGGCAAGGAAAGGCACTCAGTCTTTTTCCCAGGGTTGAAGAATCGAGATCGAGAGGGGAAAGGTTAGAGGGGAAAGAATAAAATGGAACCTGAGGGGCAACGTTTTTACACAGAGGGTGGTAAGCATTGAGAATGAGCTGCCAACTGAATTGCTTGAGGTGGGTACATTAACAACACTTAGAAGATGTTTGGGCAAATACATAGATAGGAAAGGTTTCACGGGATATGGGGAAAGTAGGAACTGCAGAAGCTGGAGATCAGAGTCGAACAGTGTGGCGCTGGAAAAGCACAGCAGGTCAGGCAGCATCCGAGGAGCAGGTGAATTGACGGTTTCAGCGTAAGCCCTTCATCAGGAATTCCAAGTGGATATTAATTTGCTCCTTCAAAATTTTTCTCCAATTTTCCCCACCGCTGACATGAGATTCATCGGTCTGTAATTTCCTTGTTCATCTCTGCCATCCTTCTTAAAAAAGTGGAACCACATTAACCATCCTCCTAGTCCTCTGGCAGTGTCCTGTGACCAGGGAAGAATTAAGACTTTGTCTCAGAGCCTCTGCAATTTCCTGCCCTCGGATGTAATTCATCCGGGCCAACAATTTGTTTGTTTTAAGCCTGACCTTGCTTCCAAAAACTCTATTTCCGATGTAAAATTGTGTAGGATCCTTTTCCTGAATTCCATTCCTTTCCCAGAGTGAAGACTGAAAATAACTATTCATTTAGCTCCCTACCAATATCCTGTAGCTTCACACATTGTTTCTCCCCTGGGCCTTACTCTTTCCCTGATTAAACCTTTTCCCTTGAATGGGTTTGTAAAATATCTTCTGATGCTCCCTAATCCAGTTCACAAGTCCTTTTTCATGTTGTTCTATTGCATCCTTCAGTTCCAGCTTGCACTCCCTATATTCCTTCTCGGCTGCAGCTAAATTGCTTCCTTCGGACTTGTTAAAACCTCTACTTCTCTGCTTTATCCAGTCCTGAATTATCTTCAACATCCAGGGTTCTCTCAACTTATTGCTGCTCCATTTTCCCTTAAATGATACATGTTGAACAGCTGCCCACTTACTGTTTGAATGGCATTGGAGACCCATCGCCTCATTGGAGACTTACCCACAAGCAGGTGTTCCCACTCACCTTTTGCCAGATCATGCTATATTTTAATAAAATCGGCCTACTCTCAGTCTGCAGGTCATTTTTTTCCTTGTCCACAACAAATTTGTGCTGTGCTGTGATCGCTACTACTAAAATGTTTCTCTATAGCCATATTGATAAATTGTCTCGCCTCTTCCCCTAGAACCTGTACCAGCATTGCATCATCCCATGTTGGGCCTTCTACATATTGATACAAAAATATTTCTCTGGATACATTTTAAGAAATCTGCCCCCTCTAAATCCTTAAAACTGTTCCCATTCCAACTGGTGTTGGGAAGGTTGAAATCCTGGAACATAGTTACCCAATTATTACTCTTAGAAATCTCATAGAGTCAGAGAGTTCATAGAGATGTCCCAGCATGGAAACAAACCCTTTGCTCCAACTCATCCATGCTGACCCAGTATCCTAAATCAATCTGGTCCCATTTGCCAGCAATTGGCCAGTATCCCCATAAACCCTTCTTATTCATATACTCATCCAGATGCCTTTTAAACGTTACAATTGTACCAACCTCCACCACTTTCTCTGGTGGCTCATTCCATACAAGCACCACCCATTTCTTGAAAACATTGCCACCTAGGTACCTAGAACAAGGAACAAAGAACAAACGACATGAAAGCACAGAAACAGGCCCTTCAGCCTTCCAAGGCTGCGCTAATCCAGATCCTCTATCTAAATGTGACACCCATTTCCCTCTCCCCCTTGCCCATTCATGTATCTGTCTAGATACACCTTAAATGATGCTATTATGCCCACCTCTACCACTTCCGCTGGCAACGTGCTCCAGGCACCCACCACCCTCTGTGTAAAGAACTTTTCATGCATATCTTCCTTAAACATTTCCCCTCTCACCTTGAACCCATGACCCCAACTAATTGAGTCCCACACTCTGGGAAAAAGCTTTTTGCTATCCACCCTGTCCAAACCCCTCATGATTTTGTAAGCCTCAATCAGATTCCAACTCAACCTCTGTCTTTCTCATGAAAATAGTCTAATCTACTCAACCTCTCTTCATAGCTAATACCCTCCATACCAGGCAGCATCCTGGTGAACCTCCTCTGCACCCTCTCCAAAGCATCCACATCATTTTGGTAATGTGGTGACCAGAACTGTATGCAGTATTCCAACTATGGCTGAACCAAACTCTTGTATAATTGTAAATGACCTGCCAACTCTTGTACTCAATACCCCGTCTGATGAAGGAAAGCATGCTGTATGCCTTCTTGACCACTCTATTGACCTGCATTGCCACCTTCAGGGAGCAATGGGCTTGAACACCCAGATCTCTCTCTACATCAATTCTCCCCAGGGCTTTTCCATTTACTGACGAGTTTGCTCTTGAATTGGATCTTTCAAAATGCATCACCTCGCAATTGTCCAGATTGAAATACATCTGCCATTTCTCGGCCCAACTCTCTAATCTATCCAAATTTTGCTGCATTCTCTGACAGTCCCTTCATTATCTGCTACTCCAACAATCTTAGTGTCATCTGCAAACTTGCTAATCAGACCACCTACACAAACAACAGTGGTCCCTGCGGATCCCTGTGGAACACCACTGGTCACAGGTCTCCATTTTGAGAATCTCCCTTCCATTATTACTCTCTGTCTCCTGTTGCCCAGCCAGTTCTCTATCCATCTAGCTAGTACACCCTGGCCCCATGTGACTTCACCTTCTCCATCAGCCTACCATGGGGAATCTTATCAAACGCCTTACTGAGTCCATATATATGACGTCAATAGCCCTTACCTCATCAATCAACTTTGTCACTTCCTCAAAGGATTCTATTAAGTTGGAAAGGCATGACCTTCTCTGCACAAAACCATGTTGCCTATCACTGATAAGCTCATTTTCTTCCAAATGTAAATGGATCCTATCCCTCATTATCTTCTCCTGCAGTTTCCCTACCATTGACGTCAGGCTCACCTGTCTATAATTACCTGGAGTATCCTTGCTACCCTTCTTATAGCAATCTTACAAATTCTCCAATGCTCACCCGTGGTCAGGGATGGTGCAAAGGTTTCTGTTAAAGCTCCAGCTATTTTCTCTCTTGTTTCCCTCAGTAACCTATTAAATCTTTCCCCTCTCAATCTAAACCTATGACCTCTAGTTCTGGACTCCTCAACCCCAGACATGATCTACTTACCTTATCCATGCCCCCACAATTTTATAGACGCCTGTAAGGTCACCCCTCCGCCTCTGACATGGCAGGGAAAACAGCCCCAGCCTGTTCAACCTCTTCCTGTAGCTCAAATCCTCCAACCCTGACAACATCCTTGTAAATCTGAACTCTTTCAAGTTTCACAACATCTTTCCTCTAGCAGGGAGTCTAGAATTGCACACAATATTCCAAAAATAGCCTAACCAAAGTCCTGTACAGCTGCAGCATGACCTCCCAACTCCTGTACTCAAAGCAGACCAATGAAGGAGAGCATGCAAAACACCTTCTTCACTGTCCTGTCTACCTGTGATTGTTCCCCTCAATGACAGAAATACCATTTTGGGTACTGCTGCGGGGGACAACCTACAGGGGAAATGCCGGTGTTGGACTGGGGTGTATAAAGTTAAAAATTACACAACACCAGGTGATAGTCCAACAGGTTTAATTGGAAGCCTTCATCAGATGTTTATGGAGTACTCCGCAACTACCTGATGAAGGAGCAGCCCTCCGAAAGCCAGTGCTTCCAATTAAACCTGTTGGACTATAACCCTGGTGTTGTGTGATTTTTAACTTTACCAGGGGAAAGCCACTATGTCCAGGCTTCTGGCACTGACTCTGACCCTGCAGCTCAGAAGGGAAGGGGGACAGAAGGGGAGAGCAATAGTGATAGGGGATTCATTGGTTAGGGGAACAGAGAAGAGATTCTGTGGATGAGAATGAGACTCCTGGATGATACGTTGTCTCCTGGGTTGCCAGAGTTAGGGATGTCTTCGATTGAGTCTATAGCATTCTTATAGGGTAGGATGACTAGCCAGGAGTCATCGTACAAGTTGGTACCAATGACATAGCGAGGAAAAGGGATGAGGACTGAAAATTGAATTTAGGAAGTTATGAACATAAAACATAGAACATAGAAGAATACAGCGCAGTACAGGCCCTTCGGCCCTCGATGTTGCGCCGATCTAAGCCCACCTAACCTACATTAGCCCACTATCCTCCATATGCCTATCCAATGCCTGCTTAAATGCCCATATTGAGGGAGAGTCCACCACTGCTACTGGCAGGGCATTCCATGAACTCACGACTCGCTGAGTAAAGAACCTACCCCTAACATCTGTCCTATACCTACCCCCACTTAATTTAAAGGTATGCCCCCTTGTAATAGCTGACTCCATACGTGGAAAAAGATTCTCACTGTCGACCCTATCTAAACCCCTAATCATCTTGTATACCTTTAAAAGGATGCGAAAAAGAAGGACCTCAAGTAATCTCTGGGTTGCTGCCTATGCCACATGCTAGTGACGGCAAGGATAGGAAGATATGGCAGATAGATGTGTGACTGAAGAGTTGTTGCAAGAGGCAGAGTTTCAGATTTGTGGATCATTGGGTCCTCCTCTGGGCAAGGTATGACCTGTACAAAAGAGATGGGTTGTACCTGAACTCGAGGAAGACCAATATCCTTGCGCACAGGTTTGCTAGAGCTGTTGGGGAAGCATTAAACCAGGTTGGCAGCAGGGTGGAAACCAGACCGTCAGGTAAGAAGATGCAGCAGTTGGTGTAAATGTGTAGAGAGACTGTGAGGAAGGGAAGGCTGAAATGGCAAGAGGATGGAGTCCAGGCAGAAAGGCAGAAGGATGTAATGCAGAGATCAGAGCAAAACTTAGAAAAGAAAAAAGTCAAATTGGGTGATAGAATCGTATGCAGAAGACAGGAAGATTGCTAGACTCGAAAGGGACAGTGGTATAAGGGCACTTTATCTGAATACTCCAAAGTCGATGAACTTGTTGGGCAAATCAGTACAAAAGGGGTATGATTTCGTTGCCATTACAGAAATGTGGTTGCAAGATGGTGATGACTATCCTGACTCGTGAATTTAATGTCCAAGGGTATCAGGTAATTAGGAAGAATAGGCAGGAAGTTAATGGAGGTGGGGTCCTGCTCTTAATTAAGGATGAAATGAGAGCAATAGGGAGAGACCTTATAGGATCTAAGGAGCAAAATGTTGAATCTGTTTGGGCGGAGATCAGGAATGTAAGGGGAAGAAGTCACTGCTGGGAGTAGTCTATAGGCCACCCAATAATAATGTGACAGTGGCACAGGCGATCAGTCAGAAAAGATTTACAAGGATGTTGCCAGGGTTGGAGGATTTGAGCTATAGGGAGAGGCTGAACAGGCAGGAGCTGTTTTCCATGGAGTGTCAGAGGCTGAGGGGTGACCTTATAGAGGTTTACAAAATTATGAGGGGCATGGATATGGTAAATAGGTAAAGTCTTTTCCCTGGGGTCGGGGAGTCCAGAACTAGAGGGCATAGGTTTAGGGTGAGAGGGGAAAGATATAAAAGAGACCTAAGGGGCAGCTTTTTCACACAGACGTTGGTACGTGTATGGAATGAGCTGCCAGAGGAAATGGTGGGGGTTGGAACAATTGCAACATTTAAGAGGCATTTGGATGGGTATATGAATAGGAAGGGTTTGGAGGGATATGGGCCGGGTGCTGGCAGGTGGGGCTGGATTGGGTCGGGATATCTTGTTGGCATGGATGGGTTGTACTGAAGGGTCTGTTTCCATGCTGCACATCTCTATGATGCTATGAATGATCAGGGAGAACGTAGGGCTGATCAGGCATAGCGGAGGGAACTTGTGCGTGGAGTCTGAGCAGATAGGGGAAGCCCTAAATGAGTTTTTTGCTTCGGTTTTCACCAAGGAAAGAGAACTTGTGAATGAAAACTTTGAGGAGCTGGGATACAGGCTTGGGCCAGTTCATATTTATCCTGGGCTGCTCCGGGAAGCGAGAAACGAGGTTGCTAAGCCGCTGGCGAGGATATTTGCCTCCTCACTCTCCACGGGAGTTCTACCGAAGGATTAGAAGGAGGTAAATGTTGTTCCTCTTTTCAAGAAGGGTAATAGGGAAATCCCTGGCAATTACAGACCAATCAGTCTTACATCTGTGGTCAGCAAAGTTTTGGAAAGAATTCTGAGGGATGGGATTTATGACTATTTGGCAAAGCATAGTGTGATTAAAGGCAGTCAGCATGGCTTTGTGAGAGGCAGGTCATACCTCACAAATCTTATTGAGTTCTTTGAGGAGGTGTTAAGACAGGTCGACGATGGTCAAGCAGTGGATGCGGTGTATATGGACTTCAGCAAGGCATTTGATAAGGTTCCCCATGGTAGGCTCATTCATAAAGTCAGGAAGTTTGGGATACAGGGAGATTTGGCTATCTGGATTCAGAATTGGTTGGCTGACAGAAGGTAGAGAGTAGTTGTAGATGGAAAATATTCTGCCTGGAGGTCAGTGTTGAGTGGGGTCCCACAGGGCTCTGTACTTGGGCCTCTGCTCTTCGTAGTTTTTATAAATGATGTGGATGAAGAGGTTGAGGGGTGGGTTAGTAAATTTACAGATGACACAAAGGTTGGAGGTGTCATTGATAGTATAGAGGACTACTGCAGGCTGCAGCGTGACATAGATAGGATGCAGAGCTGGACTGAGAAATGGCAGATGGAGTTCAATCTGAATAAATGCGAAGTGATGCATTTTAGAAGGTCAAACTCGAATGCTGAATATAGGATTAAAGACAGGATACTTGGCAGTGTGGAGGAACAGAGGGATCTGGAATAGAGCCCTCAAAGTTGCCACCCAAATGGATAGGGTTGTTAAAGAAAGCCAAAGATCAAGTTTAAGAGCCACGATGTTTTGCTATAGCTCTACAAGTCCCAGGTGAGACCACACTTGGAATATTGTGTCCTGTTCTGGTTGCCCTACTATAGGAAAGATACAAAGGCTTTGGAGAGGGTACACAGAAGGTTTACCAAGATGCTGCCTGGACTGGAGGGCTTGCCTTATGAAGAAAGGTTGAATAAGCTCGGACTTTTCTCTCTGGAGAGGAGGAGGAAGAGAGGAGACCTGATCGAGGTAGACAAGGTAATGAGAGGCATGGATAGAGTCAATAGCCAGAGACTTTTCCCAAGGGCAGGATTGACTGGTATAAGGAGTCATAGTTTGAAGATATATTAGGAGAAAGGTATAAAGGAGACGTCAGAGGTAAGTTCTTAATGGAGAGAGTTGTGAATGCATGGAATGCGTTGCCAGTGGTGGTGGTGGAAGCGAAGTCATTGGGGACATTGAAGCGACTGCTGGACATGCACATGGATAGCATTGAGTTGAGGGGTGTTTAGGTTAAGTTATGTTATTTTACATTAGGATTAAACCTTGGCACATCATCGTGGGCCAAAGGGCCTGTTCTGTGCTGTACTTTTCTACGTTCTATGTCTATGTTCTATTTTGGGAAATATCGGATCTCATCAGTCTCTAATACTAAGAGATGAAAGTATTTGTACTTTTTCTGACATGTTACCTGAGCGATTGGTAATTTGTGGAATAGATGGACAGAAATTTAGCATTAATCTGTGTAATATCAGGTTGGAGAGCTGAATCAAGATTGGGAAAGTAACAGTGGGAATGACTGACAGATTTTCAGGAATACAGTGTGTTCTTCGGAATGATTTCGCAGGATCCAAGGTGGGAGTGACACCCATTGTTGTGGAGAAGCCTAAGGAAGACCAAGAAACTGAGGAGTTAAAAGAAAAACACTCTGGAATTTTTCCAGACTGTGTACTAACAGGATCTCACTACCATAGGTTACAGCATGAAGCAAAAACAAAGGTGTTGATGTCCAGTTTGATGTAATGGTGCAGGAAAAATCTGAACAGCATTGGGTCAGGTAGAAGTGTTTAGTCTTGAAAGGCTAATGGATTTACAACAGACAGACAAGACATTAAAGATATATATATATAGATACATACTCAGAAAAGGAATCAGATTGTATTCCTGAGGTTATTATCTTAAAGATAGAATCCTAAGACAAAAATGGAGACCATGGCAGGTTAGTGCAGAGGAGAAATGGGCAGAAGTGCACCAGATCGTGTTGCTGGTAGCATACAGACAGGAAGTGTTCTGGGTAGAATATGGATTACCTGTAGGAGGTCACCTAGGTATGAGGAAGACTCAAGCTAAGCTACAATAGCATTTGTATTGGCCTGGACTGCACAAGGATGTGGTTAAACTTTGCAGTGTATGTCATACGTGCCAAATGGTAGGTAAGCCACAGGCAGTAATAAAACCAGCACCTTTGTTGCCAACTCCCACATTCGAAAAACCTTTCATGTGGGTAATGATTGATTGTGTAGGTCCCCTCCCCAAAGCTAAAAGTCGGAACCAGTACTTGCTAATCATAATGGATATGTCTACCACATGTCTGGAATTAATTCCATGAAAGATTCAGTCAGACCAAGGCTCTAATTTTATTGCTCGGCTGCTTACGGAAGTCATGGATAGCTTCGGCATACAGAACTTTAAATCAAGTGCGTACCATCCTGAATCCCAGGGAGCTTTGGAAAGGTGGCATCAGAACCTGAAGACCACGTTAAGAGTGTACTGTCAGGACTATCCAACTGATTAGGATAAAGGTATCCCATTCATATTGTTTGCCATTAGAGATGCTCCAAACAAATCTACACAGTTTACTCCCTATGAGTTATATCTGGACTTGAAGTGAGAGGGTCTTTGAAATTAATTAAAGAGAAATTGACAGGGCTGAAGTAGGAGATCTCACACTTGGATTATGTATTGGAGGTGAGGGAGAGATTAATTCGGGTGGGTGAGTTAGCTAAACAGCATCTGAAGAGAGCACTGCATAGAATGATGGCAGATAAAACTATAAAATTTGGACGTTTTCCCATGGGGATGATGTATTAATATTGTTATCAGTGATAGGAGATCCCTTCAAAGCCAGGTTTAGTGGTCCCTATCAAATTAAGCAAAAGTTGAGTCAGGTAAACTATCTGGTAAAGATGCTGGATAGGACAAAAAAATGTAACAGGTATGTCATGTGAATATGTTGAAACCTTATTATAATAGAGACTGGGAAGTGGGGAAACAGTGATAGTTACTGCCCCACAGCATGAAGTACCAAATCCAGATGATGTGCTTCAAAATACGTTAACTAATGAGGGGATCCTTGAGGAGTGGGATAGACTAATGAATCTGTCTCAGGAGCAAAGAATCCAAAGAAGGTTTGTTACAGCAGTATGAGGCCATATGCAGGAATAAGATGGGGAAGACTAATACTGTTGTGCATGGTACTGGCCTTACAACATTTTAATGTTTACATGATGAACAATGAATCAGAGACAGTTGTGTACACTGACCACAATCCTCTTACATTCTTGGAAAGATTTAAAGACAAAAATATAAGACTATTTTGTTGGAGTCTTAAGTTACAGACTTGCAGTTTACAAATTATACATGTTGTGGGTCATAAAAATGTAGTTGCAGATGCGTTATTGTGGATTTAAAGGAAAATCTATAGATAAGATTGGACAGATTCCAATGTCATATTCTGCAGAAATTAATACGAAAGTATAACTGAGATTAATGACCTACGTATTTCTTTGTAACAGGATTAAGAATCAGAAAAAAATGAAGTCATCTTTTCATTATGATGGCTTTATTTTTTTCTTAAGCGGGGGGGGGGAGGTGTTATAATGTTGAGGGCATGGTCTGTACCTTTATTAGAGAGTGAATGCTGTTCTGAACTGAGAGATTACAAGCATCTGTGATGACTAGACAGCAGTCTCAGAATGTGCTGGAAAATTGAAAATATGTAACATTTGGCTGTGAAATGGATACCTCAGTTTTGGTTGCTGTTTTGATAACAATTCAGGTTTAACCAAGCAGTTTAAGTTATGCCCCAGGATACTAAAATCAAGCTGGTTGGGTCCTAAAGGATATAATTGCTAGACTGCAGCAGATGGTGAAGGAACCAACAAGAGGGAAAAACATACTTAACCTCATCCTTACTAATCTGCAGGGTGCAGAAGCACCTCTCCATGACTGTATAGGTAAAAGTGACCACTGCACTGTCCTTGTGGAGACCAAATCCCACCTTCACATTGAGAATAACCTCGATCGTGCTAAATGGGACAGACTTCGAACCAATCTAGCAGCTTAAGACTGGGCATCCATGAGGTGCTGTGGGCCATCAACACAATCTACAATGCCATGGCCCTGATAACATCCCGGCAATAGTACTAAAGACTTGTGCTCCAGAACTTGCCACTCCCCTAGCCAGTACAGTAACAATACTGGCATCTACCCTACAATATGGAAAATTGCCCAGATATGTCCTGTACACAAAAAGCAGGACAAATCCAACCCAGCCAATTACTGCTGGGTAATCAGTTTACTCTCCATCATCAGTAAAGTGATGGAAGGGTCATCAACAGTGCTAGCAAGCAGCACCTGCTCAGCAACAACCTCATGGCTTACTAAACCGTGAGGTGGCACAGTAGCTCAGTGGTTAGCATTTCTACCTTGCAGCGCCAGGGACCCGGTTTTGATTTCAGCCTCGTGTTTGCATGTTCTCCTTGTGTTTGTGTGGGTTTCCTCCGGGTGCTCCGGTTTCCTCCCACACTTCAAAGATGTGTAGGTTAGATGAACTGGTCATGCTAAATTGCCTATCGTGTTCAGGGATGTGTAGGTTAGGTGCATTAGTTGGGGTAAATTATAGAGTAGGGAGAATGGGTCTGGGTGGGTTACTCTGTGGTGGATTGATGTTGACTTGTTGGGCCGAAGGGCCTGTTTCCACACTGTAGGGAATCTAATTCTAAAAACAACCTGCTCAGTGACGCCCAGTTTGGGTTTCGCCAGGACCACTCAGCTCCTGACCTCATTACTACCTTGGTTCAAATATGGACAAAAGAGCTGAATTCCAGAGGGGAAGTGAGAGTGACAGCCCTTGACCTCAAGGCCACATTTGACCGAGTATGACATCAAGGAGCACTGGCAAAACTGGCATCAATAGGTATCGGGGACAAACACTCCGCTGGTTAGAACCATACTTGGCACAAAGGAAGATGGTTATGGTTGAGGAGGGTCATTCATCTCAGCTCCAGGACATCTCTGCAGGAGTCCCTGAGGGTAGTGTCTAGGCTCAACAATCTTCAGCTGCTGCATCAATGACTTTCCCTCTGTCATAAGGTCAGAAGTGGGGATGTTCACCAATGATTACAGTGTTCAGCACCATTTTCGACTCCTCAGATACTGAAACAGTCCGTGCCCAAATGCAACAAGATCTGGAGAATATCCAGGCTTGGGCTGACAAATGGCAAGTAACATTCACACCACACAAATGCCAGACAATGATCATCACCAATAAGAGACACTCTAACCATCACCCCTTGACATTCAATAGTATTACCATCACTGAATTCCCCCACTGGCAATATCCTTGGGGTGACCATTGACCACAAACTCAACTGGACTCACCATATGAACACAGTGGCTCCAAGAGCAGGTCAAAGACTAGGGATACTGCAGCGAGTAACAGCGAGCAGTGATGGAACATTCCCCACTTGCCTGGATGGGTGCAGCTCCAACAACACTTAAAAAGCTTGACACCATCCAGGCAAAGCAACCCACTTGATTGGCACCACATCCACAAACATTCAGTCCCTCTACTGGTGCTCAGAAGTGTGTACTATCTACAAGATGCACTGCAGAATTCACCAAAGAACCTTAGACAATACCTTCCAAACCCACAACCACTTCCATCTCGAAGGACAAGGGCAGTAGGTACTTGGGAACACCGTTATCTGTAAGTTCCCCTCCAAGTCACTCACCACCCGGACTTGGAAATATGCCACCCGTTCCTTCGCAGTTGTTGGGTCAAAATCCTGTAATTCCCTCCCTACCGACATTGTGGGTCAACCCACAACAAGCGATTCAAAGTGGCAGCTCACCATCACCTTCTCAAGGGCAAATAGAGATGGGCTATCAATGCTGGCCAGCCAGCGACGCCCAAGTCCCACAGATGAATAAAAAATATAATAGCTCCATAAACAACACAGATTCAGTCTGAAATATGAATAGCTTCTGTGCCAAACTCTATTCACTGAAAATTTCTGAGCATGCTTTCAGAGAGAGATGTCCAGGACCCTGAAGCTTGTTCTTGGTAGATATGCACTTGGTTCCACAGACCATTAAGATCCTGGGTGTTGCACGTGCAGTTTCAAAAGTGATCAGGATTCTGCCAGCTTCCCTGTGAATCAGACGGGGAGGAGTGTGCAGCAGGCATGATCACTGTGAAGCATGTGAAGATGCACCTTGTCTGCAGGGATGCCATGTACAAAACACTGGATGTGGAGAGGAAGAATGTGTCCACAGCTGCCATCATCCTGATGGCCACCTTTGTGTGCAGCTGCATCAAGCCGTAATTCCACCCTGGGTGGACAAACACTAAGTGTCACTATGTACTGAAGCTCTACATGTCCCCAGTTATGAAGGGTAGGACTGGCCTTGTTGCAATAGAATGTTCCAAGTAATCAGACTGTTGTGATTCCCCTGTCCTTCGTGGAGAACTTTGCAAAGAAAAGCATCTTTGATCACAAGTCCAGCAAGAAGTGGTCAGCATGTAATATCCTTGAGATGGTGCTGCCATAGGACAGGGTGGATCCTGTTGGGTTGTGAGTCCTGAGCAGACTGTCAAAGTGATTTGGCAGAATGTCTCATTGCCGGAACTTTCCAACAAGCCCCAAGACATCGCTTGGCTGTTGGCATGAAGAGAGATCCTTTATGTAAGCCCAGACTCTCTGCTCACCACACACTGCCCTTGAAGCAACTGTGAGGGTGATGAGACTGCCATACATCTCCTTCTGGAATACGCCTTTGCAAAGGAAGTCTGGCGAAAGATGCAATGGGTTTTGTTGAGGTTCATCCCGAGCAGCTCCGTGATGCTCTACAGTGCATCCCCCAGGATGTACACCAAGACAAGTATCGACTGCATCTGGAGGATGATCTGCTCAGTGAAAGATGCTCTTCGGTCTGCCCGAATCTTGTTGGTCTTCCTGAACAAGGAGTTAACCCTGACCGAGTGTTGCAGGCTGGTACATTCCCAGGTGCATACCACGTGATGAGAGATGCATTAAAGCTTGGGGCAGCTGCCACCAAGGCACAGTGTGGAAAGATTAGGTTAAATGGGGTCCATTCGGTTATTGGACCCACCCAGTGCATCAAATACCTGTGGATATACTCCTGTACAAGTCAGCAATGCCTTTGGTTTGTTCGTTAGATGGAGTCAAACTCCAATGTTTGTTTGCTTTTTGATGTGCTACTCCACAGAACCAAACTGCTTTAGTGACTGTGTATGTATATAAATATATTTTTATGAATAAAGTACATTTTTGAAATAAATCAGAGAATAATATTCAAAGATTGAGAACTCGAGATAATTATGACAAAATTTCAGGCAGAATTGTAAGAATTTATTTCCACCCATTTTATTAGTTTTTACTACAAAATAAGGCCGACTTTATAAACGTGTTTTTTATAACACAACCTTTTGTGTTGTCAAACTGGTTGTGTCAGATTCCAGCAAATGGGCTGTAACTAAAGCAAGTGAGGAATGTTGGAGCTATAATCGCACCTGAGGGCAGTCAGGAGGCTTCATATCGAAGGTAGAGCTCAAAGAACTGAGCCAATCTCAAACTGCAACTTGCTCAAACAAATCCAGGAACTTATTTTCAATTGGTTCCAATGAAATAACCTGGAAGTAACTTCCACAAGGAAGTAAAGAGGCAAAAATAATCCTTTTTCGGGATGATAGCAAGGTTCCAAGTTTCAATTCTGATTTTGTTCGATTTCTCTCCTCATGTCTCTCCCCCAAGGTTCTACAGTCAAGGGTGCAGCTAGTTTGTGAGTGTGAACTTTCCAGTTTGCAGAGCCACTCGAGTTTCTATCTGCTGTCTGTGCATCAAGCTGAAACAGATCAAGGGCCGTGCTGGGTCACGAACTCTAGTTATTTCAACAACTCTGGTGTAAATATGTTTCGTCTCCATGTCGGAGTTTGCAATTTGTTTAAACAGACGGGATCATGGTTCTTTGTAACTTTAATAAACAGCCTGCTATACTGTAAATATTGATTGTATTGGAAGGTAGAAACAGCAACTGCACTGAGAAAACACCCAGGCTGGCTGAGCTGTCAGCGTACAGCACTGGCCGGCCGTCCCTGGTTTTCCCAGTAGGCGGACGTTCGCCTGAAAACCCAAATCCAGTCAGAAAATCAACCTGTCTTCAGATTCAACCTCAGACCTTGATTCATTTTGACAGCCTTTCCTGATCTTCGCTTTGCCTGTCATCGGCAGTTGGAAAGGGCTGTGTAAATGTGTGGGTGACATGAGGCAGAAACGTAACAAATTCCTGTTGGTGAGACTTTTATTTTCCAAACCGACTGGAAAGTTTAGTTTCGTGTCCCCCCCCCCCCCGCCCCCTCTCCAGCCAGTAATGATCTGCTGAAAGGCTTTTAATGGCCAAATATTCAAAACACGTAGGAATCGCCTTCATCCCTACACAAAGTCAAAACTCAGATGTCAAAGGGCCTCACAATTATTTGCCTTCAAGTAGAAAGAGCGCCCCTCACTGATATTTTTACAAACACTGCCTGCGTAGATTATTTTCAGCACCACTGTAAACAGAACAATAAGGCACAGTATACGCCTTTGGCCCTTGATGTTGTGCCAACCATTTATCCTACTCGAAGATCAAACTAACTTAATACCCTTAATTTTACTATCATCCATGTGCCTATCCAACAGTCGCTTAAATGTAGGTAAAAACAATGACTGCAGATGCTGGAAACTAGAGTCTAGATTAGAGTGGTGCTGGAAAAGCACAGCAGTTCAGGCAGCATCCGAGGAGCAGGAAAATTGACGTTTCGGGCAAAAGCCCTTCATCAGGAATAAAGGCAGAGAGCCTGAAGCGTGGAGAGAAAAGCTAGAGGAGGGTGGGGGTGGGGATGAAGGTGATAGGTCGGGGGCGGGGGGAGGGTGGAGTGGATAGGTGGAAAAGAAGATAGGCAGGTAGGACAAGTCATGGGGACAGTGCTGAGCTGGAAGTTTGGAATTGGGGTGAGGTGGGGGAAGGGGAAATGAGGAAACTGGTGAAGTCCACATTGATGCCCTGGGGTTGAAGTGTTCCGAGGCGGAAGATGAGGTGTTCTTCCTCCAGGCGTCTGGTGGTGAGGGAGTGGCAGTGAAGGAGGCTCAGGAGCTCCATGTCCTTGGTCCCTAATGTATCTGACTCTGCTATCACTGCTGGCAGTGCATTCCTGCACTCACAACTCTCCTAATATGTTTACAATAATGTTCTGATGGGTCAGACGTCCTGTAAATTCCCCAGTTAGTTTGGAATACTGCATCCAGTCCTGATCTTCTTGTTATAAGGAAGATGTTGTGAAACTTGGAAGGGTTCAGAAAAGGCTTCAGGTCGGCACAGTGGTTAGCACTGGTTAGCACTGCTGCCTCACAGTGCCAGTGACCCAGGTTCAATTCCACCCTCGAGCGATTGTCTGTGTGAAGTTTGCAGATGTGTCTGCATGGCCTTCCTTCCCCAGTCCAAAGACATGCTGGCTAGGTGGATTAGCCATGGGAGATACATGTTTATGGAGGAGATGGTGGGACTGGGTGCGATGTCCTTTGGAGGATTGGTGTAGACTGAATGGCCTGCTTCCAAACTGTAGAGTTTCTAGTTATGAAAGATTTATGAGGATCTTGCCAGGGCTGGAGGATTTGAGCCACAGCGAGATATTGGGGCTCTTTTCCCTGGAGCATTGGAGGCTGAGGGGTGACTTTATAGGTGTTTATAAAGACATGAGGGACATGCATATGGTGCATATTCAAGGTATTTTTATCAGGGTTTAGAGGGATATGGGCCAAATGCTGACAAATGGGACTAGATTAATTTAGGATATGGCAAAGATAAGTTGGACCGAAGGTCTGTTTTCGTGTTGTAAATCAGTGAGAGGGAAAAGGTTTAAAAGGGGCTGAAAGGGTAACTTTTTCAAGGGTGATGCGCATATGGAAGGAGCTTCCAGATGGAGTAGTGGAGAGTGGTACAGTTACAGCATTTAAAAGGCATCTGGATGCGTATATGAATAGGAAGGGTTTAAGAAGGATATGGGCCAAATGCGGGAAAATGGGACTTGATTAATTTCGAATATCTGACAGGCATGGACGAGTTGGACTAAAGGGTCTGGTTCTGTGCTGCACGTCTCTATGACTCTGGCTCTAATTAAAGAGAGACGTGAGTCAGA
Organism: Chiloscyllium plagiosum; assembly: GCF_037043375.1. Lineage (NCBI taxonomy): Eukaryota > Metazoa > Chordata > Chondrichthyes > Orectolobiformes > Hemiscylliidae > Chiloscyllium > Chiloscyllium plagiosum. The sequence continues at coordinate 103,918,273 of NW_028270150.1, read as the reverse complement.
TTGTTCCAATTCATACAACCAGACGGGATATACCCAAAGTTACTACAGGAAGTGAAGGAAGAGATTGCTCCATCTTTGGCGATGATCTTTGCATCCTCACTATCCACTGGAGTTGTGCCAGATGTTTGGAGGGTGGCAAATGTTATTTCCCAAGGGAACACAGCTACCAATTCTGCAATATTAATTATAAAGTAGTGACGTTTTTATGGGAATCTGTCTGCATTCCAGGGAATCTGTACAAAAGCTTCTTAGCTGGATGATCCTGTGTGTATTGAAAACCTAATATTTTAATGGAAACTCAAACAAAGTCCTTTTCATGTATGTCTATGTAAGATTAATTCATGGAGATTGTTAGCTATGCGTTTTAAAAAAAAAATTCTCTTTTATCTGTTCATTGAATCACAGTGTCATACAGCACAGAAACAGACCCTTTGATCCAACTCATCTGTGCCAATCAGGCGTCCCATCTGACCTCATCCCACTTGCCAGCATTTGGCCCTTATCCTTCTAAAGTTTTCCTCTTCATGTACTGATCCAGATGCATTTTAAATGTGGTAATTATCCACACCTCCATTACTTCCAGGCGCTGGTGTTGGACTGGGGTGGGCAAAGTTAAAAGTCACACAACACCAGGTTATAGTCCAACAGGTTTATTTGGAATCACTAGCATTTGGAACGCTGCTCCTTCATCAGATGGCAGCTAGTTCCATAAACTCAACACTCTCTACGCGAAAAGCTTGCCCTCAGGTCTTTTTTAAATCTTTCCCCTTAAACCTATGCCATTTAGTTTTGGACTGGTCCACCTGGGTGAAAAAGACCTTGAACATTCATGCTGTCCATGCCCCTCATGGTTTTATAAACCTCTATAAGGTCATCCCTCAGCCTCCAACGCTCAAGGAAAAAAAGTCCCCAGCTTATACAGCCCTCTCCCTATCACTCACACCCTCCAGTTCCCATAACATCCTTGTAACTCTTTTCTGCACCCCCTCAAGTTTAGCAATATAGAAAGGTGACCAGAATTATACACAGTATTGTAAAAGTGGTGTCACCAATGTCCTGTACAGTCACAACATGACATTCCAACTCCTAACTCAATGTTTTGACCAATGAAGGAAGCATGCTAAATGCCTTCTTCTCCACCCTGTCCACCTGCAACTCCAAGAAACTATGCACCTGCACCCCTAGGTCTCTTTATTTGGTAACACTCACCAGGGCCCTAGCATTAACTGTATAAGACCTGCCCTGGTTTGCTTGAGCAAAATGCAACACCTCATATTTATCTAAATTAAACTCCACCTGCTATGCTCCAGCAATTTTGGTGTCATCTGCTAACTTACTAATCATGTCTCTGAGATTCACATCCAAATCATTTATATAAATGGCAAAAAGAAGTGGACCCAGCATCAATCCTTGTGGCACACCGCCTCCAGTACAAAACACAACTCTCCGCCACTACCTGTTGTCTCCTACCTTCAAGCCAATTATGTATCCAAATGGCTAGCTCTTCCTGGATCCTATGTGATCTAATCTTACTGACCAGTGTACAGTGCAGAACCTTGTCGAACACCTTGTTGAAGTCCATAGAGACAATGTTTACCGCTCTGCCCTCATCTATCTTCTTTGTCACCTTATCAAAAAACTCAATCAAGTTAGTGAGACACAATTTCCCATGGATAAAACCAGGTTGACTATCCCTAATCAGTCCTTGTCTTTAGAAATGAAGGTAAATCCTGTCCCATCAAAAAGTTCTCCAGCAACTTACCCATCACTGACATAGATGCAAGTCTATAATTCCATGGTTTTTCTTATCGCCTTTCCTCAATAATGAAGGAATATTAGCCAACCTCAAGTCTTCTGGCACTTCACCCATGGCTGTCGATGCTGCAAATATCTCAATAAGGAGCCCAGCAACCTCTTCCCTAGCTTCCCACAGAGTTCAGGGAAACATCTGATCAGGTCCAGGGGATTTATCTACCTTCATGCGTTTTAAAGCATCTGCCACCTCCTCTTTGTAATGTGGACTCTTTTTAAGACATCACTATTTATTTCCTCAAGTTACCTAGCTTATATGTCTTTCTCCACAGTAAATACTGATGCAAAATATTTGTTTAGTATCTCACACATCTCCTGTGGCATCACACAAAATGTAGAGGAGCTGGTGTTGGATGGGGTTGTCAAAGTTAAAAATTACACAACACCAGGTTATAGTCCAACAGGTTTATTTGGAAACACAAGCTTTTGGAGCACTGCTCCTTCAGCTACCTATAACCTGGTGTTGTGTGATTTTTAACGTTGTACCACACATAGATGACCACGTTGATCTTTAAGGGGTCCTATTCTCTCTCTACTTACTATTTTTCTTTTATGGAATCTCTTTGGATTCCTCTATTTGCCAAAGCTGTCCTCCCAATTTCCTTGGAGAAAGTGAGGACTGCAGATGCTGGAGATCAGAGCTGAAAAATGTGTTGCTGGAAAAGCACAGCAGGTCAGGCAGCATCCAAGGAGCAGGAGAATCGACGTTTTGGGCATAAGCCCTTCTTCAATTTCCTTGTTAAGTATACTCCTACTGCCCTGATATTCCTCCAGGGATTCACCCAATATCACATATCTGATACAAGTCTCCTTTTTCTTGACCAGAGCCTCAATTTCTTGAGTCATCCAGCATTCCCTACATTTGCCAACCATACCGTTCACACTAATAGGGACATACTGTCTCTAAGCTCTTTATATTCTCATTTTTAAATTATTTCCCAACTGTACCTTTACCTGCAAGGAGGCTCCCTCAATCGACCTTTGAAAGTTCCTGTCTAGTACCGTCAAAGTAAGCCTTACTCCAATTTAGAACTTTAACTTTTAAATCAGGTCTATCCTTTTTCATAAGTATTTTTAAACTAATAGAATTATGGTCACTTAGTGCTCCCAAAGTGCTCCCTCACTGACACCTCAGTCACTTGCCTTATTTCCTAACAGGTCAAACATTGCTCCTTCTCTCGTAGGTACATTCAAGTATTGAATAAAAATGTTTTCTTGTACACCCTTAATAAATTCCTCCCTATCCAACCCCGTAACACTATGACAGTCCCAATCAATGTTTGGAAATTTAAAATCCCCTCTTGTTATAACTATTATTCTAAAAGACATCTGACATGTCTTTATATATTTACTTCTCAATTTCCCACTGATTATTGGAGGGCCTATAAAACGATACCAACAAGGTGATCATCCCTTTCTTATTTTTCAGCTCTACCTGTATAACTTCACCGGACAATCACCCGGGAATATCCTAAGTACAGTCGTAATTTTATCCCTAATTAAAAACACCACTCCTCATTCTCTCTTGCTTCCCTTTCTGTCATTTCTACTGTATGGGTACTCAAGAAGATTAAGCTGCCAGTCCTGTCCATCCCTGGGCCACATTTCTGCATTAAACAAAAAAACAAAGACAATTACAGCACTGGAACAGGCCCTTCGGCCCTCCAAGCCTGTGCTGATCCAGATCCTCGATCTAAACCTGCTGCTGATTTTCTAAAAATCAATAACCCTCTGCTCCCTACCCATTCATGTATCTGTCTAGCACCCACCACACTCTGCATAAAGAACTTTCCACGCATATCTCCCTTAAACTTTTCCCCCTCACTTTGAACTCGTGACCCCGAGTAATTGAGTCCCCCACTCTGGGAAAAAGCTTCTCTGGGAAAAAGCTTCTTCCACCCTGTCGACACCTCTCATGATTTTGTAGACCTCAATCAGGTGCCCCCTCAACCTCCATCTTTCTAATGAAAATAATCCTAATTACTCAACCTCTCTTCATAGCTAGCACTCTCCATACCTGGCAACATCCTGGTGAACCTCCTCTGCATCCTCTCCAAAGCATCCACATCCTTTTGGTAATGTGGCGACCAGAACCGTACACAGTATTCCAAATGTGGCCAAACCAAAGTCTTACTCAACTGTAACATGACCTGCCAACTCTTGTACTCAATACCCCATCCAATGAAGGAAAGCATGCCGTATGCCTTTTTGACCACTCTATTAACCTGCGTTGTCACCTTCAGTGTACAATTGGACCTGAACACTCAGAACTCTCTGTGCACCAATTTTCCCCAGGGCTTTTCCATTTACTGTATAGTTCAATCTTCCAAAATACATCACCTCGCATTTGTCCGGATTGAACTCCATCTGCCATTTCTCTGCCTATCTCTCCAATCTATCTATATTCTGCTGCATTCTTGGACAGTTCCCTTCACTATCTGCTACTCCACCAATCTTAGTGTCATCTGCAAACTTACTAATCAGACCACCTTTACCTTCCTTCAGATCATTTCTGTATATCACAAACAACAGGGATCTCAGCACAGATCCCTGTGGAACACCACTGGTCACAGGTCTCCATTTTGAGAAACTCCCTTCCACTACTCCTCTCTGTCTCCTGTTGCCAGTTCTCTACCCATCTAGCTAGTACACCCTGGACCCCATGTGACTTCACCTTCTCCATCAGCCTCCCATGGGGAACCTTATCAGATGCCTTACTAAAGTCCATATATATGACATCTACAGTCCTTCCCCCATCAATCAACACTGTCACCTCCTCAAAGAATTCTGTTAGGTTTTTAAGATGTGACCTTCCCTGTACAAAACTATGCTGCTGATCACAGATCTTCCAAATGGGAATAGATCCTATCCCTCAGTATCTTCTCTAATAGCTTCCCTACCACTGATGTCAGGCTCACCGGTCTATAGTTACCTGGAGTATCCCTGCTACCCTTCTTAAACAAGGGGACAACATTAGCCAATATTCAGTCCTCCAGCTCCTCACCCCTGTTCAAGGATGCTGCAAAGATATCTGTTCAGGCCCCAGCTATTTCCTCTCTTACTTCCCTCAGTAACCTGGGATAGATCACATCCAGATCTTAGCATAATCAAAAATCTACCCCTGACCTCAACATCCATCATGTCCCTCTCCTTGGTGAATACCGATGCAAAGTTCTCGTTAAGAATCTCACCTATTTTCTCTGACTCCATGCCTATCTTTCCTCCTTTGTCCTTGAGTGGACCAACCCTTTCTCTAGTTACCCTCTTGCTCCTTATATACAAATAAAAAGCTTTGGGGGTTTTCCTTAACCCTATTTGCTAAAGATATTCATGACCCCTTTTCGCCCTCTTAATTCCTCGTTTCAGATACATTCCTGATATTCTTCCAAAGCTTTGTCTGTCTTTAGTCACCCAAACCTTATTAGATTAGATTACTTACAGTGTGGAAAGAGGCCCTTCGGCCCAACCAGTCCACACCGACCCGCCGAAGCGCAACCCACCCATTCCCATACATTTACCCCTTTACCTAACACTACAGGCAATTTAGCATGGCCAATTCACCTGAATTGCACATCTTTGGACTGTGGGAGGAAACCGGAGCACCCGGTGCTAACCACTGTGCCACCGTGCCGCCCACAATGTATGCTTCCTTTTTTCTCTCAGCTAGTCTCACAATTTCACCCGTCATCCATGGTTCCCTAACCTTGCCATTTTGATCCCTCATTTTCATAGGAACATATCTGATTCTTGATGAAAGGCTTTTGCCTGAAACATTGATGTTTCCTGCTCCTTGTATGCTGTCTGACCTGCTGTGCTTCTCCAGCATCACTCTAATCTTGACTCTGATCTCCAGCATCTGCAGTACCCACTTCCATCGATATCTCTCCTGAACTCTAATCAACCTCTCTTTAAAAGTTTCCCACATATTGAATGTGGATTTACCTTCTAACAGTTGCTTCCAATCTACATTCCTCAGCGTCTGCTGAATTTTGGGATATTTGGCCTTCTCCCAGTATAGCGCTGTTCCTTTAGGACCACTCTCGTCTTTGTCCATGAGTATTCGAACACTTATGGAATTGTGATCACTAATCCCAAATTAATCCCCTACTGAAACATTAACCATCTGGCTGGACTCATTCCCCAACATCAAGTCCAGTATGACCCCTTTTGTAACTTGGACTATTCATATACTGCTCTAGAAAACACTCCTGGATGCTCCTTACAAATTCTGTCCATCTAGACATCCAACACTAAATGAATCCCAGTCAATGTTGGGAAAATTAAAATCTCCTATTGCCACCATCCTGTTGCTCTTAATCTTTCCATAATCTGTTTACCTATTTGCACCTTGATCTCACGCTCACTGTTGGGAGGCCTGTAATACAGCCCCAACATTGTTACCGCATCCTTCCTATTTCTGAGCTCTGCCCATATTGCCTCACTGCTCTAGTCCTCCATAGTGCCCTCCTTCAGCACAGCTGTGATATCCTCTCTGACCAGTAATGCAACTCTTTCACCCCTTTTACTTCCCTTTTTACCCCACCCGAAGCATCTATATCCTGGGATATTTAGTTGCCAATCATGCCCTTCACTCAACCAAGTCTCAGTAATAGCAATAACAGCATACTCGCAGGTACTAATCCAAACCCTGAGTTCATCTGCCTTACCTACTACACTTCTTGCATTAAAATAAATGCACCTCAGACCACCAGTCCCTTTGTGTTCATCATCTGCTCCCTGCCTACTCTTCACCTGAGTCACGCTGACTTCATAATCTAGTTCCTTACAGGCTTTAGTTACTATGCTCAAAGTTTGGGAGAAGATTTGTAGCTCGGGTGCTCGTTGTTGTGGTTCTGTTCGCCAGCTTAGTTCCCAGCTTAGTTACTACCTCCTTACTGTCCACTAACCCCCCTCACTTGGTTCCCAACCACTGCCACACTACCTATGATATTCCAGTCCCACGTTCCCAACCATGTATGAAGTTCATCTGGCTTATCTGTCAGGCATCTTGCATTGAAGTAAGTGCAGTTTAATTAATCAGTATTACCTTGTTCTTTGCCAAACTCTTGTCTACCTTGCCTATTTATAACTTGTCTACTGTACTAACCTCAGTCTAATCCCTTTTCTCACTCTCGCTTTGGTTCCCACCACCACCCTATCTCACTGGAAGGGGGTCTCCTTCTAATTCAGGTGGTCTACCTTCATCAATGTATTTTGTCACATCCTCAAAGAATTCAATAACGTTTGTGTGGCATGACCTGCCCCTCACAAAGCTATGCTGACTATCTCTAATCAAACTATGCTTTTCCAAATAATCATAAATCCTGTCTCTCAGAATCCTCTCCAATAATTTACCAACTACCAATGTTAAGATAGACTGGTGCATTCTCATCAATTGTTTCCATATCCATTCTAAAACCTTCTCATCCTTTATAAATTGTAGTTGCTAGAGTTAATCGTTACCCCAGCTGATGGCAAACTAATATGGTCTAAAGGCTTCTTGCAACAACCTTATTTTTGTATCTTATGCCCGTATTGTCAGGCTTACTAATTCTTCATCTAGAATACATTGTGCTTTCAGGTGGAATTAAGCATTACTGGAGAAATATAAGCAAATCCTAATTTAAAAGTGTTAACACTTCTAATGAGAGAACAACCTCAAACAAGACAGATTTAATTCTAAGGAGAAAGTGAGGACTGCAGATGCTGGAGATCAGAGCTTAAAAATGTGTTGCTGGAAAAGCGCAGCAGGTCAGGCAGCATCCAAGGAACAGGAGAATCGACGTTTCGGGCCAAAACGTCGATTCTCCTTCTCTTTTGATGCTGCCTGACCTGCTGCGCTTTTCCGGCAACACATTTTTAAGATTTAATTCTAAGTCAAGCAATGGACTTTGCTTATTGAGAGGTTGGGTCATTCTGACCGAAGTGATCAGAGGAGAAAGGTCAGAATCAAAAAACAGAAGGAGGAGGAGCTTCAAACTGGAGATGATCTAAATCTGGGCTTTTTGGGCAAAGAGTACAATCTGCATTCCTTGCTGTAAGGGTAGAACAGACAGGTTGAGATTGAGTTTGATTATTGTTGAAACATGTACCAAGATACAGTGAAAAGCATTGGTTTATGTGCTATACAAGGAGCTTGTACCATACAAAGTGCGTCAGGGTAACGGAACAGAGTGCAGAATGCAGTGTTACAGTCATGGAGAGAGATAAGAATTAACATTTGAGAGGTCTACTTAAAAGTCTGTCAACAGCATTATTCAACTTTGGAAGTTAAAACGAAATAAACCAAAGCATTCCATAAACCATAAAGTGTTGTAAATTACATGCTTTTCTTCAGATTAAAGAAATAATTTTCAATGTTGGAGAATTAACATGAAGGTATCTAAGAGCATACTGCTCCAGCAAATGGGTGTAACAAAGGGAAATAATCTGGTTTCAATTTTTATGTGTGGTCATTGAAGGAAGTATTTAAGCATAAAATTGATATTGTGTAGTGCAGCTCAAAGACAAAGCGTTGCCAAAGTAAAATATAATTACTTGGGCAACCATCTTAAGTAGATAAAATGCTAATTTCATGTGTTACCATCATCTGTTTCATATCTTCACAGAAATCCACTGAACAGAAAAGAGCATGGCGGGCGAGAAGCAGCCAGTCAGTGAAATCGAAACAGACACAGGTGGGTGTAAGTACAAAATAAGAGGTTCCAAGAAATTGGTCCAAATTAGCTAGGATACTCGAGATGACCCAGGAGATGATATGAAACTAAATATTTCGAGGATCACTAGTTCTAAGTTAAGTCTGAAGTATGGGAGAGTGCCAGTTCTGTATTCTGCACCTGTACTCCAGGACAGCTCGAATCGAGAACTATTACCTATCTTTAACAATATTCGGTTTAACATCATTTAAGCTCAGAACAGTGCAATGTGGATTACTGGCCATAGCTGTTGGGACCATCCACAAAAATAGGAAAGAGGCCATTATCTCAAACTGATTTGTTTGAGATAATGGCCTCTTTCAGGCCGGTTGGAGCAGAAAGCTATGGGTGCCAGCATGAGGGAGAGCAAACTCGTGGGAAAGAGACTGCAGGGTGGAAGGATGTGAACGTGGTTGTGCATGGTGATTTGTAAATTTTATGGACAGCATTTCTGAAATTAGCATCATATTCCAGAGGAGAAAATAAATGAGTCAATTGATATAGCAAACACACACACAGGCACACACACTCTTCCTATCTCTCTCTCGCTTTCACATACACAGACAGACACATACACACTCTCTCTCTCTCTCACACACTCTCTGTCTCTCTCTCTCTCTCTTTCTCATGCTCTCTCTCCCTCACACACTTGCAGACACACAGATATGTCTATGGGGTGAATTTGTGTTTGCAGATTTGTATTTGCAGATACATTCTATTTTGTTCAATAAGCACACAATCTGTAACCAGTCATTCCATGTGATGTCTTATAAATTCCGACTTTGGAAACAGTCTGATTCAAGATTGGAATACAGATAGACTCTCGCCTCACACCTTTAATACATTGTCTGAGTTTTTTTAATAAAACCTTAAGTTATCTCAGGAATGTGACCTGAAAGAAGTTCTGGGATTTACATATTAATGAATTGAAACCTGAAACCCATTCAAAGTGATTAAAGACTTAACAGCAATCTAGGTTTGTTCAATAAACTGCATCAGTTGTATGACATAGAGTCATGGAGACATTGAGATGTACAGCACAGAAACAGACCCCTCGATCCAACTCGTCCATGCCAACCACATATCCCAACCCAATCTAGTCCCACCAGCCAGCACCTGGCCCATATCCCTCTAAACCCTTCCTATTCATACACCCATCCAGATGCCTTTTAAATGTTGCAATTGCACTAGCCTCCACCACTTCCGCTGGCAGCTCATTCCATACATGCACCACCGCGGGCAAAAACTGCCCGTTATATCTTTCCCCTCTCACCCTAAACCTACTACCTGTAGTTGTGGACTATCCCACCCCCACCCCCAAAACCCACCCACTCTACTACCACCTAACTTATTATTTTCCCCAGCACTCATGTTGTGCATGTGTGCAGGTTTGGGACATAGTGAAAGACAACAAGTGTACAAATCTTTATTTAATTTCCACCACCAGGAAGAAAGGAAACACCCAAGTGGCCAATGTCAAAACCTTCATGTACTTACCCCCACACTCTGGGTTCCTCAACTGTTCCAGAATCTTTCATCCGCCTCCGAAATCAGTCCGGCGCCATTAACCACGCGGCCGCTCCAGTGCCCGCGGCAACAACCGCCGCCGCGGACCATGACGTCACTTCCGCCCCCACCGACCTCACAGCCACCGTGATCGCCGCCCAGACAACCGCCTCCACAATCGCCAGGAAGACCATCGGTGACAGATTCGTGGCCTCCGCAGCTATCGGGAATAACACCGTTTCTGTCGTCGCCACAGCCACTTCCGCCCCCAGTGACATCAATAACCTGCACAACCACCACACCGCATGCGTCTCCGCCCCCACGCCGATCTCCGTCACCATGCCTAACCCCGCCCCCACGCCTAACCCCGCCCCCACGCCTAACCCCACCCCCACGCCTAACCCTGCCCCCACGCCTAACCCCGCCCCCACGCCTAACCCCACCCCCACGCCTAACCCCGCCCCCACGCCTAACCCCGCCCCCACGCCTAACCCCGCCCCCACGCCTAACCCCACCCCCACGCCTAACCCTGCCCCCACGCCTAACCCCACCCCCACGCCTAACCCTGCCCCCACGCCTAACCCCACCCCACGCCGATCTCCGTCACCATGCCTAACCCCACCCCCACGCCTAACCCTGCCCCCACGCCTAACCCCACCCCCACGCCTAACCCCGCCCCCACACGGATCTCCGTCACCATGCCTAACCCCGCCCCCACGCCGATCTCCGTCACCATGCCTAACCCCACCCCCACGCCTAACCCTGCCCCCACGCCTAACCCTGCCCCCACGCCTAACCCCGCCCCCACACCAATCTCCGTCACCACGCCCAACTCCGCCCACATGCCGATCTCCGTCCCCGCCCCCACGCCCACCTCCAGCCCCACACCAGGTCCTAGCTTCCAGCCCTGCCGTGTTTTCACCATCCCTCCAGACCTCCCCCTCTCTGAGGATGAAAGATCAGTCCTCAGCAGAGGCCTCACCTTCATTCCCCTATGCTCTCGGATTAATGAGTTCAACACGCGGCGTGACATCGAACAATTCTTCCGCCGCCTTCGCCTCCGCGCCTACTTCTTTAACCAAGACTCCCGCCCACCCTCTGACGACCCCTTCTCACGCCTCCAACACACCCCATCCACCTGGACACCCCGTGCTGGCCTCCTACCTGCCCTCGGCCTCTTCATAGCCAACTGCCGCCGCGACACTGACCGCCTCAACCTCTCCCCCCCTCTCACCCACTCCAACCTCTCACCCCCGGAACGTGCAGCCCTCCACTCCCTCCGCTCCAACCCCAACCTCACTATCAAACCAGCTGACAAGGGAGGCGCGGTAGTAGTTTGGCGCACCGACCTCTACACCGCTGAGGCTAAACGCCAGCTCGCGGACACCTCCTCCTACTGCCCCCTTGACCATGACCCCACCTCCCACCACCAAAACATCATCTCCCAGACCATCCATAACCTCATCACCTCAGGGGATCTCCCATCCACTGCCTCCAACCTCATAGTCCCACAACCCCGCACCGCCCGTTTCTACCTCCTGCCCAAAATCCACAAACCTGACTGCTCCGGCCAACCCATTGTCTCAGCCTGCTCCTGCCCCACCGAACTCATCTCTGCCTGCCTCAACATGGTCCTGTCCCCCTTAGTCCAAGAACTCCCCACCTACATTCGGGACACCACCCATGCCCTCCACCTGCTCCATGATTTTCGCTTCCCCGGTCCCCAATGCCTTATCTTCACCATGGACATTCAATCCCTGTACACCTCCATCCCCCATCACGAAGGACTCAAAGCCCTCCGCTTTTTCCTTTCCCGCCGTACCAACCAGTACCCTTCTACTGACACCTTCCTTTGACTGACTGAACTGGTCCTCACCCTGAACAAATTCTCTTTCCAATCCTCCCACTTCCTCCAAACCAAAGGAGTAGCCATGGGCACCTGCATGGCCCCCAGCTATGCCTGCCTCTTCGTAGGATATGTGGAACAGTTCATCTTCCGCAGCTGCACTGGCACCACCCCCCACCTTTTCCTCCGCTACATCGATGACTGTATCGGTGCTGCCTTGTGCTCCCACGAGGAGGTTGAACAGTTCATCCACTTTACCAACACCTTCCACCCCAACCTCAAATTCACCTGGACCGTCTCAGACTCCTCCCTCCCCTTCCTAGACCTTTCCATTTCTATCTCGGGCGACCGAATCAACACGGACATTTACTATAAACCGACTGACTCCCACAGCTACCTAGACTACACCTCCGCCCAGCCTGCCCCCTGTAAAAACGCCATTCCATATTCCCAATTCCTTTGTCTCTGCCGCATCTGCTCCCAGGAGGACCAGATCCAATACCGTACAACCCAGATGGCCTCCTTCTTCAAAGACCACAATTTCCCCCCAGACGTGGTCGGCGATGCCCTCCACCACATCTCCTCCACTTCCCGCTCCTCTGCCCTTAAGCCCCACCCCTTCAACCGCCACCAGGACAGACCCCACTGGTCCTCACCTACCACCCCACCAACCTCCATGTACAGCGCATCATCCGCCGTCATTTCCGCCACCTCCAAACAGACCCCGCCACCAAGGATATATTTCCCTCCCCTCCCCTATCAGCGTTCTGAAAAGACCACTCCCTCTGTGACTCCCTCGTCAGGTCCAAAACCCCAACCAACCCAACCTCCACTCCCGGCACCTTCCCCTGCAACCGCAAGAAATGCAAAACTTGCGCCCACACCTCCCCCCTTCCCTCCAAGGGATACTTCCATAAGGTAGGTGAACTTGCAGCGTGGGTTGGTACCTGGGATTTTGATGTTGTGGCTATTACGGAGACATGGGTAGAACAGGGACAGGATTGGCTGTTGCAGGTTCCAGGGTTTAAGTGTTTTAGTAGGGTCAGAGGTGGGGGTAAAAGAGGGGGAGGTGTGAAATTGCTTGTCAAAGATAGTATTACAGCGGTGGAAAGGATGATGGATGAAGACTCGCCATCTGAGGTAGTTTGGGCTGAGGTTAGGAATAGGAAAGGTGAGGTTACCCTGTTAGGAGTTTTCTACAGGCCTCCTAATAGTCCTAGAGACGTAGAAGAAAGGATTGCGAGGATGATTCAGGAGAAGAGTGAAAGTAATAGGGTGGTTGTTATGGGGTCTTTAACTTTCCAGATATTGACTGGGAAAGCTATAGCTCGAGTTTGTTAGATGGGTCGGTGTTTGTCCAATGTGTGCAGGAGGGTTTCCTGACACAATATGTAGACAGGCCAACAAGAGGTGAGGCCATACTGGATTTGGTTCTGGGTAACGAACCAGGCCAGGTGTTGGAATTGGAGGTAGGTGAGCACTTTGGGGACAGTGACCACAATTCAGTGACTTTTACTCTAGTGATGGAGAGGGGTAAGTGTGCACTGCAGGGCAAGAGTTATAGCTGGGGGCAGGGAAATAATGATGCGGTGAGGCATGACTTAGGATGCGTGGCTTGGAAAAGTAGGCTTCAAGTAGGCAATTGATATGTGGAGCTTGTTCAAGGAGCAACTATTGAGTGTCCTTGATAAGTATGTACCTGTCAGGCAGGGAGGAAAGGGTCGTGTGAGGGAGCCGTGGTTTAATAAGGAATTGGAATCCCTTGTTAAAGGGAGGAGGGCGGCCTATGTAAAGATGAGGTGTGAAGGTTCAATTTCGGGCGATTGAGCATTATAAGGGAGCCAGGAAGGATCTGAAGAGAGAGCTAAGAGCAGCAAGGAGGGGACATGAAAAGTCCTTAGTTGGTAGGATTCGGAAAAACCCAAAGGCATTCTATAGGTATGTCAGGAATAAAAGAATGACTAGGGTAGGAATAGGTCCAGTCAAGGATAGTAGTGGGAAGTTGCGTGTGGAGGGTGAGGAGATTGGGGAGACACTGAATGAATACTTTTCGTCAGTATTCACTCAGGAACAGGACATTGTTGCCGATGTGAATACTGAGTCACAATTAATTAGAATGGACGGCTTTGAGGTATGTAGGGAAGAGGTGTTGGAAATTCTGGAAAGGGTGAAAATGGATAAGTCCCCTGGGCCTGCTGGCATTTATCCTTGATTCTCTGGGAAGCAAGGGAGGAGATTGCAGAGCCATTGGCCTTGATTTTTATGTCCTCGTTGTCTACAGGAATAGTGCCAGAAGACTGGAGGATAGCAAATGTGGTTCCCTTGTTCAAGAAGGGGAGTAGGGATAACCCTAGTAACTATAGGCCGGTGAGTTTCACTTCTGTTGTGGGCAAAGTCTTAGAGAGAATTGTAAGGGATAGGATTTATGAACATCTGGATAGAAATAATGTGATCAAGGATAGTCAGCATGGTTTTTTGAAGGGCAGGTCGTGCCTCACAAACCTTATTGAATTCTTTGAGAAGGTGACGAAGGAGGTAGACGAGGGTAAAGCGGTAGATGTGGTGTATATGGATTTTAGTAAGGCGTTTGATAAGGTTCCCCATGATAGGCTACTGCAAAAAATACAGAGGCATGGGATTGAGGGTGAGTTGGAGGTTTGGATTAGGAATTGGCTGGCTGGAAGAAGACAGAGGGTAGTAGTTGATGGTAAAGGTTCATCTTGGAGTGCAGTTACTAGCGGTGTTCCGCAAGGATCTGTTTTGGGACCATTGCTGTTTGTCATTTTTATAAATGACCTGGAGGAGGGGCTAGAAGGTTGGGTGAGCAAGTTTGCGGATGATACGAAAGTCGGTGGAGTTGTTGACAGTGAGGAAGGATGTGTCAGGTTACAGCGGGATATAGATAAGTTGCAGAGCCTGGCAGAAAGGTGGCAAATGGAGTTCAATGTAGGTAAGTGTGAGGTGATTCACTTTGGTAAGAGTAACAAAAAGATGGGGTACTGGGCTAATTGTCGGATACTTGGTAGTGTGGATGAGCAAAGGGATCTTGGTGTCCATGTACACAGATCTCTGAAAGTTGCCACCCTGGTAAATAGTGCGGTGAAGAAGGCATATGGTGTACTGGCTTTTATTGGTAGAGGAATTGAGTTCCAGAGTCCTGAGCTCGTGTTGCAGTTGTATAAGACTCTGGTGCGGCCGCATCTGGAGTATTGTGTGCAGTTTTGGTCGCCATACTATAGGAGGCACTGGAACGGGTGCAGAGGAGGTTTACCAGGATGTTGCCTGGTATGGTAGGAAGATCGTATGAGGAAAGGCTGAGGCACTTGGGGCTATTTTTTAGATTAGATTAGATTACGTCACAGTGGGGAAACAGGCCCTTCGGCCCAACAAGTCCAGACCGACCCGCAACCCAGCCATACCCCGACATTTACCCCTTACCTAACACTCCGAGCAATTTAGCATGGTCAATTCACCTGACCTGCACATCCTTGGACTGTGGGAGGAAACCGGAGCACCCGGAGGAAACCCACGCAGACACGGGGAGAATGTGCAAACTCCACACAGTCAGTCGCCTGAGTCGGCAATTGAACCCGGGTCTATGGCACTGTGAGGCAGCAGTGCTAACCACTGTGCCACCGTGCCACCCACACGGTTTTCATTGGAGAAAAGAAGGTTTAGGGGTGACTTGATAGAGGTGTACAAGATGATTCGGGGTTTAGATAGGGTTGACCATGAGAACCTTTTTCCACGTATGGAGTCAGCTACTATGAGGGGGCATAGCTTTAAATTAAGGGGTGGTAGGTATAGGACAGATGTTAGGGGTAGATTCTTTACTCAGCGAGTCGTGAGTTCATGGAATGCCCTGCCAGTAGCAGTGGTGGATTCTCCCTCTTTATGGGCATTTAAACGGGCATTGGATAGACATATGGAGGATAGTGGGCTAGTGTAGGTTAGGTGGGCTTGGATCGGCGCAACATCGAGGGCCAAAGGGCCTGTATTGCGCTGTATTTTTCCACGTTCTATATCCGCCACAAATTCACCTGCACCTCCACACACATCATTTATTTCATCCGCTGCACCTGATGTGGCCTCCTCTATATTGGGGAGACAGGCCGCCTACTTGCGGAACGTTTCAGAGAACACCTCTGAGACACCTGGACCAACCAACCCAACCACCCCGTGGCTCAACACTTCAACTCCCCCTCCCACTCCACCAAGGACATGCAGGTCCTTGGACTCGTCCATCGCCAGACCATAGCAACACAACGGTTGGAGAAAGAGTGCCTCATATTCCACCTAGGAACCCTCCAACCACAAGGGATTTCTCCAGTTTCCTCATTTCCCCTCCCCCCACATTGTCTCAGTCAAAACCCTCAAACTCAGCACCGCCTTCTTAACCTGCAATCTTCTTCCTGACCTCTCCGCCCCCCCCCCCCCCCCCACTCCGGCCTATCACCCTCACTTTGACCTCCTTCCACCTATCGCATTTCCAACGCCCCTCCCCCAAGTCCCTCCTCCCTACCTTTTATCTTAGCCTGCTGGACACACTTTCCTCATTCCTGAAGAAGGGCTTATGCCCGAAACGTCAATTCTCCTGTTCCTTGGATGCTGCCTGACCTGCTGCGCTTTTCCAGCAACACATTTTCAGCAATGTCAAACAATGTCCTTCTTATCAAAAGGCAATGCTACGTGATCAAAAAAGTGAAGAGGAGGGTAGGGGTTAAACCAAAATAGAGTTGGAGGGGGAAATACACTCCACTCCCTGCAGTGCCCACCTCTCCCTGAACAGCTCGTGCTCCTTCTCTAGGGACACCCGGGCTCCAATCAGCATCTATATATATTTTTAAAATTTTTTTCCCCCCACACTACCGCCTAACCGCGGTAGTGCTTATTTTTTCCCCAGCACCCTTGGTGTGTGTGTGCAGGTGTGAGACACAGTGAAAGACACAAAGTGCACGAATCTTTATTCAATTTCCACCACCAGGAAGATAGGAAAACACCCGAGTGGCCAGTGAAAAACACTGCCCTTCACATCAAAGGGCAGTGCTGTGTGATCAAAACAGTGAAGGGGAGGATAGGGACTAAAACAAAACAGAGTTGGAGGGGGAAATAATGCACTCCACTCCCTGCGGTGCCCACCTCTCCCTGAACAGCTCCAGGGTGTTGGTGGACACCGCGTGCTCCTTCTCTAGGGACACCCGGGCTCTAATGTAAATCAGCATCTATATTTTTTTTAATTTCCTGGTTTTTTTTTTCTTCTTAACCCCCACACTACCACCTAAGTGCGGTAATGCTTATTTTTCCCCAGCACCCTTGGTGTGTGTGTGTGCAGGTGTGAGGCACAGTGAAAGACACAAAGTGCACGAATCTTTATTCAAATTCCACCAACAGGAAGATAGGAAAACACCCGGGTGGCCAGTGACAAACACTGCCCTTCACATCAAAGGGCAGTGCTGTGTGATCAAAACAGTGAAGGGGAGGATAGGGACAATCAGCATCTATATTTTTTTTTATTTTTTACAAAATAGATGGAGAATGGACATTGCTCCTGATGAAGCAGTCAATGCTTCCTTTAAGTTGCACAGCCTTTCTAATGATCTGCAAACAGCAATCGTGGCATTAACTCCACACTCCTGTTCTTTTTTTTTATTTTAACCCCCACACTACCCTCGCCCAGGTTAACTGTGTACCCTCACCCAGGATCATTGTGTACCCTCACCCAGGACCATTATGTACCCTCACCCAGGATCATTGTGTACCGTCACCCAGGATCATTGAGTACCCTCACCCAGGATCATTGTGGAGCCTCACTCAGGATCATTGTGTATCCTCACCCAGGTTAACTGTGTACCCGCACCCAGGACCATTGTGTACCCTCACCCAGGACCATTGTGTACCCTCACCCAGGACCATTGTGTACACTCACCCAGGACCAGTGTGTACCCTCACCCAGGACCATTGTGTAGCCTCACCCAGGATCATTGTGTACTCTCACCCAGGACTATTGTGTACCCTCACCCATGATCATTGTGTACCCACACCCAGGATCATTGTGTACTCTCATCCAGGACCATTATGTATCCTCACCCAGGATCATTGAGTACCCTCACCCAGGATCATTGTGGAGCCTCACTCAGGATCATTGTGTACCCTCACCCAGGTTAACTGTGTACCCTCACCCAGGATCATTGTGTACCCGCACCCAGGACCATTGTGTACCCTCACCCAGGACCATTGTGTACCCTCACCAAGGACCATTGTGTACCCTCACCCAGGATCATTGTGTACCCTCACCCAGGAACATTGTGTAGCCTCACCCAGGATCATTGTGTACACTCACCCAGGACCAGTGTGTACCCTCACCCAGGACCATTGTGTAGCCTCACCCAGGATCATTGTGTACTCTCACCCAGGACTATTGTGTACCCTCACCCATGATCATTGTGTACCCACACCCAGGATCATTGTGTACTCTCATCCAGGACCATTATGTATCCTCACCCAGGATCATTGTGTACACTCACCCAGGACCAGTGTGTACCCTCACCCAGGACCATTGTGTAGCCTCACCCAGGATCATTGTGTACTCTCACCCAGGACTATTGTGTACCCTCACCCATGATCATTGTGTACCCACACCCAGGATCATTGTGTACTCTCATCCAGGACCATTATGTATCCTCACCCAGGATCATTGAGTACCCTCACCCAGGATCATTGTGGAGCCTCACTCAGGATCATTGTGTACCCTCACCCAGGTTAACTGTGTACCCTCACCCAGGATCATTGTGTACCCGCACCCAGGACCATTGTGTACCCTCACCCAGGACCATTGTGTACCCTCACCAAGGACCATTGTGTACCCTCACCCAGGATCATTGTGTACCCTCACCCAGGAACATTGTGTAGCCTCACCCAGGATCATTGTGTACACTCACCCAGGACCAGTGTGTACCCTCACCCAGGACCATTGTGTAGCCTCACCCAGGATCATTGTGTACTCTCACCCAGGACTATTGTGTACCCTCACCCATGATCATTGTGTACCCACACCCAGGATCATTGTGTACTCTCATCCAGGACCATTATGTATCCTCACCCAGGATCATTGAGTACCCTCACCCAGGATCATTGTATGGCCCCAGTCAGGATCATTGCGTACCCTCAACCAGGATCATTGTGTCACCTCACCCAGGTCAATTGTGTACCCTCACCAAGGATCATTGTGTACCCTCACCCAGGACCATTGTATAGCTTTACCCAGGACCATTGTGTACCCTCACCCAGGATCATTGTGTACCCTCACCCAGGACCATTATGTATCTTCACCCAGGATCATTGTGTACCCTCACGCAGGATCATTGTGTCACCTCACCCAGGTCAATTGTGTATCCTCACCAAGGACCATTGTGTACCCTCTCCCATGATCATTGTGTACCCTCACCCAGGTCTATTGTGTACCCTCACCCAGGATCATTGTGTACCCTCACCCAGGATCATTGCATACTCAAATCCAGGATCATTGTGTACCCTCACCCAGGATCATTGTGTAGCCTCACCCAGGACCATTGTGTCAACTCACCCAGGACCATTGTGTACTCTCACCCAGGACTATTGTGCACCCTCACCCAGGATCATTGTGTACTGACAGCAAGGATCATTGTGTACCCACACCCAGGATCATTGTGTACTCACACCCAGGATCATTGAGTCCCCTCACCCAGGATCATTGAGTCCCCTCACCCAGGATCATTGAATGGCCCCAGTCAGGATCATTGCGTACCCTCAACCAGGATCATTGTGTCACCTCACCCAGGTCAATTGTGTAACCTCACCAAGGATCATTGTGTACCCTCACCCAGGTCTATTGTGTACCCTCACCCAGGATCATTGTGTACCCTCACCCAGGATCATTGCGTACTCAAATCCAGGATCATTGTGTACCCTCACCCAGGATCATTGTGTACCCTCACCCAGGACCATTGTGTCAACTCACCCAGGACCATTGTGTACTCTCACCCAGGACTATTGTGCACCCTCACCCAGGATCATTGTGTACCCACAGCCAGGACCATTATGTATCCTCACCCAGGATCATTGAGTCCCCTCACCCAGGATCATTGTATGGCCCCAGTCAGGATCATTGCGTACCCTCAACCAGGATCATTGTGTCACCTCACCCAGGTCAATTGTGTAACCTCACCAAGGATTATTGAGTACCCTCACCCAGGATCTTTGTGTAGCTTCACCCAGGACCATTGTGTACTCTCACCCAGGATCATTGTGTACCCACAGCCAGGATCATTGTGTACCCTCACCCAGGATCATTGTGTACCCACAGCCAGGATCATTGTGTACCCTCACCCAGGACCATTATGTATCTTCACCCAGGATCATTGAGTACCCTCACCCAGGACCATTGTGTACCCTCTCCCATGATCATTGTGTACCCTCACCCAGGACTATTGTGTACCCTCTCCCATGATCATTGTGTACCCTCACCCAGGACTATTGTGTCCCCTCACCCCGGATCATTGTGTACCCACCCCCAGGATCATTGTGTAGCCTCACCCATGATCATTGTGTCACCTCACCCAGGATAATTGTGTACCCTCACCCAGGATCATTGTGTAACCTCACCCAGGAACATTGTGGAGCCTCACCCAGGATCATTGTGGAGCCTCACTCAGGATCATTGTGTACACTCACCCAGGATCATTGTGTACACACACTCAGGATCATTGTGTACCCTCACCCAGGACCATTGGGTACCCTCACCCAGGAACATTGTGTAGCCTCACCCAGGATCATTGTGTACCCTCACCCTGGATCATTGTGTACCCTCACCCAGGACCATTGGGTACCCTCACCCAGGAACATTGTGTAGCCTCACCCAGGATCATTGTGTACCCTCACCCTGGATCATTGTGTACATATATCCAGGATCATTGTGTACCCTTACCCAGTATCATTGTGGAGCCTCACTCAGGACCATTGTGTACCCTCACCCAGGATCATTGTGTACCCTCACCCAGGATCATTGTGTACCCTCACCCAGGGTCATTTTGTACCCTCACCCAGGACC
Source organism: Chiloscyllium plagiosum (assembly GCF_037043375.1). Classification (NCBI taxonomy): domain Eukaryota; kingdom Metazoa; phylum Chordata; class Chondrichthyes; order Orectolobiformes; family Hemiscylliidae; genus Chiloscyllium; species Chiloscyllium plagiosum. The sequence continues at coordinate 103,897,329 of NW_028270150.1, read as the reverse complement.
ATTGTGTACCCTCACACAGGAACATAGTGTAGCCTCACCCAGGATCATTGTGCACACACACACAGGACCAGTGTGTACCCTCACCCAGGATCACTGTCTAGACTCACCCAGGATCACTGTGTACCCTCAACCAGGACTATTATGTACCCTCACCCAGGATCACTGAGTACCGTCACCCAGGATCATTGTGTACTCTCACCCAAGACTATTGTGTACCCTCACCCAGGATCATTGTGGAGCCTCACTCAGGATCATTGTGTACCCGCACCCAAGTTAACTGTGTACCCTCACCCAGGATCATTGTGTACCCGCACCCAGGACCATTGTGTACCCTCACCCAGGACCATTGTGTACCCTCACCCAGGACCATTGTGTACACTCACCCAGGACCAGTGTGTACCCTCACCCAGGACCATTGTGTAGCCTCACCCAGGATCATTGTGTACTCTCACCCAGGACTATTGTGTACCCTCACCCATGATCATTGTGTACCCACATCCAGGATCATTGTGTACTCTCATCCAGGACCATTATGTATCCTCACCCAGGATCATTGAGTACCCTCACCCAGGATCATTGTGGAGCCTCACTCAGGATCATTGTGTACCCTCACCCAGGTTAACTGTGTACCCTCACCCAGGATCATTGTGTACCCGCACCCAGGACCATTGTGTTCCCTCACCCAGGACCATTGTGTACCCTCACCCAGGACCATTGTGTACCCTCACCAAGGACCATTGTGTAGCCTCACCCAGGATCATTGTGTACTCTCACCCAGGACTATTGTGTACCCTCACCCATGATCATTGTGTACCCACACCCAGGATCATTGTGTACTCTCATCCAGGACCATTATGTATCCTCACCCAGGATCATTGAGTACCCTCACCCAGGATCATTGTGTACTCTCATCCAGGACCATTATGTATCCTCACCCAGGATCATTGTGTACCCTCACCCAGGTTAACTGTGTACCCACACCCACGATCATTGTGTACCCTCACCCAGGACCATTATGTATCCTCACCCAGGATCATTGTGTACCCTCACCCAGGTTAACTGTGTACCCTCACCCAGGATCATTGTGTACCCGCACCCAGGACCATTGTGTACCCTCACCCAGGACCATTGTGTACCCTCACCCAGGACCATTGTGTACCCTCACCCAGGATCATTGTGTACCCTCACCCAGGAACATTGTGTAGCCTCACCCAGGATCATTGTGTACACTCACCCAGGACCAGTGTGTACCCTCACCCAGGACCATTGTGTAGCCTCACCCAGGATCATTGTGTACTCTCACCCAGGACTATTGTGTACCCTCACCCATGATCATTGTATACCCACACCCAGGATCATTGTGTACTCAAATCCAGGATCATTGTGTACCCTCACCCAGGATCATTGTGTACCCTCACCCAGGACCATTGTGTCAACTCACCCAGGATCATTGTGTACTCTCACCCAGGATCATTGTGTTCCCACAGCCAGGACCATTATGTATCCTCACCCAGGATCATTGAGTCCCCTCACCCAGGATCATTGTATGGCCCCAGTCAGGATCATTGCGTACCCTCAACCAGGATCATTGTGTCACCTCACCCAGGTCAATTGTGTAACCTCACCAAGGATTATTGAGTACCCTCACCCAGGATCTTTGTGTAGCTTCACCCAGGACCATTGTGTACTCTCACCCAGGATCATTGTGTACCCACAGCCAGGATCATTGTGTACCCTCACCCAGGATCATTGTGTACCCACAGCCAGGATCATTGTGTACCCTCACCCAGGACCATTATGTATCTTCACCCAGGATCATTGAGTACCCTCACCCAGGATCATTGTGTCACCTCACCCAGGGCGATTGTGTACCCTCACCCAGGACCATTGTGTACCCTCTCCCATGATCATTGTGTACCCTCACCCAGGACTATTGTGTCCCCTCACCCCGGATCATTGTGTACCCACCCCCAGGATCATTGTGTAGCCTCACCCATGATCATTGTGTCACCTCACCCAGGATAATTGTGTACCCTCACCCAGGATCATTGTGTAACCTCACCCAGGAACATTGTGGAGCCTCACCCAGGATCATTGTGGAGCCTCACTCAGGATCATTGTGTACACTCACCCAGGATCATTGTGTACACACACTCAGGATCATTGTGTACCCTCACCCAGGACCATTGGGTACCCTCACCCAGGAACATTGTGTAGCCTCACCCAGGATCATTGTGTACCCTCACCCTGGATCATTGTGTACCCTCACCCAGGACCATTGGGTACCCTCACCCAGGAACATTGTGTAGCCTCACCCAGGATCATTGTGTACCCTCACCCTGGATCATTGTGTACATATATCCAGGATCATTGTGTACCCTTACCCAGTATCATTGTGGAGCCTCACTCAGGACCATTGTGTACCCTCACCCAGGATCATTGTGTACCCTCACCCAGGGTCATTCTGTACCCTCACCCAGGACCATTGTGTACCCTCACACAGGAACATAGTGTAGCCTCACCCAGGATCATTGTGCACACACACACAGGACCAGTGTGTACCCTCACCCAGGATCACTGTCTAGCCTCACCCAGGATCACTGTGTACCCTCACCCAGGACTATTATGTACCCTCACCCAGGATCACTGAGTACCGTCACCCAGGATCATTGTGTACTCTCACCCAAGACTATTGTGTACCCTCACCCAGGATCATTGTGGAGCCTCACTCAGGATCATTGTGTACCCTCACCCAAGTTAACTGTGTACCCTCACCCAGGATCATTGTGTACCCGCACCCAGGACCATTGTGTACCCTCACCCAGGACCATTGTGTACCCTCACCCAGGACCATTGTGTACACTCACCCAGGACCAGTGTGTACCCTCACCCAGGACCATTGTGTAGCCTCACCCAGGATCATTGTGTACTCTCACCCAGGACTATTGTGTACCCTCACCCATGATCATTGTGTACCCACACCCAGGATCATTGTGTACTCTCATCCAGGACCATTATGTATCGTCACCCAGGATCATTGAGTACCCTCACCCAGGATCATTGTGGAGCCTCACTCAGGATCATTGTGTACCCTCACCCAGGTTAACTGTGTACCCTCACCCAGGATCATTGTGTACCCGCACCCAGGACCATTGTGTACCCTCACCCAGGACCATTGTGTACCCTCACCCAGGACCATTGTGTACCCTCACCAAGGACCATTGTGTACCCTCACCCAGGATCATTGTGTACCCACACCCAGGATCATTGTGTACTCTCATCCAGGACCATTATGTATCCTCACCCAGGATCATTGAGTACCCTCACCCAGGATCATTGTGTACCCACACCCAGGATCATTGTGTACTCTCATCCAGGACCATTATGTATCCTCACCCAGGATCATTGAGTACCCTCACCCAGGATCAATGTGTACTCTCATCCAGGACCATTATGTATCCTCACCCAGGATCATTGTGTACCCTCACCCAGGTTAACTGTGTACCCACACCCAGGATCATTGTGTACCCTCACCCAGGACCATTATGTATCCTCACCCAGGATCATTGTGTACCCTCACCCAGGTTAACTGTGTACCCTCACCCAGGATCATTGTGTACCCGCACCCAGGACCATTGTGTACCCTCACCCAGGACCATTGTGTACCCTCACCCAGGACCATTGTGTACCCTCACCCAGGATCATTGTGTACCCTCACCCAGGAACATTGTGTAGCCTCACCCAGGATCATTGTGTACACTCACCCAGGACCAGTGTGTACCCTCACCCAGGACCATTGTGTAGCCTCACCCAGGATCATTGTGTACTCTCACCCAGGACTATTGTGTACCCTCACCCATGATCATTGTATTCCCACACCCGGATCATTGTGTACTCTCATCCAGGACCATTATGTATCCTCACCCAGGATCATTGAGTAACCTCACCCAGGATCATTGTATGGCCCCAGTCAGGATCATTGCGTACCCTCAACCAGGATCATTGTGTCACCTCACCCAGGTCAATTGTGTACCCTCACCAAGGATCATTGTGTACCCTCACCCAGGACCATTGTATAGCTTTACCCAGGACTATTGTGTACCCTCTCCCAGGATCATTGTGTACCCTCACCCAGGACCATTATGTATCTTCACCCAGGATCATTGAGTACCCTCACCCAGGATCATTGTGTCACCTCACCCAGGTCAATTGTGTATCCTCACCAAGGACCATTGTGTACCCTCTCCCATGATCATTGTGTACCCTCACCCAGGTCTATTGTGTACCCTCACCCAGGATCATTGTGTACCCTCACCCAGGATCATTGCGTACTCAAATCCAGGATCATTGTGTACCCTCACCCAGGATCATTGTGTAGCCTCACCCAGGACCATTGTGTCAACTCACCCAGGACCATTGTGTACTCTCACCCAGGACTATTGTGCACCCTCACCCAGGATCATTGTATTCCCACACCCGGATCATTGTGTACCCACACCCAGGATCATTGTGTACTCACACCCAGGATCATTGAGTCCCTTCACCCAGGATCATTGAGTCCCCTCACCCAGGATCATTGAATGGCCCCAGTCAGGATCATTGCGTACCCTCAACCAGGATCATTGTGTCACCTCACCCAGGTCAATTGTGTAACCTCACCAAGGATCATTGTGTACCCTCACCCAGGTCTATTGTGTACCCTCACCCAGGATCATTGTGTACCCTCACCCAGGATCATTGCGTACTCAAATCCAGGATCATTGTGTACCCTCACCCAGGATCATTGTGTACCCTCACCCAGGATCATTGTGTACCCACAGCCAGGATCATTGTGTACCCTCACCCAGGACCATTATGTATCTTCACCCAGGATCATTGAGTACCCTCACCCAGGATCATTGTATCACCTCACCCAGGGCAATTGTGTACCCTCACCCAGGACCATTGTGTACCCTCTCCCATGATCATTGTGTACCCTCACCCAGGACTATTGTGTCCCCTCACCCCGGATCATTGTGTACTCACCCCCAGGATCATTGTGTAGCCTCACCCATGATCATTGTGTCACCTCACCCAGGATAATTGTGTACCCTCACCCAGGATCATTGTGTAACCTCACCCAGGAACATTGTGCAGCCTCACCCAGGATCATTGTGGAGCCTCACTCAGGATCATTGTGTACACTCACCCAGGATCATTGTGTAGCCTCACCCAGGACCATTGTGTACCCTCACCCAGATTAATTGTGTACCCTTACCCAGGATCATTGTGTACCCTCACCCAGGATCATTGTGTACCCTCACCCAGGACCATTGGGTACCCTCACCCAGGAACATTGTGTAGCCTCACCCAGGATCATTGTGTACCCTCACCCAGGATCATTGTGTACATATATCCAGGATCATTGTGTACCCTCACCCAGGAACATTGTGGAGCCTCACTCAGGACCATTGTGTACCCTCACCCAGGATCATTGTGTACCCTCACCCAGGATCATTGTGTACCCTCACCCAGGACCATTGGGTACCCTCACCCAGGAACATTGTGTAGCCTCACCCAGGATCATTGTGTACCCTCACCCAGGATCATTGTGTACATATATCCAGGATCATTGTGTACCCTCACCCAGGAACATTGTGGAGCCTCACTCAGGACCATTGTGTACCCTCACCCAGGATCATTGTGTACCCTCACCCAGGATCATTGTGTAGCCTCACCCAGGATCATTGTGCACACACACACAGGACCATTGTGTACCCTCACACAGGAACATTGTGTAGCCTCACCCAGGATCATTGTGCACACACACACAGGACCAGTGTGTACCCTCACCCAGGATCACTGTCTAGCCTCACCCAGGATCACTGTGTACCCTCACCCAGGACTATTATGTACCCTCACCCAGGACCATTGTGTCAACTCACCCAAGATCCTTGTGTAGCCTCACCCAGGATCATTGTGTACCCTCACCCAGGACCATTGTGTACTCTCACCCAGATCAATTGTGTACCCTCACCCAGGATCATTGTGTACCCTCACCCAGGATCATTAAGTACCCTCACCCAGGATCATTGCGTACCATCCCCAGGATCATTGTGTCACCTCACCCAGGTCAATTGTGTAACCTCACCCAGGACCATTATGGACCCTCACTCAGGATCATTGTGTACCCTCACCCAAGATCATTGTATAGTCTCACTCAGGATCATTGTATAGCCTCACTCAGGATCATTGTGTACACTCACCCAGGACCATCGTGTAGCCTCACCCAGGACCATTGTGTACTCTCACCTAGGTCCACTATGTATCCGCACCCAGGATCATTCAGTACCCTCACCCAGGAAAAGTGTGTAGCCTCACCCAGGACCATTGTTGACCCTCACCCAGGATCATTGTGTCACCTCACCCAGGTCAATTGTGTACCCTCACCAAGGATCATTGTGTACCCTCACCCAGGACCATTGTGTAGCCTCACCAATGATCATTGTGTACCCTCACCCAGGACTATTATGTACCCTCACCCAGGATCATTGTGTACCCTCACCCAGGATCATTGTGTACCCAAATCCAGGATCATTGTGTACCCTCACCCAGGATCATTGCCTAGCCTCACCCAATATCATTGTGTACCCTCAACCAGGATCGTTGTGGAGCCTCACTCAGGATCATTGTGTACCCTCACCCAGGATCACTGTGTCGGCTCACCCATGATCATTGTGTAGCCTCACCCAGGACCATTGTGTACCCTCACCCAGGTTAACTGTGTACCCTCACACAGGATCATTGTGTACCCTCACCCAGGACCACTGTGTACCCTCACCCAGGATCATTGTGTACCCTCACCCAGGAACATTGTTTAGCCTCACCCAGGATCATTGTGTACACTCACCCAGGACCAGTGTGTACCCTCACCCAGGATCATTGTGGAGCCTCAGGACACTGGGGCCAGTGTGTTGGTGGTTTTCTTTTTTAAGTTGGAAGATGTTCAGGTCCATTTGTCACAGTGAATCTGTTTACGACACCCAAACCTTCAGGAAAGGCGCGGGGGGAGACAAAGAGAAGTCACAAGCACATGAAGTGAGAAAAAGAGAGATATAAACTGAGAGCTGACTAAGTGACAGAGAGTGAAATAGAGTATTGGTCACAGCACAATATCTCCTTATTCTGTGTCTAATCTCCTGATGTACCTGCCCTGGGGACAGTGTAAAGAGGGAGATTTACTCAGTATAACAACATCTGCTTGACCTGGACTGATGAGTGCTTGATATGGATAGAGCAGAGGAGATTTACACTGTGTCTGAACGACAGTGGTCATACCTTGGGAAAGTGAGTTGAAGGTAGTATGGAGGGAGATTCACTTTGTATTTAACTTCATGTTGTTCCTGCCCTGGGGAATGTTTGATGGGAACAGTGTAGAAAGTGCTTTACAATATCTAACCCTATGCTGTGCCTGCCCTGGGAGTGTTTGATGTGGGCAGTGTAGTGGAATCTTTATTCTGTATCTAACCCCATGATGTACCTGCCCTCAAATATTTGATGGGGACAGTATTGAGGAAGCTTTGCTTTCAGATTTTGGAGGTGATAGTCAGGTTCTTTCTGTTTCTGAACATTACATATGTGTGAATTGTGGAGTTTATCTCCCAGTCTTTGATATTGCATGCGAGTGAGATTCACTCTGCACTCAGGATCTCTGTTATTCTTTGTACAGCTGATGGATTATGCACATATATTTAATGTTGATTTGCATATTTATGTTTGTAATTGTACCTTTAATATTATAATGTACAAATAGTTTTCTCCATGGTAGATCAATTAAAAATAAGCTGAATCTTTGAGAATCTGTCTTAATTATATAACTTGCGTGCCTTTTGAACATGGAGTAAATCTATATGATGTAAAATAGACAGTGCTGCAAATATTCAGCAGGTCAAACGGCATCTGTACAAAGAAAAACAAAATGAATCTTTCCAGCAAATGACCTTTTATCAGAGTTTGAAATGACTGGTTTGGAGAGAAATGGACTTTATTTCTTTCTCTTTTGCTCTGTTTGAGTGTTAGGATTAAAAACGTCACTGGAATTCATAGAATTCTGACAGTGTGGAAACAGACCCTTCAGCCCAACAAGTCCACACCCACCCTTCAAACAGTAACCCACCCAGATTCATTCCTCTACCATATTATTCTCTGTTTAACCTGAAACAATGGGCAATTTAGCATGGCCAATTCACCTAACCTGCACATCTTTGGATTGTGGGAGGAAAGCGGAGCACCCGGAGGAAACCCATGCAGTCATGGGGAGAATGTGCAAACTCCACACAGTCAGAGTCATAAAGTTATAGAGATGTACAGCACGGAAACAGACCCTTCGGTCCAACCCGTCAATACCGACCAGATATCCCAATCCAATCTAGTCCCACCTGCCAGCACCCAGCCCATATCCCTCCAAACCTCTTTTATATCTTTCCCCTCTCACTCTAAACCTATGCCCTCTAGTTCTGGACTCCCCGACCCCAGGGAAAAGATTTTGCCTATCCATGCCCCTCATAAGTTTGTAAACCTCTATAAGGTCACCCTCAGCCTCCAACCCTCCAGGGAAAACAGCCCCAGCCTGTTCAGCCTCTCCCTATTGCTCTAATCCTCCAACCCTGGCAATATCCTTGTAAATCTTTTCTGAACCCTTTCAGGTTTCACATCTTTCCAATAGGAAGGAGACCAGAATTGCATGCAATATTCCAACAGTGGCCTAACCAATGTCCTGTACAGGCACAACATGACCTCCCAACTCATGTACTCAATACTCTGACCAATAAATTAATGCATACCAAACGCTTTCTTCACTATCCTATCTACCTGTGACTCCACTTTCAAGGAGCTATGAACCTGCACTCCAAGGTCTCTTTGTTCAGCAACACTCCCTAGGACCTTACCATTAAGTGTATACATCCTGCTAAGATTTGCTTTCCCAAAATGCAGCACCTCATGTTTATCTGAATTAAATTCCATCTGCCACTTCTCTGCCCATTGGCCCATCTGGTCGTCTGAGGCTGGATTTGAACTTGGGTCCCTGGACTTGAACTTGGTATCTTTGAGGGGTCCTATTCTCTCCTGAGTTACCCTTTTTATTGAATCTTTGCATGTTACACCATCAGAACCACAAATACAGACACACTGTGTGAAACTGTTCACATTCCCTAAACACAGAGCCCAATATCTCGCTGCTTACTGGCTGCGAGCAGCCTGCTTAGTTCATAACTGAGAAAGGTGTCAATTCTCTCTGGTTGGTTTTGGTCACGGAATGCATTCCCCTGTCTCTCATCATCTCACTGCACAAAATTCCTCCAAACTCAGACTCTGTCACTGAGGAGGGGCATGGCCACAGTGTTGATAGCTGTTCCCTGCCAAGGAATCTCAGAATTGGCACCACTCTCTGCTTCAGTGGGCAGCACTCGCACCTCTGAGGGAGACTGTCATTGACTGAAGCTACAGCTCCTTGAGGGGAACAAGATTGAGATTGACCCTTCCTAACACAGTACTGAGGGAGTGCTTAGAATGGGACTGAACACTGTCTCTATCTCAGACTGTTGGATTGATGATGCTTCTGTGTCTCTGTGTCTCTTTGAGTGGTAATGTACGGGAACTATATGAGAAGGAATTGCCTGCATTCCTCTTTGTGTCTCAGGTGAAAGGTGGAGAGCAGGGTAGAAGGGAAACTCTGTGATGGGGAGAGTGTTATATACCGGGATCTCTGAATTAAACAAAAACTGAGTATGTCTGTCACAGATGAGCAATCTTTGCGGACATGATGAATTGCCTACACATGCTACAGGGATAGCCTGTAGTGAAAGAGCTAGAGGAGGATACAGCAAAAGGGACAGATTAAGATTAGATTACCTACAGTGTGGAAACAGGCCCTTCAGCCCAACAAGTCCACACCGACCCTCCGAACAGTAAACCACCCAGACCCATTTCCCTCTCGCTAATGCACCTAACACTACGGGCAATTTAGAATGTCCAATTCACCTGACCTGCACATCTTTGGATTGTGGGAGAAAATGGGAGCACCTGGAGGAAACCCACGCAGACATGGGGAGAATGTGCAAACTCCACGCAGCTAGTCCAAGGCTGGAATCAAACCTGGGCCCCTGGCACTGTGAGGCAGCAGTGCTAACCTCTGAGTCACGGTGCCACCCCTGATGTAGGGGCTGGGAGAGATGGCTGGGCTACAGAGGTGTTTAGAGTCTGGAGAAAGTTACAAAGACATAGAGAGAAGTGGAACCTGAAGGACATACCAGAGTTAAGGAAGGGTGTTGTGAATGAATTAAGTTACAGAGATAGGGTGTTGTGTTGGGGCTAGAAGAGGTTGCAGAGATAGGGTGGTGTGACAACTGATGCGTATTCTCTGTTCCCTCACTGAGTAGATTCTCCCAGCCCTTAGTGATCACTATTGTGTTGACAATAGTGACCATGTTTACTGGATATTACCAAGGGAAAGCACAGGGAATCATGACAGTCCCATCACTGCCCATCACTTGTACACACTTCTGTCTATGTCTGGAACTGCTTTGTGCATTCTGGAGAATAGCACATCCTAACCACAGAAAAGTGAGGGTTTTTGTAACTGTTTAATCGTGGTGAGGCCTCTTGAACCAGACAGGTCAAAGTGTGTGACCTCACAGAACAAGTGTGACCTCAGTCTGTACCTCACTGAGAGAGATCAGACATCACAACAGGTTTATAAATTGTTGCATAATCTGGGAAATTGGACGTTTGGATGTAGCTATGTTGCAAAGAAAGTATGAGGTGTATTTTTTTCACGCAACTGGAAGGTTGAAAGTGGAACTGTATGGTGTTCACACATAAAATCATGTAACTTTTGAAGAAGGTGGACTTTAATCCTCTTGTGAGCAAGACCTGGCTAAAATAAAATCTGAATAAAATCTGAATAAAATCTCATGAAAGCAGTAGAAAGTCTGGGAAGAGCACACTTGCCTTCACTGCTCAGCTCTTTGAGTATAGGAGTTGCAAAGTCATATTAAAGTTGTACAGGACATTGATGAGGCTTCTTCTGGAGTATTTAATATCTAATGCTCTCATGGTATTTGTTTTCACTTTGAGCTTTGCACTTTTGGAACCTCACAGTCCGTTTGATAAGTATCCATCCCGGCTCATTTCCCGAGTTAACCACTCTTTGAAGTAATTTTCTATATCTAATAGATCTGTTCCAGCTATCAGTTGCTTGCAAAAAGCTTGAATAAGGTTCCAATCAATGTGGACTACTTTATTACATTTGGAAGCATTAGTATGTATTCACAATGACACTGGTTGCTTTGAAGTCCCATGAGCCAGCGTCTGACTTAGGTGGTGAATCCATCAGCCGATGGTCAGGCTTGATTTTGGATCACCCGACCAAAATGCTCTATCTGGATTCAGCAGCAAGGCATACATCAGACTTTTTTTATCGAGTCATACAGCATGGAGACAGACCCTTCAGTCCAACTCATCCTTGCTGACCAGATATCCTAAATTGATCCAGTCCCATTTGCCAACACTTGGCCCATACCCCTCCAAACCTTTTCTATTCATGCTCCCATCTAGATGCCTTTTAAATGGTACAATATCCTTAACCTCATTCTGCTGTGACTGTCGTATTGGAAAATACCTGTTTTATCCACCTAATTGGTTTTTAATTAATCACTGTCCAATTCAAAGCCATCTTCCAATGTGTTCAACCTCACTCACTCTTCAAAGTTATGGTGAAGAAATACGAGCAACTTTCTTGAGTGTTCTTTCCCAGACCCTTCCCTTAATCATCAGAGAAACAGCGGGACACCATGCGCCAACACAATTTTTATGAAACTACTTTGTGCCTATCTTCCCTTGGTGAGTTCTTTGGTCAAGTGATAAATTTCTTCTGTGATGGTAATCCATGTGATGGCCCCTTGTGACAAACCCAACACACAGAGCTTCACTACAACATGTTTATATTCATTAATTGAGAATAAATAACAAACACGACTGCATGATCCAAAGTGATCAATGTGAAAGAAGAATAAATATTGCGTTGGATTCTAAAGTTTTTGACTGTGTGTGTCAGTGTGTGTGAGTGTGTACTTGGCTTACAGAAGTTACCTTGTACTCTTTTGATAGCCTTTATCATTTCCATTGTTTAAATATTGCTCTTAATCCACTGATAAAATTCTGTTTTTTTTTGTTGATTTCAACTGCAAATATTTTCCTCATCCTCCCTTGGCTTTTTCTAGTTTTTGACTTTCACTTAATCCATGTAGTTTCTCCACCAGTTTTTCTATAGTTTTAGGGTTTGTTTTACTGTTTCATGGCATCCATCGGGACACCTCTGAGGTTTTGGATCTGGAAATGTCATTATTTCTCTTTGTTGAATCATGACTACATTGTGTCTGTAAACTCTAAATTTTTAAATTCTTGCCTTGCTGAGTCATTAATATTTATTCAAGCATCTGCATCCAATTCAAATTCTCCAGTCATCCCCCAATAGGTTGGAGTGGTTATGTATGTTAGACATGGAGAAAGCTTCCTCTTGTCTGTCTGTTAAAATCCCTTACAGACAGTCTCCTAACATTAGCATAGGTCACTATTTCATTTAACTAAGCCCAGAGAAGATGTGAGGGCTGCCCATGGACAAAATGGCTGATGGCTGCTCATAGTTGGTGGAGCTTATGGGAAAATACTTGCTTAATAAAGTAGATCAACAGCAGGTCTGTATAATCAAGGTTGTTTAGATGAGATAGAATGTACAGCTGCAATTGTTCACATAGATAAGAATATTTCACAGAAATTAGTTATTTCTCTTGAATTGTTTAATCAAGATGTTACCAGGATGTAGGAAGAATGTAAATGCTTCAGAGGAGATTTACCAGGATGCTGCCTGGATTGGAGGGCTTGTCTTACGAAGAGAGGTTGAGTGAGTTCAGGCTTTTCACGCTGGAGAGAAGGAAGAAAGCTGACTTGATACGGGTGTACAAGGTAGTGAGAGGCATAGATAGAGTAGATACCAGAGACTTTTCCCCAGGGCAGAAGTGGCCATCATGAGGGGTCATAATTTTAAGGTGATTGGAGGAAGGTTTAGGGGAGATGTCAGAGGTAGGTCCTTTACGCAGAGAATGGTGCATGTGTGGAATGCACTGCCAGCGGTGGTAGTAGAGTCAGAGACATTAGGGACATTTAAGCGACTGCTGGATAAGCACATGGATGGCAATAAATTGAAGGGTGTGCAGGTTAGGTTGATCTTAGGTTAAGATAAATACTTGACACAACATCATGGGCTGAAGGGCTTGTTCTGTAATGTAATGTTCTGTGTTCTATGTTCGAACACAGACCAGTATTTTCTAGGAACAGATAAGAGGGATGTGGAGAATTCACACTTGTGAAAGATTGTTGACAGATTGAACATGCGTAAGTGGCGAGTCTTTCATTTCTTGTTTGTTTGACATATTGCAACAATCTTCAAAAGCAAGGAGTTACTTTGTTTGAACCATTAGGTTCTTCTTAACCTGTACAAAGTGTACTAAACCCGAGGGTTCGAGATGCTGAATGAGCAGACCTTTACAATAGTGTAGGGTTACACTGGATGAACATTTGGAGATGTTCTTTCTTTCACGGTTCTAAACTCTCAAAAGGGAATCTTGAAATGACTAATATTTGCAATCTCCATCTAACCATGAATTCACCCGACCTCTTACAATGCTGAATGACATCTTTGTGATTCTAATTTTCAGAGATGCCCTGCACTGAGCTCCTCCACCATTGCCTATGTTTCACTGGTGCCCTCACTGGAGACCAGACCCTCTCAAAATATTTGAAGAAGGTAGCATAGACTCAAACTTTTTCTCATTTAAAGGCAAATATAAAATGTCTGTTCCTGAAGCAGCACAATTGGTCAAACTATTCGACGTTAAGCAAAACACAATTTATTTAAATACTGTAGTTAACATACAATGAAAGAAAGAGGAATTTAGAGAAATTTAATTTTATTGGAAACTTAATAATAGATACAGCTGAAGATCTGTACCCCTCCTGAGTGGCCCCTTAGTTCAAGATCGGTCAAAAGATTCACCAGGAGTACGGTCTGTTTAAAGCAAGGTTACCAGTTTCATAAATTAAGGCAGTCTGGCGTAGATTTGTCCAGCAAAACACAAGTTAAAAGCTTCCGTGGAGAAATGGCGCAATTACATTAGAAAATTGCACATTATTTATATGCTTATTTTTAAGAGATAGTACAGCCTTAGTTACAAGAAAAGACCAATCACATGATTTACAGCAGGTTAGTCCAGTGATACTTCCTGAGAAAGGGTTCTTAATTACAAGAAGAGTCCAATCAACTGTAATATGGTGACATGATTGACAACAGGCTAATCTAATGATATTTTCCAGGAAACAGATTGTTATACGCACATAATCACCCCATGTTTGCTAGTTCAAGGTTAGTTAAAATACCAAATCACTGTCTTATAATTCATATTATGAAAAGTCCTTTGTATTCTCTTATCTTCTATTTAGCTTAACTCAGCAAAGCAGCAGTACAAGTTCACAGAGTCAAATCATGACTTTCAGCTATTTTGTTGTGTTATTTCAAACTGAGGAGCCATTTTGTGGTTAATAAAAATCTACATATACTTGCTGCTTCTGACAACAGCCTAAATTCAAATTTTAGGTCCTCACAGCAAATATTACTAATTAGGGGAGGTGATGGCCTAGTGGTATTATCATTAGACTGTTAATCCAGAGACGCAGGTCATGTTCTGGGGACCCAGGTTCAAATCACACCATGGTAGATGGTGGAACTTGAATTCAATGAATTAAGGATCTAATGACCACTATAAGTCCATTGCCAATTGTCAGGAAAAGCCCATCTGGCTCACTAACATGCCTAAGGGAAGGAAGCTGCCATCCTTATCTGGTCTGGCCTACATGTGACTCCAGACAATCTAACAAAGTGGTTGACTCTCAACTGCTCTCTGGCCAATTAGGGATGGGTAATAAATGCTGTCTACCTAATGACGCCCTCATCCTGTTACAGAATAAAGAGAAAAAAAATCCCATAAACACAACACTTGGCAAAAAGGAAACTTCAGACACAGATTCTCACATGCAGTTCTCCAATCCAGGATGAAACAAAATCATGAGAAAGTTCAGAGTGGCAGCTGGGAGACATTCAATGAAGCTTCCAACTTTTTTGAGACCCCAATATCTTCTGCTGAAAGCTAAACCTAAAAGCTAAAATAAAACTAGAGGGCATGGTCTGTGGGAGCTGACCACACCCAGACTGCTTCCATTGTTCCAACTTTAAAAAAAACCTCAAGGTCTCACAAACTGTTTACTCATGTGGTCTTCTGTAGCCGGCTCACTACCTCTGCCTTACATCCTCTCTTGAAAAATACAGGGCAAAATAATCTCCCGAATGTCATAACATCGTGACAACTCCTACCTGCAATGGAATGACTTGAACTCAAACGTGGATCTTAAACAGCGACAAAACACAGATAGAAAGTTTACTTACTTCCTGTTTTTGCGTACAACCTTTATTCAGTGATACAGAGTCAGTGCTTTGAGGCTAAAACGTGAGACAGAACCTGTTTCTGCTGAGTGTCTTCATTCAGTGAGAAGGGGTGCAGCCCCAGTGGGATCTCATCATTGTATTTCAGATTTCCTGTTCAGTCTACAGCATTCCAGCCCGTGGTCGCAGTACAGTGGGAAAAACTCCTATTGTTTACTGCAATAGACTTTTCGACACACTGCTCCACATCAGTCCAGAGCTCCAGGAATTCTAAACTATAATCTGAAAAATATATTGATTGAAATAGGAAGAATAAGAAAACAGTATAAAGCTGATGAGGTCAGCAGCGTTTCTGTGCCTAACTTTGCACCACATTTTACTTCCTGTTTCATTAACACTACAAACTGTACCACAAGCCCCACCATCCAAACTTAAATATGTGACAGCCTCCTCAGAATTACAATGAGAATAAATTTCTAATGACTCCGGGCAGGTCAGTTTGACACCAGCACTGTGTACACCGTGAGTAGAGTCATAGAGATGTACAGCACAGAAACAAACCCTTAGGTCCAACCCATCCATGCCGACCAGATATCCCAACCTAATCTAGTCCCAACTGCCAGCACCCACCCATATCCCTCCAAACCCTTCCTATTCATATACCCATCCAAATGCCTTTTAATTGTTGCAATTGTACCAGCCTCCACCACTTCCTCTGGCAGCAGGAGAATTGACGTTTCGGGCATGAGCCCTTCTTCAGGAAGCCTTCTTCGGCTCATGCCCGAAACGTCGATTCTCCTGCTCCTTGGATGCTGCCTGACCTGCTGCGCTTTTCCAGCAACACATTTTCAGCTCTGATCTCCAGCATCTGCAGTCCTCACTTTCTCCTATGGATAATATCACCAGTAAACAGCAGAAAGTGGCTTGGGGAATTTAACAGACTGAAGATTGCAGTGATGGAGTTTAGTATAAAAAACTAACGAGAGAAAGCAACGTCCAAACTACAACGTTTTAAATGTGAACAGGATTAGATTTGCTTGGTGTTCATGTGCATAGATCCTGAAATGTGACAGGATCAGCTGAAGGGGGAAATGGCAAACATTAGATATCGCCAATGAAACATTGAGTAATAAAAGACAGAAAAGGCATGAAAAGAAAACAGTACTGTTCCTGGAAAACTGAAATATAACCTCAGCAGGTCTGGCAGCATCTCTGATGAGAGAACCAGAACCCATTTCTCCCACACCAGTCCCTGAGTCTCAATGTATCTCCCTAATCTTATGCCAATTAACACTTGGCACAGATATTAATCTAGACTTCTGACGTTCAGCTTCTTCATTAGACATTCAGGTCCTGATAGTGACTCAGCAGGACCTTGTTTCTTGCCTGGTATATGTTGTCAGTACCTACATGGATCAGTAAAATGGTATTCAGTCCATTCCATTGTAAGCTTGTCTTCAGCCTTGAACCTAAATCCTGAAATGCAGCATGGGAAGGAAACACAACCTCCTGGACTCACGCTCATCACTGCTAAAACAAGGTGCCATTCCTGTTATTATATTGTCCCCTGTTATCATCCCTTGGAATTTTACAGCACTGACATGGGTCTTTCAGCCCCTGCTGTTGTACTGAACATAACGCCAAATTAAATTAACCCAAACAACCTAAGGTCCATATCTCTCCATTCCTTGCATATTCAGGTGAACAAAGAACAAAAGAGAAGCACTGGAACAGACCCTTCGCTCCCCCGCCCCAAGCCTGTGCCAATCATGATGCTCTAACTAAACTACATAGCAAATTTTCTGCCCTTATTCGGTCTGTATCCCTCTATTCCTTCCCTATTCATGTAACCATCCAGATACCTCTGAGATGTCACCAACATGCCTGCCTCCACCACTTCATCTGGCAGTGCGTTCCAGGCTCTTACCACTGTCTGCGTGAAAAACCTCCCTCGCCAATCTCCCTTAAACATCCCCCCTCTCACCTTGAACCTGTGCTCCCTCGTAATTGAAACTTCAACCCTGAGAAAAAGCCTCTGACTATCCACCCTATCCATGTCTCTCATAATTTTGTAGACTTCTATCAAGTCTCCTCTCGGCTGCTGTCTTTCCAGTGAAAACAATCCTAGTCTTTTTAACCTTTCCTCATAAGCAATACCCTCAAGACCAGGCAACATCTGGGTGAACCTTCTCTGCATCCTTCTGGTAATGATGTGACCAAAACAGCAGATCTGGAGGAAGGTATAGGTGGTCTGATTAGCAAGTTTGCAGATGACACTAAGATTGGTGAAGTAACAGATAGTGAAGGGAACTGTCAGAGAATGCAGCAGAATACAGATAGATTGGAGAGCTGGGCAGAGAAATGGCAGATGGAGCAATGGCAGATCCGGGCAATCGCGAGGTGATGTATTTTGGAAGATCCACTTCAAGAGTGAGCTATACAGTAAATGGAAAAGCCCTGGGGAAAATTATGTACAGAGAGATGTGGGTGTTGAGGTCCATCGTTCCCTGAAGGTGGCAATGCAAGTCAGTAGAGTGGTCACGGAGGCATACGGCATGCTTTCCATCATCAGTCAGGGTATTGAGTACAAGAGTTGGCAGGTCATGTTACAGTTGTATAAGACTTTGGTTTGGCCAAATTTGGAATACTGCGTACAGTTCTGGTCGCCACATTACCAAAAGGATGTGGATGCTTTGGCGAGGGTACAAAGGAGGTTCATCAGGATGTTGCCTGGTATGGAGGGTGCTAGCTATGAAGAGACATTGAGTAGATAAGGATTATTTTCATTAGAAAGACAGAATTTTAAGGGGGACCTGATTGAGATCTACAAAGTCATGAGAGGTATATACAGGGTGGATAGCAAGAAATCTTTCGCCAGAGCGGGCGACTCAATTACTAAGGGTCTTGAGTTCAAGATGAGAGGGAAATAGTTTAAGGGGGTTGTGCGTGGAAAGTTCTATACACAAAGGGTGGTGGATACCTGGAATGCGTTACCAGCGGGAGGTAGTAGAGGCGGGCACGATAGTGTCATTTAAGATGTATCTCGACAGATGCATGACTGGGTAGGGAGCAGAGGGATACAGATCCTTAGAAAATAGGTGACAAGCAGTAATGTAGTTAACTCAGCCAAATTAGGGAGATTGAAACAATCCTTGGATAAGCACATGGATGATGATGGGATAGTGTAAGGGAACGAGCTGGGAATAGTTCACAGGTCGGCGCAACATTGAGGGCGGAAGGGCCTGTTCTGCGCTGTATTGTTCTATGTTCTATGTTCTAAGTTTAGATAGAGGATCTGGATTGGCGCAGGCTTGGAGGGCCGAAGGGCCTGTTCCTGTGCTGTAATGTTCTTTGTTCTTTTTTGCTCAATATTCCAAATGTGGGCCTAACAAGGGTTTTATATAGCGGCAACATAGTCAACTCTTGTACTCCATTCCCCAGCCGATGAAGGCAAGCATGCCATATGCCTTCGTAATCACCTTGGCAACCTATGTTGTCACTTTTGGGGAACTGTGGACATACACGCCCAGATCCATCTGTATGTCAATGTTCCTAAGGGTTCTGCCATCTACAGTATAACGCATACCTAAAGTTTATCATCCGAGATGCATCACCTCACATTTGTCTGAATTAAACACCATCTGCCATTTCTGTGCCTTTGTCGCCAATCAATCCTGTTACATCCTTTGACAGTCGTTGGTAACGCCACCAAACTTCATGCCATGTGTTTATCTGAAAGTCTCTTAAACGCCCTTATCATATCTGCCTCCACCATCACCACCCCAGCAATGTGTTCGCACTTCTACCACTCTCTGGGTAAAACGCTTGCCCCTCACATATCCTCTGAACATTCTCACTCTTGCCTTAAATGTATGCACCCTAGTTTTGGACATTGCAACTCTGGATCCCGACCGCCAAACCTATTTATGCATCTCATAATTTTAAAGACTTCTATAAAGTCTCTATTAAGCCTCCACCACTCAAGAGAAAACAATCTTAGATTTTCTTGCCTCTCCTTATAGTGCATCCTGTTAAACCTCTTCTGCACCCTCTCCAAAGCTTCCATGTCCTTCCTGTCATGGGATGAACAGAATTGAACACAATACTTTAAGTGTGGCCTAACCAAAGCCTTACAAAGCTGCAACATGACATCCTGACTCTTGTATTTGGATCAATGGTGCTGGAAGAGCAGTTCAGGCAGCATCCGAGGAGCTTCAGCAAAATCGACGTTTCGGGCAAAAGCCCTTCATCAGGAATAAAGGCAGAGAGACTGAGGCGTGGGGAGATAAGCTAGAGAAGGGTGGGGAGAGAGTAGCATAGAGTGGGGGAGGGGATGAAGGTGATAGGTCAGGAAGGAGAGGGTGGAGTGGATAGGTTGAAAAGGAGCTAGGCAGGTCGGACAAGTCCGCACAAGTCAAGGGGACTGGAAGTTTGAAACTAGGATGAGGTGGGGGAAGGGGAAATGAGGAAGCTGTTGAAGTCCACATTAATGCCCTGGGGTTGAAGTGTTCCGAGGCGGAAGATGAAGCGTTCTTCCTCCAGGCGTCTGGTGGTGAGGGAGCGGCAGTGAAGGAGGCCCAGGACCTCCATGTCCTCGGCAGAGTGGGAGGGGGAGTTGAAATGTTGGGCCACGGGGCGGTTTGGTTGATTGGTGCGGGTGTCCCAGAGATGTTCCCTGAAGAGCTCTGCTAGGAGGCGCCCAGTCTCCCCAATGTAGAGGAGACCACATCGGGAGCTGAGGGCTACACTCTCTCAGAATTGCAAAGGGCCCACTCTGTACTACATCCTCAGGAGAATCCATACTCTCAACAAACAGTATTTCAATTCCATCTCAAACATCAAAAACTGTAAGTACAACAAACCTTTATCCACCCACCTCCATAACCAGCGCTCCTCAAACATTCCAGAAGATTCCCCTGGCCTCGGAAACGCCATTAGCCATGCGGCTGATGCAGCTACCACCCCCAAGCTGATTGATGATGTCACTTCCGCCCCCATCATGGCCACTCCCACAGCTACTTCCGCCCCTCACATCATTGCCGATGCCACATGCTCAGTGACTTCCGCCACCCCTACTGCCGTATCTGCCACCACTTCCACCCCCACAAGCACCACTCACCTGCATTCTGCTGACACGCCCCCCACAGACCCCACTGTCACTATCCCCACCCCTCAGAACCCCGAGGGGAGCACTACCCCTGCTCATGCCTCCACCCCCATTCCCCCCACCATCACACCCACTCCAGGTACTGGCTCTGACCCCACTCCCAGCTCTACACCCACACCAGATCCCTGCTCCCAGCCCTGCCGAGTTTTCACCATCCCCCCGGACCTCCCACTCACTGAGGACGAACGATCAGTCCTCAGCAAAGGACTCACATTCATCCCCCTCCATCCACACATCAATGAATTTAATACACGCCGTGACATCAAACACTTCTTCCGTCGCCTCCCATCCGAGCTTACTTTCACAATCAGGACCCCCGCCCACCTTCTGAGGATCCCTTCGCCCACCTCCAACACACTGACTCCACCGGGACACCCCGCGCTGGCCTATTACCTGCCCTCGACCTCTTCATTTCCAACTGCCACCGGGACATTAACCGCCTCAACCTGTCTACCCCCCTCCCCCACTCCAACCTCTCACCCTCACAACGCGCAGCCCTCCAATCCCTCTGCTCTAATCCCAACCTCACCATCAAGCCAGTGGATAAAAGGGGCGCAGTGGTAGTCTGGCGCACTGACCTCTACACCGCTGAAGCCAAACGCCAACTCGAGAACACCTCTTCCCACTACCCACTTGACCATGACCCCACCCCCCATCACCAAACCATCATCTCCCAGACCATACAGAACCTCATCACCTCAGGAGATCTCCCACCCACAGCTTCCAACCTCATAGTCCGGGAACCCCGCACTGCCCGGTTCGACCTCCTTCCCAAGATCCACAAGCCTGACCACCCTGGCCGACCCATTGTCTCAGCATGCTCCTGCCCCATTGAACTTATCTCTACCTATCTCGACACTGTCCTATCCCCCCTAGTCCAAGAACTTCCCACATACGTTCGAGACACCACCCACGCTCTCCACCTCCTCCAAGACTTCCGTTTCCCCGGCCCCCAACGCCTCATCTTCACCATGGATATCCAATCCCTCTACACCTCCATCCGCCATGACCAGGGCCTCCAAGCCCTCCATTTTCTCCTCTCCAGACGTCCCCAACAGGACCCTTCCACCGACACTCTCATTCGTTTGGCCGAACTGGTCCTCACCCTTAACAATTTCTCCTTTGAATCCATCCACTTCCTCCAGACGAAAGGGGTAGCCATGGGCACATGTATGGGTCCCAGCTATGCCTGTCTCTTTGTTGGCTACGTAGAGCAGTTGATCTTCCGTAATTACACTGGCACCACTCCCCACCTCTTCCTCCGCTACATTGATGACTGCATTGGTGCCACCTCGTGCTCCCGCGAGGAGGTTGAGCAATTCATCAACTTCACCAACACATTCCACCCTGACCTTAAATTTACCTGGACCATCTCTGACACCTCCCTCCCCTTCATGGACCTCTCCATCTCCATTAGTGACGACCGACTTGACACTGACATTTTTTACAAACCCACCGACTCCCACAGCTACCTGGATTACACCTCTTCCCACCCTATCTCTTGCAAAAATGCCATCCCGTATTCCCAATTCCTCCGCCTCTGCCGTATCTGCTCCCAGGAGGACCAGTTCGACTACAGAACACACCAGATGGCCTCCTTCTTTAGAGACCGCAATTTCTCTTCCCACGTGGTTAAAGATGCCCTCCAACGCAACTCGTCCACATCCCGCACCTCCACCCTCAGACCCCACCCCTCCAACCGTAACAAGGACAGAACGCCCCGGTGCTCACCTTCCACCCGACAAACCTTTGCATAAACCAAATCATCCGCTGACATTTCCGCCACCTCCAAAAAGACCCCACCACCAGGGATATATTTCCCTCCCCACCCCTTTCCGCCTTCCACAAAGACCGTTCCCTCCGTGACTACCTGGTCAGGTCCACGCCCCCCTACGACCCACCCTCCCATCCTGGCACTTTCCCCCTGCCACCGCAGGAACTGTAAAACCTGTGCCCACACCTCCTCCCTCACCTCTATCCAAGGCCCTAAAGGAGCCTTCCATATCCATCAAAATTTTACCTGCACATCCACTGATATCATTTATTGTATCCGTTGCTCCCGATGCGGTCTCCTCTACATTGGGGAGACTGGGTGCCTCCTAGCAGAGCGCTTTAGGGAACAACTCCGAGACACCCGCACCAATCAACCAAACCGCCCCGACCGCCCAACATTTCAACTCCCCCTCCCACTCTGCCGAGGACATGGAGGTCCTGGGCCTCCTTCACCTCCGCTCCCTCACCAACAGACGCCTGGAGGAAGAACGCTTCATCTTCCGCCTCGGAACACTTCAACCCCAGGGCATCAATGTGGACTTCAACAGCTTCCTCATTTCCCCTTCCCCCACCTCATCCTAGTTTCAAACTTCCAGTCCCCTTGACTTGTGCGGACTTGTCCGACCTGCCTAGCTCCTTTTCCATCTATCCACTCCACCCTCTCCTCCCTGACCTATCACCTTCATCTCCTCCCCCACTCACCCATTGTACTCTATGCTACTCTCTCCCCACCCCCACCCTCCTCTAGCTTATCTCTCCATGCTTCAGGCTCTCTGCCTTTATTCCTGATGAAGGGCTTTTGCCCGAAACGTCGATTTTGCTGAAGCTCCTCGATGCTGCCTGAACTGCTGTGCTCTTCCAGCACCATTGATCCAGAATCTGGTTTCCAGCATCTGCAGTCATTGTTTTTACCATCCTGACTCTTGTACTCAATTTCCCGACTAATAAAGGCAAAGATGCCAAATGCCTTTTTTACCACCTTATCTACTTGTGTGGCCACTTTCAGGGAGCTATGGACTTGACCCTCAAGATCCCTCTATACATCAGTGTTGTTCAAGGTCCTGCCATTAACAGTATAATTTTCCTTAATATTTGATCTCCCGAAGTGTAGCACCTCACACCTACCTGGATTAAACTCCATCTGCCATTTCTTCACCCATATCTGTAACTGACCTATATTCTGCTGTATCCTTTGACAACCTACACTGTCCACAACTCCACTGATCATCTGTAAACTTACTAACCCATTCATCCACATTTTCATCCAAGTCTTTTATATAGATCAGAAACAGCTGAAGTCCCAGTGTAGATCCCTGCGGAACACTACGAGTCATAGACCTCCAGCCAGAAAAACACCCTTCCACCACTACTTTCTGCCTTCTGAAGCCAATTCTGAATCCATGCAGCCAAGTCACCATGGATCCCATGCACCTTAATCTTCTGCGTGACCCGAGCATGAGGGACCTTACTAAAATCCATGTAGACAACATCTACCCTTATCGATCACCTTTGTCACCTACTCAGAAAATTCAATCAAGTTGGTAAGACATGACTTGCCGTGCACAAAGCCATGCTGACTGTCCCTAATCAGGTCTTGGTTTCCCAAATGCGCACAAAATCTTGTCCCTAGGAAATCTCTCCAATAACTTGCTAACCACAGATGTGAGACTCACTGGTCTATAGTTTCCTCAATTATCTTTGTTTCCCTTCTTTAACAGAGGAAGAACATTAGCTAATCACCAGTCCTCAGGGACCTCTCCAGTGGCTAATGAGGATACAAAGATCTTGGTCAAGGTCCCAGCTATCTCCTCTCTTGCCTCTCCCAATAACCTGGGGTAGATACCATCAGGCCTTGGGACCTACCTACCTTAATGCTCTTCAAGAGACCCAGCACCACTTCTTTCTTGATCTCAAAATGTCGTAGCTCCACTTAAATCTTACTATCTTCCATGTCTTTCTCCTGGATGAATATTGACACAAAGTATTTATTTGGATCTCACTCACATCCTCTGCCTCCAGGGACAAGTTCCCTCCTTTATCCTTGAGTTATCCTAGCTTCTCCCAAGTTATTCTCTTGTTTTTCATGTGTCTGCAGAATGCCTTGACATTCTCTTTTGCCCTACTTCCTGAGATCATTTCATGGCCCCTTTTTCACTCTTATTTCCCTGCTTGAGTTCTTTTTTGCTTTCTTTATATTCCTTATGGGCCCTGCCCAATTTTAGTTTCCTAAAACTTACATAGGCTTCTTTTTTCCTTTTGGCTAAATTCATAACCTCCCTAGTTATCCAAGGATCCCTTACCTTGCTATCCTCGTCCTTCCTCTTTGCTGGAACATGCCCACCCTGAGTTCTCATCTGCAAGTCTTTAAACAGTTCACACATGTCAAATGTGGACTTGCCTAACAACAGCTTCTCTCAATTAATGCTCCTAAGCTCCTGCCTAATACTGACATAATTTACCCTCCCTCGATTTGGTGCCTAGTCACAAGGTCCTGACATATCCTTATTCATAGTTATCTTCAAACTGAAGGAGTTGTGATCACTATTTCCAAAATGCTCTCCCAAACTCCCTGACTAGACTCATTAGCCAATATAATGTTCAGTATGATCCCTCTAGGTGGACTATAGGCATACTATTTCAAGAAACCCTCTTGGATGTACTTAACAAATTCTGCCCCATCTAAGCTTCTTTATCGAAGGGAGTCCCAGTCAATACTGGGGAAGTCAAAGTCACCCACTATGACAACTCTGTTGTTATTGCAAAGAGCTATAGAGATGCACAGCATGGAAACAGACCTTTCAGTCTAACATCTTTGCAAAATCGGCCCACGTATTTGTTCCTCAATGTATTTGTGGCTGTTGGTAGGTCGACTGTATAATCCTATCAGAGTGACAGTACTCATCTTAATTTTGAACTATACACCTAGTGCCTTGATGGATAGCCCTCCAATCTCTTCCCTCGCCTCCTGTAGTAACATAGGGTATCTCCCGTCTGGCCCGGGGACATACCTATGCTCATGTTTTACAAAATTTCCAGCACATCCTCCTTCTTAACATCAACCTGTTAGAAAATATCAGCCTGTTTCACACTGTCCTTACAACCAACAAGGTCCCTCTCACTAGTGAATACTGAAGCAAAGTATTCATTAAGGACCTCTCCTACTTCCTCCATCTCCAGGCACCAGTTCCCTCCACTATCTCTGATCGGCATTACCCTCACTCTGGCCAACCTCTTGTTCCTCACAGAAGTGGAGAACACCTTAAACCTACCTGCTAAGGCTTTTCCATGCCTCCTTCTCGCTCTCCTCAGTCCATTCTTCAGTTCCTTCTGGCTGCCTTGTAACACTCTAGAGTCCCGTCTGATCCTTGCCTCCTCAACCTTAAGTAAGCCTCCTTCTTCCTCTTGACCAGATGTTCCACATCCCTTGTCATCAAAGGTTCCTTCATTCTACCATCCCTTCTTTATCTCAATCGAGTAAACCTATCCAGCACTCAAAGCAAGTGCTCCCTAAACAACATCCACATTTATGCTGTGCATTTCCTTGAGAATTTCTGTTCCCAGTTTATGCTCCACAATTCCTGCCTTATAGCCCCTCCCCTAATTAAATACTTTCCCACACCATCTGCTCCTATCCCTTTCCATGACAAAAGTAAAAATCAGAGAGTTATGATCACCATCACCAAAATGGTCTCCCACCAAGAGAGCTGACATTTGACCTACTTCGTTGCCAAGGACCAAATCCAATATGGTCTCCTCTCTAGTCGGCCTATCTATATATTGATTTAGGAATCCTTCCTGGAGACACATGACAAAATCTTCTCCATCCAAACGATTTGCACTAAGGAGGTTCCAATCAATGTTCGGGAAGTTGAAGTCACCCAAGACAACTTGTGCACCTTCCATAACATAAGAACTAATAGGCCATCTTGCCTGCTCCACCATTCAATAAGATCATATCTGATCTTTTCGTGGACCCAGCTCCACTTACTCACTCTCTCACTGTATCCCTTAATTCCTTTATTGTTCAAAAAAATCTATCTTAGCTTTAAAACATTTCCTGAAGTAGCGTCAACTTCTTCCCTGGGCAGGGAATTCCATAGATTACCCACCCCTCTGGGTGAAGAAGGTCCATCTCAATTCAGTCCTAAATCTGCTCCCTCTCATCTTGAGGCTATGTCTTCTTGTCTTAGTTTCACCTGCCAGTGGAAACATCCTCTCTACTTCTATCTTATCTATTCCCTTCACAATTCTATATGTTTCTATAAGATCCCCCCTCATTCTTCTAAATTCCAATGAATATAATCCCAGTCTACTCAGTCTCTCCTCATAAGCCAACCCTCTCAACTCCGGAATCAACCTGGTGAAGCTCCTCTGCACCCACTCTAGTGCCAGTATATCATTTCTCAAGTAAGGAGACAACAACTGCAAGCAATACTCCAGGTGTTGCCTCACCAGCACCAGTACAGCTGCAACATAACCTCTCTGCTTTTAAATTCAACTCCTTTAGCAACATAGGACAAAATCCCATTTGCCTTCCTAATAACTCACTGTACCTGCATACCAACCCTCTGTGACTCATGCTCAACGACACCCAGGTCCCTCTGCATAGCAGCATGCTGCAACTTTTTACCATTCAAATAATAATTCTGCTACTCCGACCAAAATGGATGACTTCACATTTATTAACATTGTATTCCATCTGCCAGACCTGTGCTAGTTTTTTTTTCACATGTTCTATCTTACTTTTATTTATAGCTCTTTTGGGGGCTTTATGTTTACCTTTAAAATTTTCCCAAACTTCTAGTTTCCTACTGGTCTTGGCCACTTTGTATGCCTTCTCTTTCAATTTGATAGCTTCCCTTGTTTCCTTAGAAATTCATGGCAGATTACCCCTTTTCTCACAGTCCTTCCTTTTCATTGGAATATACTTTTGCTGAGCAATTTGAAAAATTGCTTCGAATGTCCTCCATTGTTCGTCAACTGTCCCACCATAAAAGTTTTGTTTCCAGTTTACTTTAGCCAAGTCCTCCCCTATTCTATTCTAGTCTCCCTTGTTTAAGCACAGGACCCAGTTTTGGATTTTATCTTCACACTCTCCATCTGTATTCTAAATGCAACCATACTGTGATTGCCTCTTCCAAGAAGATCCCTGACTATGAGGTCATTAATTATTTCTGTCTCATTACACAGGACCAGATCTAGGATAACTTGCTCCCTTGTCAGTTCCATTACAGATTGTTCAAGGAAACTATCACGGATACACTCAATGAACTCCTCCTCAAGGCTACTCTGACCAACCTGGTTCGACCAATTGACATGTAGATTATAGCCGTACTATTTTTACAGATATTAGTTATTTCTTTGTTTATTGTTCGCCCCAATGTGATGTCATTATTTTATGGCCTATGTTGTGCTTATCAGTGACTTTTTCTTCATAGAATTTCTAATTTCCACCCAAATGGATTCAACCTTATTCTCCATAGAACCCATATCATCTCTCAGCACCGCTCTGATATCGTCCTTGAATATCAGAGCTACACCACCTCCTTACGTTCCTGTCTGTCCTTCCGAATACTCTGATACACCTGGAATATTGTGTATTCATGACCATCCTATAACCATGTCTCCATAATGACTACAAAATCAAATGAATTTGTGATGATTTGCACCATTAACTCATCTACCTTGTTCCAAATGTTATGAGCTTTCAGGTAAAGTTCTTCTTGGCAACTTTCTTACCCTCATGATTTTCATCATCTCTAATATCTCCTGAATTATCCTTCCTTTTTTCTTCTTTCATAGTCTGCATTGAACTTAAACCATCCTGCGTACATGCTATCCTGTTGCTTATCTTTGTGATTGCCATCATACTTCCTGTCGCTTTCCCTTTCCCTTCCCCCCGACTCACAAGTTTAAAGTCCTAGTGACCACCCTACTTATCCTTTTCGCTCGAACACTGGTTCCAGATCAGTTCAGGTGGAGACCATCCCATTGGTACAGATCTCTTTAGTTCCAAAGCTGATGTCAATGCCCCATGAAATGGAATCCCTCTTTCCCACACCATTCCCTTCGCCACATGCTTCCTTCCCAAATTTTCTTATCCCTAAGCCAATTTGCATGTGGCTCAGGCAGTCATCCGGAGATTATGACCATCGAGGACCTGTTCCTTAATTTCGCTCCTGGTGCTTGATAATCCCCAAACAGGTCCTCCATCCTAGCCTTGCCTATGTTGTTAGTCCCAATGTGGGCTAAATCAACTAGATCCTCCCCCTCACCCTCCCACTCAAATATCCATTCAAACTGGTCAGGGATGTCCTGCACCCTGGCACCGGGCAGGTAACACACCATGCGGGACTCCCGATTCGACTTGCAAAGGATACTATATATCTCCCTAATTTTAGAATCCCCGATAACTAGCGCTTGTCTTTTTGCTCCCCCACCTCTTGAATGACCTTATGCACCATGGTGCCATGGTCAGCTGGCACATCCTGCCCGCAGCCCTTTTCCTCCTCCATACAGGGAGCAAGTACTTCATACCTGTTGGATAAGATCAAAAGCTGAGGCTCATCCATTCTTGAACTCAGGATCCCCCTGCCTGCCTCACTTGCAATCACACCCTGCTGTCCCTGATTACTGCCTGAATTTGAACTACTTAATCTCCCAGGTGTGACTGCCTCCTGAAACAAAGCGTCCAGGTAACTCTCCCCCTCCCGGATGTACCGCAGTGTTTGAAGCTCAGATTCCAGATCATCAACTCTGAGCCGGAGTTCCTCTAACGATCAACACTTGCTGCAGATGTGCTCACTGCTGTTCACAATGGGAACAGCCAGCTCCCACATCGTGCAGCTACAGCACATCACCTGCCCAGCCATCTCTAACTAGCTAACTAATTTATTAATTTATACAAATTTATGAGTTAAAAAAATTTCTAGTACTTCTCTGGTATGGTCTTGTTCAAATAACCAATTAATAGACAAATTCAAAAAAGTACATTTTAACCAAACACACAATACAGAAGAAATATAAATGGAAGAGCCTTACCTTCTAACCCACCACAGAGTCTTTTTTTGGTTGGATGAGGAGGACGTATAGTGTCTTGGGTTCAGCCACTACCCAAATATATTCTTGGCAGCCACCTGGTCCTCGCTGCAGCCTCTCCCTCTGCTGCTGTAAAAAAAGATTGCAACACATTTTAGAAGAAATTTTAAAGTGTGGATACAGTAAAGAACAGGGCTAACAATATTCCTACAGCAAAATCCCACCATTCATCCAGCAGAATTGGCAAGATAGGGAATGTCTGATCACCATAGAGAGAGCTTGTTGAAATGCCCAAGGGGAATGGTTGTCTTTTCATTGATGTTACCAGAGATCCACTGCCCAGTGATTGTAAATGCTGTCTTTCAGTTTGATGGTTCATCTAAACATGGCAAATCTGGCTGGAAAGAAGGAGTTAGATTTTGTTCTTCAAGCTAATGGGATACAAAGGTCAAAAGCAGGATACTGAGTTGATGATCAGTCACGATCAAAAAAAAAGTGGAATATGTTTGTTCCTATATCTATTAGGATGGGGTCGGGGGAGGTTTTGGCAAAGCCAGGTACAGTCTCAGGGTGAGTAGTAACTCTGAAATTGAGAGAATGATCTTCACAGAATAGCTGGTGAGTTTTTAAGATTCTCTTCTCCAGAATTTCTGGATATTGTGGATGTTTAGTTTTAGCAAAGTCACCATTGTCCTGGAGGGTCACTCGCTCAGGACAGAGAGGTGGTTGGTGGTGAGTTTAACCTGAGGGTTACCATAGGGTTGAGAAGGCAGGACCTTCAGGGTGACCTTAACTGGTACGGGAACTGAGGTCCTACTATCAGTATCTCTCCTCGTCACAAAGGAGACATCCAGCCAAGTGAGCTAATGAACCCCTTAAGAATGAGCATGTTCCACACTGAGATGAACAGATTTCTTTGTCTGAAGTCAGGTTTGATTGAATTCAATGGCTGAAAATGTACAATGCAATGTAGGATCTTCATTTGCTCACATTTCTCATTCCCAGTTTCAATGTAATTTCCAGTCCTAATCAAAATCTGTGAGCTGCTATTGAGTCCAGGAGAAAGGGTCGCAAGAGATCATGATCCAATCTCCACACATGACAAATCCTCATTACATGCATCAGATACTATTAACTGGAAGTTCTGGATATTTTCCCATTTCACTGCTTGGGTGCTAACATCAATTGTAAGTTCTCTACTTCATGCTCAGCCTGATGCCCACTCATTCAATGTCATCCATTAATTTGTGTTGTTGCTGCTCAAACCATTTCAGTATAAAAAAAGCATCCACTTAGAAGACTCTTGTGATTCCGTGGTAGTGTCCGTACCTCTGAGCTAGGAGATAATATCTTTAAAACAAGAAAACACTAACTATCTTATCTACGCAATCAGGTATCCATAGATCAGTGGCTTTTACACACAGAACTGTTTTACATACAATTCCCAAACATGCCTTACTATCATAGTCAAGTGATCTCAGTTATTTACAAAGGCCAGAAACAAATCATTTAATAAAACAAGAAGACATTTCAGACACAGTCGACTAAGAGATTGAATACATTGTCAGGTACTCAAACAAAACCAAACCCTGAAGAAAAAAGACTGGCTTCTTCTGTAGCAACCACAAGAGCCACAAAATCAAATACCAGTGATTTCACCAGCAGAGAGACCACTCAGGCAGACATTTATGTAGTTGGAGTGACAAAAGCCTGACTATCAAGGTGTGTTCTGTCTTTCTAGCTACACTCAGTGAGGAGTGACTATGTTCTTTGACTATGACTTACCATGAGCTGATTCTCAGCTGGGTGTTGGTAGATGAGTGAGTGCCAGGCCCAGTCACGCTGTTGTTTCAGTGTTCATATTGTAGGGTCATGTGTTTTGGCTCCTGCCCAGATCTTCCATACATGAGTTCAGCCAGGAACATCATCAGTCCATTTAATGCATGACTGGAGGACATGAGGTTACATTGTTGCTGTAGTGACCAATCAGACAACTTGGATTAATCATTAAAGGTGGGATTCTATGTTCCACCACAGCAGTTATGAAGTTTCTGCTCGGTGGATTAAATTAGTTTGGAATGATATTCATGAGAGCAGTGAAGTCCAAGAGATGGCTGTTTCAAATAGGTGTAGAAGCTGCCTACTGCAGAGCCACAGTAAGGTGGACAGTTAAGAAACTCTGAACTGAGTTACAGTAACACAGTTGCATCAACATCCAAAAGAAGAACTGAAAGACAAACTAAAACTAAAATGACAGAGCATCTGGAATTGTTCTCAGCATCAGAGACAATGGGGATGGGAGAGGAGGAAACAAGAACCAGGAGGTCACAGACTAAGGATAAGGGGTCGGCCATTTTGAACAGATTTGAAGAGAAGTTTCTTCACCAAGACAGAGGTGAGCCTATGGAATTCTCTGCCACAGGATACTGTCAAGGCCAAAACATTGAAGTCATTCAAGAAAAATGCAGTTAAAAATCACACAACACCAGGTTCTCGTCCAACAGGTTTATTTGGAAGCACTAGCTTTTGGAGCGCTGCTCCTTCATCAGGCAGTTGTGGAATATGTGATCATAAGCCATAGAATTTATAGTAAAATAGTTTCAGTATCGTGGAGCTGTAATGATTCAGATTAAGTCTTTCATCTGGTAGAATGGAAAATGATATTTTCAGGTCTTTAATATGTAAATCCCAGAACTCCTTTTAAGTTACATTCTTAAGTTAGCTGGAGTTTTTCTAACATAGTACATGGAACATGACATCGCAGTATAGGCCCTTCGGCCCTTGATGTTGCGTTGACCTGTGGAACCAATCTGAAGCCCATCTATCCTACACTATTCCATTCTCATCCATATGTTTATCCAATGACCATTTAAATGCCTTTAAAGTTGGGGAGTCTACAACTGTTGCAGGCAATGCGTTCCACACCCTGTCAACTCTCTGAGTAAAGAAACTATGTCTGACATCTGTCCTATATCTATCACCCCTAAGTTTAAAGCTATGTCCCCTTGTGCTAGCCATCACCATCTGAGGAAAAAGGCTCTCCCTGACCATCTGATTAGCTGATATGTCTCAATTAAGTCACCTCGCAACTTTCTTCTCTCTAAAGAAAACAGCCTCAAGTCCCTCAGTCTTTCCTCATAAGACCTTCCCTCCATGCCAGGCAACATCCTAGTGAATGTCTTTCCAAAGCTTCTACATCATTCCTATAATGCGGTGACCAGAACTGTATGCAATACTCCAAGTGCGGCCGCACCAGAATTTTGTACAGCTGCAGCATGACCTCATGTCTCCGAAACTCGATCGCTCCACCAATAAAAGCTAACACACCATATGCCTTCTTAACAACCCTATCAACTTGGGTGGCAACTTTGAGGGATCTATGTACGAGATCCCTCTGCTCATCTACACTACCAAGAATCTTACCATTAGACCAGTACTCTTTATTCCTGTTGTTCCTTCCAAAGTGAATCACCTCACACTTTTCCATATCAAACTCCATTTGCCACCTCTCAGCCCAGCTCTGCAGCTTATCTATGTCTCTCTGTAACCTGCAATATCCTTCGGCACTATCCACAACTCTACTGACCTTGGTGTCATCTGCAAGTTTACAAATCCATCCTTCTATACCCTCATTCAGGGTATTTATAAAAATGACAAACAGTAGTGGACCCAAAACAGATCCTTGCGATACATCACTACTAGCTGAACTCCAGGATGAACATTTCCCATCAACCACCACCTTCTGTGTTCTTTCAGCTAGCCAACATCTGATCCAAACCACTAAATCACCCTCAATCCCATGCATCTGTATTTGGTGCAATAAGCTACCGTGGGAAACCTCATTAAACGACTGACTGAAATCCAAATGCACCACATCAACTGCTTAACCCTCATCCACCCGTTTGGTCACCATCTCAAAGAACTCAACAGGAGCTAGAGTAACAGACTAGTTGTTATGGGGGACTTTAACCTCCCCAATATTTATTGGGAACACTACAGTTTAAGTACTTTAGTTTTTGTCAGCTTTTATCCAGTGTGTGCAGGAGGGTTTTCTGACACAGTATGTAGACAGGCCAACAAGGGACAATGCCATATTGAATTTGTTACTGGGGAATGAGCCCAGCCAGGTGTTGGATTTGGAGGTAGGTAAGCACTTTGGCGATAGTGACCATTATTTGGTTATATTAACAACAGCAATGGGCAGGGATAGGTATATACCACAGGGAAAGAGATATAACTGGGGGAAAAGCAATTGTGATATGATTAGGCAAGATTTAGGATGCATAGGATGGGGAAGGAAGCTGCAGGGAATGGGCACAACTCAAATGTGGAGCTTATTCAAGGAACAGCTACTGTGGGACCTTGATACATATTTACTGATCAGGTAGGGAGGTAGTTGTCAAGAGAGGGAACCATGGTTTACTGAAGAAGCTGAAGCTCTTGTCAAGAGGAAGAAGAAGCTGTGAGGATGAGGTATGAAGGCTCAGTTCGGGGTCTTGAGATTTATAAGTTAGCCAGAAAAGATCTAAAGAGGGGGCTAAGAAGAGCCAGAAGGGAACATGTGAAGTTGTTGGTTGATAGGATCAAGGAAAACCCTGAGGCCTTCTATAAGTATATCAGGAATAAAAGAATGACTAGAGTAAGATTAGGGCCGATCAAAGACAGTAGTGGGAAGTTGTGTGTGGAATCTGAGGCCATACAGGAAGCATTAATGAATACTTTTCGTCAGTGTTCACATGGAAAAGGGCAATGTTAGTGAGAATATGGAGATACAGGCTACAAGATTAGATGGGATTGAGGTTGACAAAAAGGAGGTTTTAACAATTTTGGAAGATCCGAAAATAGATAAGACCCCTGGGCCGGATGGGATGAACATTTCCCATCAACCGCCACCCTCTGTCCAGCACCGCTGAAGTGTTCCCCGACTAGGAGGGAATATTCCTGCCTGGTGATTGTTGTGAAGAGTCCATTCTTCATTTGTCGTAGCGTCTGCTCTTGCCATTGTAGCATGCCTCAGGGCTTCCTTGCCTGCAGCTTATGAGATAGCCAAGTCACATGAATACTTGTTGCATACATGGTGGGAGGTTTCCCCACGTGTAATGGTGGTATCTGTGTCAACACTCTGACACACTTTGCTATAAATTCTGTGTCTTATGATTTTTCATAACTGCCTGATGAACAGCAATTCAAAAGCCCGTGCTTCCAAATAAACCTGTTGGACTAGAACATGGTGTTGTGTGATTTTTAACTTTGTCCACCCCAGTCCAACACTGGCACCTTCAAATCAAGAAAGATGTAGACATAGTTACATAGAACATAGAACATGACAGCACAGTTCAGGCCCTTTAGCCCTCAATATTGTGCCAACATTTTATCCTCCTCTAAGAT
Source organism: Chiloscyllium plagiosum (assembly GCF_037043375.1). Taxonomy (NCBI): domain Eukaryota; kingdom Metazoa; phylum Chordata; class Chondrichthyes; order Orectolobiformes; family Hemiscylliidae; genus Chiloscyllium; species Chiloscyllium plagiosum. The sequence continues at coordinate 103,862,431 of NW_028270150.1, read as the reverse complement.
TAAACTAATCCACATACCCAACATATTACAAAGCAAAGAACAAAGAACAAAGAAAATGACAGCACAGGAACAGGTCCTTCAGCCCTCCATGTCTGTGCTGATCCAGATCCTCCTGCTAAACTTGTCACCTATTTTATAATGGTCTGTATCCCTCTGCTCCCTGCCCATTTGTGTATCTGTCCAGATACATCTTAAATGATGCTATCGTACCTGCTTCTACCACCTCCACTGGCAATGCATTCCATGTTTTCACAACTTTCCATGCATATCTCCCCTAAACCTTTCCCTCTCACTTTGAAATCGTGACCCCTACTAATTGAGTCCCCACTCTGGGGAAAAAGGTTCTTGCTATCTACCCTGTCTCTCCCTGTCATAATTTTGTAGACCTCAATTAAGTCCCCCCACCTCAGTCTCCTTCTTTCTAATGAAAATAATCCTAACCTACTCAAACTCTCTTCATAACTAGCACCCTCCATACCAGGCAACATCCTGGTGAACCTCTTCTGCACCCTCTCCAAAGCATCCACATCCTTTTGGTAATGTGGTAACCAGAACTGTACGCAGTATTCCAAATGTGGCCGAACCAAAGTCTTATTCAATTGTCACATGACCTGCCAACTCTTGTACTCAATATCCTGTCCCCGATGAAGGAAAGCATGCTCTATTGACCTTCGTTGCCACCTTCAGGAAACAATTCTACCTGAACATGCAGATCTCTCTGTACAGCAATTTTCCCCAGGCCTTTTCCATTTACTGTATAGTTCGCTCTTGAATTGGATCTTTCAAAATGCATCACCTTGCATTTGCCCAGATTGAACGCTATATGCCATTTCTCTGTCTAACTCTCCAATCTATCTGTATTCTGCTGCATTCTCTGACAGTCCCCTTCTCTACCTGCTACTCCACAAATCTTAGTGTCATCTGCAAACTTGCAAATCAGACCACCTATACCTTCCTCCAAATCATGTTTTTATGTCACAAACAACAGTGGCCCCAGCATGGATCCCTGTGGAACATCACTGGTCACAGTTCTCCATTTTGCGAAACTCCCTTCCACTATTCCTCTGTGTCTCCTGTTGCCAGTTCTCTATCCATCTAGCTAGTACACCCTGGACCCTATGTGACTTTGCTTTCTTCATCAGCCTACCATAGGGAACCTTATCAAATGCCTTACTAAAGACAATGTATATGACATCTACAGCCCTTCCCTCATCAATCAACTTTGTCAATTCCTCAAAGAATTCTATTCAGTTGGTAAGGCATAACCTTCCCTGCAAACAAAACATGTTGTCTATCACTGTTAAGCCTATTTTCTTCCAAATGGGAATAGCTCCTATTCCTCAGTATCTTCTCCAGCAGTTTCTCTAACAGTGATGTCAGGCTCAATGGTCTATAAATACCTGGAGTATCCCTGCTACCCTTCTTAAACAAGGGGACAACATTAGCAATTCTCCAGCCCTCCATGAGCTCACCCATGTTCAAGAACACTGCAAAGGTATCTATTAAGGTCTCAGCTATTTCCTCTCCCACTTCCCTCAGTAACCTGGGATAGATCCCATCTGGACCTGGGGACTTGGCCACCTTAATGCCTTTTAGAATACCCAATGCTTCCTCCCTCCTTATGGTGACTTGACCTAGAGTAACCAAACACCTATCCCTAACCTCAAAATCTGTTGTGTCCCTCTCCTTGGTGAATACCGATGTAAAGTACTCATTAAGAATCTCACCCATTTTCTCTGACTCCATGCATAACTTTCCTCTTTTGTCCTTGAGTGGGCCAACCCTTTCTCTAGGTACCCTCCTGCTCCTTATACAGAGGAACCTCAATTATCTGCAGTTGGTTATCCTAATATCGCAACGTCCCAATGCTTGGCTAAACTATATTATCCGGCATATGATTATCCAGAATTCAATTAACTGAATGAAATATCCCTCGGCCGTGTCCTCATTTCGGATTGGTCCTACATTCCCGATATTTTTCTGAAGGTTCATCTGTCTTCAGTCACCTAGACCTTATGTACGCCTTCTTCCTCCTCTTAGTTAGTCTCACAATTTCACCTGTCATCCATGGTTCCTTAATCTTGCTATTTCTATCACTCATTTCCATGGGAACATATCTCTCCTGAACTCTGATCAATCTCTCTTTAAGAGCCTCCCATGTATCAAATATGGATTTCCCTTCAAACAGCTGATCCCAATCTACATTCCCCAGCTCCGGCCAAATTTTGGTACAATTGGCCTTCCCACTCTCGTCTTTGTCCATGAGTATTCTAAAACTAATGGAATTGTGATCACTATTCCCAAAGTAATTCCTTAAGCCTCAGTACTGGGACCCTTTTTGTTTGTTATATACAAAAATGATATCGATGAAAATGTGGGGAAAGTGTTAAACAAATTGCAGACACCATCGAGTTTTGTAGAGTGGTTCATTCTATACCTTATGGTATTAGGAGGATGCCTTTGCAATTCATGTTCTACAACAACCAGATCTATGGGTAGACCAGAGCTCTTGCACCCTCTCATCATGTAGGAAGGAAATATAAGAATATATAAGACATAAGAATATAAGAACTAGGAGCAGGAATAGATAATTCAGCCCCTCAAGACCTAATTCATCCGATTATGGCTGACCTTGTGTCTGCTCAACTCCACTTTTCTTGTTACTTTCTATACCTTTCAACTCATTGCTAATAATTTGCTTCTCTTCATTCTTCACTTGCACATCTCGCCAGTTTAAGTCCGTTAACTCAATATGTGTTTTCTCTTGCTGAACTACTGTTCAGAGAGCTTATAGTTGACTTTACATCCACTTTATAATTTGTTTTTCCACACACATTTGATTCATGAGCAAATCTAGCAAGCTCTGCCTGATCATCCATACCAAACAAATAACTTAGAGCCATAGAGATGTACAGCATGGAAACAGACCTTTCAGTCCAACTCGCCCATGCCGACCAGATATCCCAATCCAATCTAGTCCCACCTGCCAGCACCCGGCCCATATCCCTCCAAACCCTTCCTATTCATATACCCATCCAAATGCTTTTTTAAATGTTGTAATTGTACCAGCCTCCACCACTTCATCTGGCAGCTCATTCCATACATGTACCACCCTCTGTGTGAAAACGTTGCCTCTCAGGTCTCTTTTATATCTTTCCCCTCTCACTCTAAACCTATGTCCTCTAGTTCTGGACTCTCACCATCCCAGGGAAAAGACTTTGTCTATTTATCATATCCATGCCCCTCATAATTCTATAAACCTTGATAAGGTCACCCCTCAGCCTCCGACGCTTCAGGGAAAACAGCCCCAGCTTGGTCAGCATCTCCCTATAGCTCAAATCCTCCAATCCTGGCAACATCCTTGTAAATCTTTTCTGAACCCTTTCAAGTTTCACAACATCTTTCCGATAGGAAGGAGACCAGAATTACATGCAGTATTCCAACAGTGGCAGAACCAATGTCCTGTACAGCCACAACATGACCTCCCAACTCCTGTACTCAGTATTCTGACCAATAAAGGAAAGCGTACCAAACACCTTCTTCACTATCCTATCTACGTGCAACTCCACTTTCAAGGAGCTATAAACATGCACTCCAATGTCTCTTTGTTCAGCAACACCCACTGAGGACTTTATCATTAAGTACATAAGTCCTGCTAAGATTTGCTTCCCAAAATGCAGCACCTCGCATTTAGCTGAATTAAATTTGGAAAAGGTTGAGGTCCCAAATTTGCTAACCCAAAGAACATCCAGGAATGCCCACTCTCAGTTTCATTTTAGACCACGAACCGTGTATCCACGCTGATATAGGACACCACCACCATCCATGTGCCTTTATGGAGACTCACACGCAAAGACAGAGACGATGAGGAGGAGAAATTTGGAAGGTCCATCAGTCATCAGAAAAAGCAGGAGTGAGTTCAATTAGTCATAATCAAGAATAAGAGAAAAAGAGAAGATAGTTAGAGTGGAATAAAAAAGAGTGAATTATAGTGGTGGGAGTGGAATAAAGTGTTCGAAAAAACAAATTGGTTATGACAATCTGGCGATAATGGAAGGAAGATAAGCTCAGTAGAATGTTTCTGAAAGAAAAGGGAGGAATAAATGGATACACATATCAATTTCCAGCATCTGTAGTAAATTGAGTTCAGTAAGAAAAAGTTTATTCTATTTTCATTTCTCGATTAAAAGTAAGATGAGATTCGAACCCATTGAGAGGGTTGAGATTTCATGGTAGACTTTTCCTTTCCCCTTATACAGCCAGCACTGTACCTGCTCCGGCCTGGAGCACAACTGCTACTCCAGTTTTTCACATGTTGCCAGATTGCATCACTCCTGCTTTTGGTTCTATTTAGAGTCTTTGGACAAGAACTCCACCAGTGAATTCAAATCACTGGAACCTGTCTCTTGGCTGCTGCCGGTTGGTTTGCTCATGAATTACTTGAATCATTGATGCAATCGGGTATTTCACCAGGCTCTTGAATTGCTCTCGAAATTTCGACTGAGTAGCCACATAAATAAATGTATTTGTGCAGCAACTTAAATTCCGCAGCATAAATCCAACTCTTTGAAATATAAATTGTGAGTTGTTGTAATCTCTGGTATTTGCACCAACAGTGTAATAATATAAGAAATGTATGACAAATGCCATCCACAGAAGGATGAAGCTGCCCGATATGCTGAAAAGCAAAACTATAGATTTCCTTCTGCTCTTCATCTCGGGGTCAAAATTATCCTCTACTTTTCTTCCGCCCCTGAGTCCCTTACGGACTCGACTGGCGACTAAGATGTGTCTGACTGTCAGAGCGTTGAGTAACACAATTAAGGTGAACGGCAGCAATGGGTTTATAATCTTGTCAAACCAATCAAATCCTATCCATCCAGGCTCAGTATAGAAGTTTTCTTTTATGTAACAAAACCATGGGACATTGTTGATTACCTCGCCAGCTTCAAGTGTAAAGTAGTAGGGGACACATTTTAAACAGAACAGAATGCAAGATATTGATAAAATCATCAAAGCTACTTTATCAGTACAATAACTTGTTTTCAGCTTTTGGCAACAAATGGCCACAAATCGATCAAAAGAGAAAGTGACAGTGAACCAAACAGAACAGTCAGTCACCGCACGCCTCAGGATATTCATTACGTTGCATACCGGTGTGATGTACAGAAATGAACCTGGGACATAATAATAAAGGATGCGCCACAACATGACCTCAATGATAATGACCAATAGGTCTGCAGATGCCATGGCAACCAGGTACCGAGATGTGCAGGTGCAGAGGCCACACTTTCCCCGGGCAAGAATGATAATCGCCAGTAGATTAACTGTAAAAGAGACAGGAGATAAAACAAAGCTGTAAATTATTTAGCAATACACTCTGTGCCTTACATTAGATTAGATTACTTTAGATTAGATTAGATTACTTTACAGTGTGGAAACAGGCCCTTCGGCCCAACAAGTCCACACCGACCCGCCGAAGCGTAACCCACCCATACCCCTACATTTACCCCTTACCTAACACTACGGGCAATTTAGCATGGCCAATTCACCTGACCCACACATCTTTGGACTGTGGGAGGAAACCGGAGCACCCGGAGGAAACCCACGCAGACACGGGGAGAACGTGCAAACTCCACACAGTCAGTCGCCTGAGGCGGGAATTGAACCCGGGTCTCTGGCGCTGCGAGGCAGCAGTGCTAACCACTGTGCCACCGTGCCGCCCCATATAGAGGAAGGATGGGAATTTGATACATAAAAATAAATGACAGGATAGATTTCATCCCTGTTTAAAACTGTCATCACAATAATTACAACAAGCATATTTAGTGAAATAAAACATCCAAAATTCCTTAGTCACAGGATCAATCACCAAATGGATTAAATTCTCATTGAGGACAAGCCCATGCCCTGAATAGAGAAGGACCTGGAAGAGGAACTAACTCAGAATCAAATTTATCCCAGACCACACCTATCCCACCAACAGATCTGACACTATTCAGATCAGAATGCTTCAAGCATTTTCAGTGACCATATTTGGACCATTGCAATTTTGTACAAACTGAGATTTGATCTTGTCTTGGACTGGACATTCAACTTGAATCAGAACTTAGAAATCATACACGTTGCTGATATTACCCAGGACAACCGCTGATGTATCCATACTCTCCCCAGATTCCATACATAGGAACATAGAAACACAGGTATTCAGAGTGGGAGTATGCAACTCAGCCCTTTGAGTCACTTCACAATTTAACATGGCTGATCTAATTCTGGTTTCAACCTCACTTTCCTGACTGCTCCCCCTAGCCCTTTATCCCACTTTTCATTAGAAGCATATCTATTTCCTCCATGAATGTGTTGCTTGACTCGCTGAGAGGAATAATTACTGCTCATCTCCATTTTGAACTTACCTCCTCTCACTCTATACCTCTGCCCTCTTGTTTAAGACTGTCCCATAAATGCATCTGTTCAACATCTGCATTTAGTCTTTTATATATTTTAAATGCCTCAATCAGATACCCTCTCATTCTTCTCACCTCCAGCAAGTTTAACTGTAGTGATTCAACCATTTCTTGTATGACAGCCTGATGTTCCATGGAATCAGCATTGTGCACCACCTCTGAACTGCCTCAGTGCCAACACATCCTTCCTCAAGTAAGGAGACCAAAGCTGGACAATTTTCTAGATGTGGTTTCATCAATGCATTATAAAATTGCAACAACACTTCGTTACTTCTATAATCTGGTCTTTTTGGAATAAATGCTAGGATTCCAGTTGCCTTTTTTATTGTATGGTGACCTGCATATCCGCTTACTGTGTTTCATGCACAAAGATGCCAGATCCCTCTGCACTGATGAACTTTGAATCTGTTTCCCATTTAAATAATAATTTGCCTGGATGTTTTTCCAACCAATATGGATAATCTCATACTTACCCACATTAAACTCCATCTACCAGATTCTGGCCTATTCTCCTAGCCTATTATTGTCCATCTGGAACCGCTATATGTCCTCATCACAGCATGCTTTCCCATCTGTTTTAGTATCATCCACGAATGTTACTATGTTATGGAGTCATGGAATCATACAGCACAGAAACATTCTCTGCAGTCCAACTTATCCATCCAACCAAGTTTAGTTCCATTTGTCTGTGTTTGGCAAAATGAAGCACCTCACATCTATCTAAATTAAACTGCATTTGCCACCTCTCAACCCATTGGCTCACCTTATCAAAATACTCTGAGGAAACTTCCTTGACTATCACCCACACCAACAATTCTGGTGTCTTCTGCTAAATGTTTAACCATACCTTGAATAGTCACACCCAAGTCATTCATATACATGACAAAAATAGCAGTGCACCCAGCACCGATCCTTGTGGTACACTGCTGATCAGAGGCCTCCAGTCTGAAAAACAATCCTCCACTACCACCACTACTTTAAGCCAGTTATGAATCCAAATGGCTAGTTCTCCCTGTATGCCATGGGATCTAACCTTGCTAACCAGTCTCCCATGCAGAACCTTATCAACCAGTTTGCTGGAGTCCACCCAGACCATAGACAGCACTCTGCCTTCATCAATCTTCCTCACTACTTTTCAAAAAACCCAATCACGTCAGTGAGACATGATTTCCCAAGCAAAAGCCATCTTAACCATCCCTAATCAGTCATTGCCTTTCCAAATGCATGTAAATCCTGTCTCTTAGAATCCTGTCTAACAACTTGCCCATTACTGATGTCTGTCCCACTGGTCTAAAGTTCCCTGGCTTTTCCTTACCACCTTTCTTAAATAGTGACACCAAATTAGCCAACTTCCAGTCTTCTAGCACCTCACTTGTGGCTGTTGATGATACAAATTTCATAGCAAAGCACACAAAAATTACTTCTTTAGCTTCCGACACTGATCTGGGATACACCTGATCAGATCCCAGAGTTGTATGTGTTTCGAGATGTCCAGCATTCTCCTTCTCTGCAGTGTGGACACTTTTCAAGATATCGTTATTTATTTCTCCAAGTTCTAGCTTTTCCATATCCTTCTCTGCAGTAAACGCTGATGCGAAATTCTCGTTTAGTACCTCACCCATCTCTTACAGTTCCACGCACAGGCAGCCTTGCTGATCTTAAAGTAGCCCTATTTTCTCCCGAGTTACTCTTTTTCCCTTAATGCATTTGTAGAATCCCTTTACATTCTCCTTTACCCTATTTGCCAAAGCTATCTCATTTCCCTTCTTGCCCTCCTGATTTCCCTCTTGAGTATACACCTACTGCCCTTATACTCCTCTCAGGATTCACTCGAACCCTGCTGGCTGACAGATGCTTCCTTCTTTTTCTTGACCCGAATCTATTTCTCTCATCATCCAGCACCCCCTACTCCTCCCAGCCTTACCCTTTACCCTAAGAGGAACATGGTGTCTCCGGATTCTCTTTATCTCATTCTCATGCCATTCCTTCACCTGCGAATAAATGCCCTCGATCAACATTTGCAAGTTCTTGTCCAAAATCATCAAAATTGGCCTTACTCAAAATTCAAATTCGAATATTTCGATCAGGTCTAACGTTTTCGATAATGATTCTGAAACACATGGAGTTATGATTACTTGACCCAAAGTGCTCGCCCACTGACACCTCAGTCAATGTCTCTGTCTTATTTCCCCACAAAAGGCCACAAGTTTTGCTTCTTCTGGAATAGGTCCATCTACATACTGAATCAGAACACTTTCTTGCACACATTTGCACAAATTCCTCTCTATCCAATCCCTTAACACTATGGTAGTACCAGTTTATGCTTGCAAATTTAATATCCCCTCCAATTACCATACTATTATGAGAATATAGAACATTCCAGCACAGTAGAGGCCCTTCAGCCCTCGATGTTGCACCGACTTGAGGAAGCAATCTGAAGCCCATCGAACCTACACTATTCCATTCTCATCCATATGCTTATCCAATGACCATTGAAATGCCCTTAAAGTTGGTGAGTCTACTACTGTTGTAGGAAATGCGTTCCACACCCTGTCAACTCTCTGAGTAAAGAAACTATGTCTGACATCTGTCCTATATCTATCACCCCTCAAGTTAAAGCTATGTCCCGTCATGCTGGCCATCACCATCTACGGAAAAAGACTCTCACTGTCCAACCTATCTAACCCTCTGATTACTTTATATGTCTTGATTAAGTCACCTCTCAACCTTTATCTCTCCAACAAAAACAGCCTCAAGTCTCTCAGCCTTTCCTCATTAGACCTTCCCTCCATATCAGGCAACATCCTAACAAATCTCCTCTGAATCCTTTCCAAAGCATCCACATCCTTCCTAGAAAGCGGTGACCAGAACTGTACGTAATACTCCAAGTGCGGCCGCACCAGAGTTTTGTACAGCTGCAGCATGACCTCATAGCTCCAAAACTCAATCCCTCTATCAACAAAAGCTAAGATACCGTATGCCTTCTTAACAACCCTATCAACCTGGATGGCAACTTTCAGAGATTTATGTACATGGACACCAAGATCTCTCTGCTCGTTTACACTACCAAGAATCTTACCATTAGCCCCGTACTCCACATTCCTGTCACTCCTTCCAAAGTGAATCACCTCACACTTTCCTGCATTAAACTCCATTTGCCACCTCTCAGCCCAGCTCAGCAGCTTATCTATGTCCCTTTGTAACCTGCAACATCCTTCGGCACTGTCCACAGCTCCACCAACCTTAGTGTCATCTGCAAATTTACTAACCCATTCTTCTGCGCCCTCATCCAGGTCATTTATAAAAATGACAAATATCAGTGTACCCAAAACAGATCCTTGTGGTACACCACTAGTAACTGAACTCCTGGATGGACATTTCTCATCAACCACCACCCTGTCTTCTTTCAGCGAGCCAACTTCTGACCCAAAACGCTAAATCACCCTCAAACCCATGCCTCTGTATTTTGAGCAATAACTTTATCAAACACCTTACTGAAATCCAAATACACCATATCAACTGCTTTACCCTCATTCACCTGTTTGGTCACCATCTCTATTGACCTAACCTTCACAAAACTGTGTTGAAAATCCCTCATTAACTTATTCCTTTCTAGATGATTATAAATGCGATCTCTTATTGCCTTTTCCAACACTTTACCCAAAACTGAAGCAAGGCTCACAGGTTTCTCATTTCCAAGGTTGCCTCTACTCCCCTTCTTCAACAAGGGGACAACATTTGCCAACCTCCAGCCTTCTGGCACTATTCCTGTAGACAATGACGACATAAGGATTAAGGCCAAAGGCTCTGCAATCTCTTCCCTGGCATTCCAGAGAATCCTGGGACAAATCCCATCCTATCAATTTTTACACTTTCCAGAATTGCTAACATCTCCTCCTTGTGAACCTCAATCCTGTCCAAAAAAGCGTAGCAGGCCAGGCAGCATCCAAGGACCAGGAGAATCGATGTTTCGGGCATGAGCTCAGGAAGGGCTCATGATCTCCAGCATCTGCAGTCCTCACTTTCTCCTCAATCCTGTTTAGTCTAGTAGCCTGTTTTTTTAGTATTCTCTTTGACAGCATTGTCTTTTTCCAGTGTGAATACTGATGAAAAATATTTATTTCGTGCTTCCCCTCTCTCCTTGGACTCGACTGACAACTTCCCACTACTATCTTTCATTGGCCATTATCTTTCTCTCATCATTCTTTCATTCCTGATATACCTATAGACAGCCTTAGGGTTTTCCTTGATCCTACCTGTCAACAACTTCTCATATCCCCTCCTGGCTCTTCCTAGCTCTTTCTTTAGGTTTTTCCTGGCTAACTCAAGCGCCCTAACTGAACCTTCATGTCTCATCCTAACATAAGCCTTCCCCTTCCTCGTATCAAGTGATTCAACTTCTTTAGTAAACCACGGCTCCCTCCCTCGACCACTTCCTCTCTGCCTGACAGGGACATACTTATCAAGGACACACAGTAGCTGTTCCTTAATAAACTCTACATTTCAATTGTGCCCATCCCTGCAGTTTTCTTCACCAATATATGCATCCTAAATCTTGCCTAATCGCATAATAATTGCCTTTCCTCCAGCTATAACTCTTGCCCTGCTGCATATACCTATTCCTTTCCATTGCCTAACAAAACATAACCAAATTGTGGTCACTATGAACAAAGTGCTTACCTACCTCCAAATCTAACACCTGGCCAGGTTCATTCCCCAGTATCAAATCCAATATGGCCTCGTCCTTTGTTGGCCTGTCTACATACTGTGTCAGGAAACCCTCCTGCTCACATTGAACAAAAACTGACCCATCTAAAGTATGCAGACTATAGTATTTCCAATCAATGTTTTGTAATGTTAAAGGCATAACAACTGCCCTGTTACTCTCGCTCCTATCCAGAATTATCTTTGCAATCCTTTCATCTACATCTTTAGAACTATTTGGAGGCCTATAGAAACCTCCCAACATGGTGACCGCTCCTTTCCTGTTTCTAACCTCAGCCCATACTTCCTCAGTAAACGAGTCCTCAAATGTCCTTTCTGCTACAGTAATACTGTCCTTCACTAACAATGCCACTTTTACCCCCTCTTTTACCATCTCCTCTGTTCTTGCGGATACATCAAAATCCCGAAATTGAGAGTGTGGTGCTGGAAAAGCACAGCAGGTCAGGCAACATCTGCGGAGAATCAACATTTCGGGGATAAGCATTTCCTCAGGATTCCTGATGCCCGAAATGTTGATTTTCCTGCTCCTTGGATGCTGCCTGACCTGCTGTGATTTTCCAGCACCACACTCTCAACTCCGATCTCTAGCATCTGCAATCCTCACTTTCTTCCATCTAAACCCCAGAACCTGCAATAATCATTCCTGTCCCTGCTCTATCCATGTCTCTGAAATGGTCACGACATTGAAGTCCCAGGTACCAACCCATGCTGCAAGTTCACCCACCTTATTCCGGATGCTCCTGGGGTTGAAGTAGACACATTTTGAACCACCTTCCCGTTTGCCAGTGAACTCTTGTGACCTTGAAAGAATATTTCTGACCTCCTACTCTCAACCTCCTGAATACTGAAACTTTAATTTAGGTTCACATCCCGCTGCTGAATTATTTTAAACCCACTCAAATAGCAAGAGCAAATTCCTCCACCGCCCCCACCCCACAAGATATTGGTTTGCCTCTGGTTCAGGTGTAAAAAAACCATCCTGTTTGAAGAGGTTCCACCTAGCCCTGAATGAGCCCCAATTATGCAGGTATCCGAAACTCTCCCTTCTGCAATATCCCTGTAGCCATGTGTTCCACTTAACAATTATTACAGATTCAAAGTTTGTGAGAAGATTTGTAGCTCGGGTGCTCGTTGTTGTGGTTGTATTCGCTGAGCTGGGAATTTGTGTTGCAGACGTTTCGTCCCCTGTCTAGGTGACATCCTCAGTGCTTGGAAGCCTCCTGTGAAGCGCTTCTGTGATGTTTCCTCTGGTATTTATAGTGGTTTGTCTCTGCCGCTTCCGGTTGTCAGTTCCAGCTGTCCGTTGCAGTGGCCGGTATATTGGGTCCAGGTCGATGTGCTTATTAATTGAATCTGTGGATGAGTGTCATGCCTCTAGGAATTCCCTGACTGTTCTCTGGCTTGTCCTATAATAGTAGTGTTGTTCCAGTAGAACTCACGTTGCTTGTCATCTGCGTGTGTTAGACCAAACTGAGGGCCCTGTCAACACCAGTGCTGGGGAATGCTCAGATGAGGTGGGCGGCACGGTGGCACACTGCTGCCTCACAGTGCCAGAGACCCGGATTCAATTCCCGCCTCAGGCGACTGACTGTGTGGAGTTTGCACGTTCTCCCCGTGTCTGCGTGGGTTTCCTCCGGGTGCTCCGGTTTCCTCCCACAATCACAAAGATGTGCAGGTCAGGTGAATTGGCCATGCTAAATTGCCCGTAGTGTTAGGTTAAAGGGGTAAATGTAGGGGTATGGGTGGGTTGCGCTTCGGCGGGTCGGTGTGGACTTGTTGGGCCGAAGGGCCTGTTTCCACACTGTAAGTAATCTAATCTAAAAAAGGAAGAAAGTGGCCATTTTGGAGGCCTCATCGGAACATGGACGAAATGGGAAAATGGAATGGTGTCTGTACAGAAAAAAGCATGCGTGGATGTATAGTCCCGATAGCTGTCGGAGTCGGTGGGGGGGTTTGTGGATATTAGGAAGAGCACACCGGCAGTGTGGAAACAGGCCCTTTGGCTCTCCGAAGAGTAACACACCCAGACCCATTCCCATATTTACCTCTGACTAATGCACCTAACTCTATATTAATTGATCATTTATGCAGATTTTAAACCGTTGAGGTCTGAGAACTGAACCCTGAGGCATCCCTCTAGTTACAGTTTGCTATCCAGAGAAAGACACATTTATCCCAACCCTCTGCTTTCTGTCAGTCATCCAATCCTCTATCCAAGCCAACACCCTTAACTCCCAGGGAACTAAACTTCTGAATCAATCTTTTATGGGGCATTTATCAAATACCTTCTAGATCCCATGCAGATAGATCAAGTCCACTGGATCCTGGTGACATCCTCAAAGAACTCCAGAAAGTTGGTCAAACACGACTTGTCCTTCAGGAAAGAGTGCTGATGCTGGTGAGTCATAACATGTCTCATAATGGGAATTCACTGACTATTATTAATTATCAATACTTCAGCAATAAGACATGTCATCTCTCTCTCTGTCTCTCTCCTATTCTGATCTTCTATATTTATCATCTGGAAACTCACAGCAATTACTCCCACTATCCCCATCTCAGATAGTCATTATTTGGCTCTCATATGCTCACACACACACACCACCCAGTCAGTCTACTCTCCATCATCAGTAAAGTGCTGGAAGGGGTCATCAACAGTGCTATCAAGCAGCACTTGCTCAGTGACGCACAGATTGGGTTTCGCCAGGGTCACTCAGCTCCTGACCTCATTACAGCCTTGGTCCAAACATGGACAAAAGAGCTGAATTCCAGAGGGAAGGTGAGAGTGACAGCCCTTGATATCAAGGCCACATTTGACCGAGTATGACATCAAGGAGCCCTGGCAAAACTGTAATCAATGGGTATCGGGGGCAAACACTCCACTGGTTAGAATCATACCTGGCACAAAGGAAGATGGTTGTGGTTGTGGAGGGTCAGTCATCTCAGCTCCAGGACATCTCTGCAGGAGTCCCTCAGGGTAGTGTCCTAGGCCCAACAATCTTCAGCTGCTTCATCAATAACCTTCCCTCTGACATAAAGTCAGAAGTGGGGATGTTTGCCAATGATTACACAGTGTTCAGCATCATTTGCAACTCCTTAGATACTGAAGCAGTCGTGCCCAAATGCGACAAGATCTGGACAATATCTAGGCTTGAGCCGACAAGTGGCAAGTAACATTCGTGCCACACAAATGCCAGACAATGACCATCACCAATAAGAGACACTCTAACCATTACCCCATGACATTGAACGGTATTACCATCACTGAATTCCCCACTATCAGCATCCAGTGACCAGAAACTAAACTGAACTCACCACATAAACACAGTGGCTACAAAAGCATGTCAGAGACTAGGGATACTGCGGCGGGTGACTCACCTCCTGATACCCCAAAGTCTATCCACCATCTACAAGGCACAAGTCAGGAGTGTGATGAAATATGCCCACTTGCCTGGATGGATGCATCTCCAACAACACTCAAGAAGCTTGACACCACCCAGGACAAAGCAACCCACTTGATTGGCACCATAGCTACAAGCATTTGATCCCTCCACGACCGACGCTGAGTAGCAGCAGTGCGTAGTATCTACAAGATGCCCTGCAGAAATTCACCAAAAGATCTTTAGACAGCACCTTCCAAACCCATGACAACTTCCATCTAGAAGGACAAGGGCAGCAGGTACTTAGGAACACCACCACCTCCAAGTTCCCCTCCAAGCCACTCACAACCCGGATTTGGAAATATACTGCAGTTGCTTTACAGTCATTGGGTCAAAATCCTGGAATTCCCTCTGTACTGGCATTGTGGGTCAAACCACTGCAAGCGGACTGCAGCGATTCAATTCATCGCCACCTCCTCAAGGGAAAATAGGAATGGGCTATCAATACTGGCCTGCCCAGTGACACCCAAGTCCCACAAATGAATAAAAAATGGAAATTTGAAAATATTCAGGGCTTTGGCAAAGAGGAACAAAGATTTATCCCAACTATGCATCAGGGTTAGAAGATACATGTTTATAATCTTTCCAAGTATTATAAATGCAAATAATGGGACATAGAGGAAACCAAGGTGAATGTCAGTGACTGGATGGGGTGTAAGTGAGACTGAATGTTGAAGCTCACAAGAAGATTGGGGCAATTGAAAATGTAGTATTTGCATCCGAACAAAAGATCACATGAGAAACGCTGGAATGGGGGACCAGATGGAAACCTAGTAAATGGTAGAATTATAAATAGTCTGGATGAGGGCATAGAAGGATGGGATAGTAAATTTGTGGATGACACTAAGGTCAGTGGCATTGTGGATAGTACAGAAGATGCTGCAGGTTACAGAGGGGGACAGATATAAGCTGCAGAACTGGGCTGAGAGGTGACAAATGGAGTTTAATGCAGAAACGTATGATGTGATTCACTTTGGATGAAGTAACATGAATGCACAGTACTGAACTAATGATAAGATTCTTGGTAGTGTAGATGAGCAGTTTCCAGGTATATATAGATCCTTGGAAGTTGCCAACCAGGGGTTGATCAGGTTGTTAAGAAGGCTTTTATTGGGAGAGCATTTGAGTTTCGGAACCATGAGATCGTGCTGAAGGTGTACAAAACTCTGGTGCATCCACACTTGAAGTATTGCATACAGTTCTGGTCACCACATTATAGGAAGGATATGGAAGCATTGGAAAGGATTCAGATGAGATTTACTATGATGTTCCCTGGTTTGGAGGGAAGGTCTTATGAGGAAAGGCTGAGGGACTTGAGGCTGTTTTCGTTGGAGAGAAGAAGGTTGAAAGGAGACTTGAGACATATAAAATAATCAGAGGGTTAGATAGGGTGGACAGAGAGAGCCTTTTTCCTCGGATGGTAATGACTAGCACAAAGGGACATAGCTTTAAATTGAGGGGTTATAGACATAGGACAGATGTCAGAGGTAGGTTCTTTACTTGGAGAGTAGTAGGGGCGTCGAACGCACTGTCTGCAACAATAGTAGACTCGCCAACTTTAAGGGCATTTAAGTGGTCATTGGATAAACATATCAATAAAAATGGAATAGTGTTGGCTTATAGTTTTGAATGTTATGACATTCCAAGCGCTCAACTTTTAAAAGTTGTGACGCTCCCACCTCGACTATCCTCCCAGGCAGTGCATTCCAGATTCCCACCACCCTCTAGGGGAAAAAATAGTTTTCCTCAAGTCCCCTCTAAGCCTCTTGCTCTTTCACTTTAAAATTATGTCCCCTTGTTATTGACCCTTAGATTAAGAGCAACAGCTGCTGTCTATTCACCCTGTCCATGCCTCTCATAATCTTATCCACATCTACCAGGACCCCTTCAACTTCCTCTACTCAATGGAAAACTATCCGAGCATATCCAGTCACTTTTTATAGCTAAAATGCTCCATCCAAGGCAAACTCCCAGGGCACCTCCTCTGCACCCCCACCGGTGTAATCACATCCTTCCTATAGCGTGGAGCCTGAACTGCACATGTCCTCCAGCTGTGACCAAAACAAAGTTGTGTACAGCACCAGCATAATCTCCCTGCTCTTATATACCACAACCAATAAAGGCAGGTTTCCCATGTGTCTTCTTAGCTGACTCATTAACCTGCCCTGCCATTTTCAGGGTTCTATGAACCAGCACCCCAAGATCTCTTTGTTCCTCTGAGCTTCGTTCTATCCCTACATTCACACAGTGCTCTCTTGTATTGCCCCTTGTTCCAAAGGCACTGCTTCAAGTTTACATCTCATCAGAACAATCTGCTTACATCTTCCTGCCATCTAGCATCTTCCTTCTTATCGTCAATCACCAGGTCAATGCTCATGTCTTCTGTAAACTTACTTATCATCCTCCAAGATTCTGATTTTCATTATTTATGATTATTACAAACAATAAGGAACCCAGCAATGAGGCCTGTGGTATGCCACTGCACAGCAGGCTCCAGTCACACAAACAGTCCTCCCTCACACCCTGTCTCCTGTCCCTCAGGCAACGTTGAACCTAACTTGCCAATTTACCCTGGATCTCATGAGCATTTCCTTCTTTTCCAATTTCCCACGTGGGATCTTTTCAAAAGTATTGATAGATATGGAACGAAACGTCTGCAACACAAATTCCCAGCCCGGCGAACAGAACCACAACAGTAAGCACCCGAGCTACAAATCTTCTCACAAACTTTGAGTATTGCTGAAACCCATCAGCCACCCCATCCTCATCTATACACAAAGGTAATGTTTCACTAGCATAACTAAACATGACCCTGACTGAAAATGTTATGCTGATTATCCCTGATCAAACCTTAACTCTCCAAATGGAGATTAATTTTCATCTTCATTAACTTCTCCAATACTTTTCCTACCATTGATGTTACCACTGGTGTCTTGTTCCCTAGTTTATTTCCATGACCCTACTTGTAAAGTGAAACCACATTAGCTTCCCTCCAGACCTTCAGCATCTCACCTGTGGATAGAGATGATTTGTAAATTTGGTTCAGTCCACCTGTACTTTCAACCCTTCCCAGACTTGGGGATACAAAATCCACCAAAACCTCCAATAGCTCCTCGCTTCTAAGATCAATCTACACAAGAACTTCACAGTCCATCGTTTCAATTTCTGTAATTTCATCTTCCTTCTTGCGAATAAACACAGATGTGAAGTATTCATTTCATACTATCCCAGAGTCCTGTGGGCTTCATGCACTGATTGCCCCTCTGGTCCATAATAGACCCGAATCCTCCAATTGTTAATCCCTTCTCCTTCATATACTTGGATATCATCTTGGGATTTTCCCTCATCTTGCCCACCAGTGCTTTCTCATACATCCTCTTTGCTCTCCTAATTTCTTTCTTTGGTTCTTCTCACACTTTCTATACATTGTGGGCGGCACGGTGGCCCAGTGGTTAGCACTGCTGCCTCACAGCGCCTGAGACCTGGGTTCAATTCCTGCCTCAGGCGACTGACTGTGTGGAGTTTGCACGTTCTCCCCGTGTCTGCGTGGGTTTCCTCCGGGTGCTCCGGTTTCCTCCCACAGTCCAAAGATGTGCAGGGTCAGGTGAATTGGCCATACTAAAAAAAAAATTGCCCGTAGTGTTAGGTAAGGGGTAAATGTAGGGGTATGGGTGGGTTTCGCTTCGGCGGGTCGGTGTGGACTTGTTGGGCCGAAGGGCCTGTTTCCACACTGTAATGTAATGTAATCTAATCTAATCTCTCAGTCCAATGTTGTTTTGCTACCTTTGTAAATTTTAAAGATTTATTTTCCTTTCTATCTATTCCTGAATAGTCTTAGACATCTGTCAATCTTTGGGCTTGTTCTTACACTTCACCCAAAAGGGAAAATGTTGGATCTGTCCCACCACCTCCCACTTTATGAATGCCTCCTGTTGTTCTTCTGTAGATGCACACTCAAGTAGCTGTTCCCAGTCTAGTTTGTTGGATCGTGCTTTATTTTAATAAAATCTGCCTTCCCTCATACAAATTCCAACCCCTCCTGTTTTTTGTGTGGTTGAATATCTTTATTCTTTTCCATAACAACCTCAAAACGGATGCTGTTTTGGTTGTTAACACTGGAATGTACCCGCACTGTCACATTGAACACCTGCCAAAACCTGTCTAATCTGATTCCTGAGAATTAGGTACAGTCCTGCACAATCCCTTGGAGGATCATCTACACATTAACAAAATCTCTCCTGTATACATTTCAAGAAAACCTGCTTGTTCTAATCCCTTTATTCTATGATTATCTCAATTAGCATTAGAAGAGTTGAAACTCCTTAATATAATAACACTATCATTATTTTTACACAGTGTGTCAGAAATTGTTAATGTCCAAAAAACGAAGTCATTACAAGACTCTAGCGAATGGCCCAGGTTAATTTAAACTCTCCACTGAGTGAAACTTCCAGAAATGCATGGTCAGTCACTGTGGTCAGAGCTGCTCCAATTGGCCAATTGGTCATCAGTCTAGACATTTCTATTGAGAGATTTTCCCAGCAGTAACTTCAGTCAAAGCATTGCCCTTCACTAAGGTCTGTTTCTTCTCAAAGCAATAAACTGGTGTGAGAACATATGACCAACATACACAACATTTGTTAGGAAATGAGACAACTTAATGAAATAATCTCAACAATTCAGTACAGTTGAGTCAACAATACAATGTCACAGACTTGGGTGCCTTTAGCAAGCTGCAAAGCAGATTAATATGTGACAAGATAAAGCACAGAATAAAACGACAACCAGTCCCGATACAAACTTACACAATGGCAATTGTAACACCCACTTACCAGGAACACCAATAACAACGAGGATCAGGTAGTATGTTTTCACAATGCTGTCAATTGGATAATGCATTTTCTGCACGAAATGATCTCTCTGTTTGAGAGGTAGGCAGTCTGTTTTCATTCAATTTTATGTGATTACATTTGATGTCATTTCATTTATATGCCGTGGGAATTCCACGGGGATATTCAGGTTGCAGCATCTTTCGATGTATTTATTTTACACAAATCACTGGAGCAGTTAATTTTCTGTTGTGATGTAACACGGTTCACTTGGAAAATATAGGTCACAATTGTGAACGAAAGCAAAATGTGATATTTTTTACACTAAAGAATCTGACATCTCTCAAACACAATCAACACAACACCCAGATCAAGGATTTTCTTCAGTGATGACAAATTCCCTCAATTCTCAATACAGTGACGTTAAGTATCACATGAGGGAGTGCCTCTGTCCTGATGGTCCTATTCCACTCTCGGATGAGGCTGTCCACTTTCATGATGGTTAAGTGATAACAGTAGATGACCGAGGGCATCTTTCCAACATTAAATTAGTACAACATGTGAAACTACAGACTGATACAGCACTTTAATATGATACAGCAGCACAATGTAATACAATGTTTAAAATGAATTTAACACCTCAAGTAATAAACCTCACACCATAGGACAGGACAGGACCACACACTGCTAAAAAAACGGCATTAAAAGAAAAAATGGCCAAACTTACACACAACAGAAAGGACATCACAACACACACCTGGGTTAGAAACCTCTCCCTCAGACAGCTCACAGACACGGAAGGAACAATACTGGCCAAGGGACTCAACTATAACCACAGGGACACCAAGACAGCAGACTTCCTAGCAGCACTAGAATGCACACTCAGAAACAATCATCAACGCCACACTCACAGGAATCCGATTCACTAGAGAGGAAGAAAAGGACAATCAACTCCCATTCCTAGACGTGATGGTACAGAGAACACCGAACGGAGAATTCACCACAAAGGTATACAGGAAAGCCACACACACAGACCAAGTCCTGAACTACGAAAGCAACCACCTCAACACACACAAAAGAAGTTGCATCAAGACACTGTTCAAAAGGGCCACAACACACTGCAGCACACCAGAACTGCAAAAAGAGAAAGAAGAGACACAACAAACAGTGAGACAAAGTATCGTACCCCTGATAACAAGGAAAAGACAAACACACAACTTCAGCACCAAGGAGAGGGAAGCACTAAAAACACTAAGAAATGATAAGAACATAATCATACTACCAGCAGACAAAGGCAGAATGACGGTCATCCTGGACAAAGCAGAGTACATCCAGAAAGTGCAGCAAGGAGGGGACATGAAAGGTCCTTAGTCGGTAGGATTAGGGAAAACCCTAAGGCTTTCTATAGGTATGTTAGGAATAAAAGAATGACTAGGGTAGGAATAGGTCCAGTCAAGGATAGTAGTGGGAAGTTGCGTGTGGAGGCGGAAGAGATTGGGGAGGCACTGAATGAATACTTTTCTTCAGTATTTATTCAGGAACAGGGCATTGTCGTCGATGTGAATACTGAGTCACAAATAAGTAGAATGGATGACTTTGAGGTATGTAGAGAAGAGGTGTTGGAAATCCTGGAAAAGGTGAAAATAGATAAGTCCCCTGGGCCTGATGGCATTTATCCTAGGATTCTCTGGGAAGCAAGGGAGGAGATTGCAGAGCCATTGGCCTTGATTTTTATGTCCTCTTTGTCTACAGGAGTAGTGCCAGAAGACTGGAGGATAGCAAATGTGGTTCCCTTGTTCAAAAAGGGGAGTAGGGATAACCCTAGTAACTATAGGCCGGTGAGTCTCACTTCTGTTGTGGGCAAAGTCTTAGAGAGAATTGTAAGGGATAGGATTTATGCACATCTGGATAGGAATAATGTGATCAAGGATAGTCAGCATGGTTTTGTGAAGGGCAGGTCATGCCTCACAAACCTTATTGAATTCTTTGAAAAGGTGACGAAGGAGGTTGATGAGGGGAAAGCGGTAGATGTGGTATATATGGATTTTAGTAAGGCGTTTGATAAGGTTCCCCATGGTAGGCTACTGCAGAAAATACGGAGATATGGCATTGAGGGTGAGTTGGAGGTTTGGATTAGGAATTGGCTGGATGGAAGAAGACAGAGGGTAGTAGTTGACGGCAAAGTTTCTTCATGGAGTGCCGTCACTAGCGGTTTCCGCAAGGATCTGTTTTGGGACCATTGCTGTTTGTCATTTTTATAAATGACCTGGAAGAGGGGTTAGAAGGTTGGGTGAGCAAGTTTGCGGATGATACGAAAGTCGGAGGAGTTGTTGACAGTGAGGAAGGATGTGGTAGGTTACAGCAGGATATAGAGAAGCTGCAGAGCTGGGCAGAAAGGTGGCAAATGGAATTCAATGTAGCTAAGTGTGAGGTGATTCACTTTGGGAAGAATAACAAAAAGATGGGGTACTGGGCTAATGGTCGGATACTTGGTAGTGTGGATGAGCAGAGGGATCTTGGTGTCCATGTACACAGATCTCTGAAAGTTGCCACCCAGGTAAATAGTGCGGTGAGGAAGGCATTTGGCGTACTAGCTTTTATTGGTAGAGGAATTGAGTTCCGGAGTCCTGAGGTCATGATGCAGTTGTATAAGACTCTGGTGCGGCCGCATCTGGAATATTGTGTGCAGTTTTGGTCGCCATACTATAGGAAGGATGTGGAGGCACTGGAACGGGTGCAGAGGAGGTTTACCAGGATGTTGCCTGGTATGGAAGGAAGATCGTATGAGGAAAGACTGAGACACTTGGGGCTGTTTTCATTAGAGAAAAGAAGGTTTAGGGGTGACTTGATTGAGGTGTACAAGATGATTAGGGGGTTAGATAGGGTTGACAGTGTGAACCTTTTCCCGCGTATGGAGTCGGGTATTACAAGGGGGCATAGCTTTAAATTAAGGGGGGGTAGATATAGGACTGAAGTTAGGGGTAGGTTCTTCACTCAGCGAGTCGTAAGTTCATGGAATGCCCTGCCAGTAGCAGTGGTGGACTCTCCCTCTTTATGGGCATTTAAGCGGGCATTGGATAGGTATATGGAGGATAGTGGGTTAGTATAGGTTAGGTGGGCTTGGATCGGCGCAACATCGAGGGCCAAAGGGCCTGTACTGCGCTGTATTCTTCTATATTCTATATAACTACTTGCAGATACTAACACCTACCAAAAGAGGGAGTTTGACCCCACCCCACAGCTCACCAATAGGATAAACAACACACTGAGGAACCTACAAAAAAACGGACAGATAACCAGGTTTGACCTACAGAGAATGAAACCGGAAAGCAACAACACCCCCAGATTCTATGTGCACAAACCAGACATCCCACTCAGACCCAGAGTATCACTACCAGGGACACCATCACACAAACCGGCTAAAGAGCTACAGCAGAAACTGAAACACTTGATCAGCGGATCCAGACACTCTATACAATCAACACAGGAATTCTTTGATATCACCAGAAATATACACATAGACAAGGAAGAAACCATGGTCTCATTCGATGTAACAGCACTATTCACCTCTATTGACCAAACCCTAGCCAGAGAAACAATAGCCAACCTGCTGGACATACAGAACAGACCACAGGACGTTGAACCTATCAACAAAGACTGCATACTCAAACTACTGGACCTGTGCCTCACAACACACTTCACATTCAACAACCAAATATATGAACAAATCAACGGCACACCCATGGCTCACCCATCTCTGGACCCATAGCAGAAGCTGTAATGCAAAGATTAGAACAAACAGTCTTACTGCAAATTCAAACCCAAACTCTGGGTCAGGAATGTGGATGACACCTTTGTAATCATTAAAAACACAGAAATAGAGAACACACACCGGATCATCAACGTCACACTCACAGGAATCCGATTCACTAGAGAGGAAGAAAAGGACAATCAACTCCCATTCCTAGACGTGATGGTACAGAGAACACCGAATGGAGAATTCACCACAAAGGTATACAGGAAAGCCACACACACAGACCAAGTCCTGAACTACGAAAGCAACCACCTCAACACACACAAAAGAAGTTGCATCAAGACACTGTTCAAAAGGGCCACAACACACTGCAGCACACCAGAACTGCAAAAAGAGAAAGAAGAACACCTATACAATGTATTCGCCAAAAACGGATACCTCCGCAATTTCATCAATTTCATCAAGACATGCCACAACCCAAAGGACTAGCCACGTTACCATACATCAAGAACATTTCTGAACTGACAGCCAGACTACTACGACCACTAGGACTCATAACAGCACACAAACCAACAGCTACTCTCAGACAACAACTTACCAGGACACAGGACCCGATACCCAGCATGAGCAAAACCAATGTAGTGTAATTTTCTGATTGTTTATTAAGCTTATTAAGAAGCAACAGTTTTGATATAATACATTCATAAATTAAGTACCGTAAGTAAACAGTCATGCCAATTGTGGATTGTTCACTGATATCAGAGGGACTAACAGGCTCTTGCTGCAAAATATTTCAGTCTCATTACATTGTTTGTGGGTACCTTTCTTCAGACCATCCGGGGTGTGTGTGAACTCTTCCCTTGGTCATCCTCCTCTCCTTTTGGTCAGTCTTCCACCGGGCTGGTGATGCCTGATCAATGAAGACTTTCCAATGAGAACTGCTGCCTACTGGGTGTGCTTGATGAGAAATGCCCCCTTTGTTCCTCAGTCTATTCTACTCTTTGTCCCGCATAGATCCTCCAGTGTTTATTTGACCCAGCCCCTCTCCAGCACGGAATGTGGCACCTTAAATCTCTTGGCTCCTGCATGGATTTTCCAGCATAATTTGGTTTTTGTCACATCCTTGTACCCAGTGCAGTTATCTCAGTGCAGAATTGGCACATCCCCTGCAGCTTTCCCCTTGCACCACTTATCCTGAGGCCTCCTCTCTGTTCCTGGCCCTCGTTGTTCATATTTGTCAGGGCAGGTTACTTTCTCTGTGTCAAATACCTGTGCTAATTGTCATAGAGCAGCCATTCATGATGTTGGCTGATCATTATCCCCTTGCCTGCCTTCATCTGAGAGTTAGTCTTCCATTCTTTCAAAGAACGACTGCTTCTTATTTTGAAAAACAGCTCCTTAATAGGAGGGTGTGTTTTGCACCAGGTGATTTGTTGATATTAGCTCAATTGCTAGAATTTTGGAAAGCCGAGTACTGCTGTATTACCTGTGTAATAATTCAGAAGACCCAACTGGAAAGAAATATAATTGAACAAAAAGGTAGAGCCACTACTTGTGACTTGCATAGACTAGTCTCAGATCAGGATAGACAGTGTAAAAGACCCGTCTCTGGGTCTGCTTTATAACAATTCCTGGAGCATATATTACTAGGAACTTAGAGCCAAGAGGATCTATAAGGAGAGCAGCCATTGATTGTCCATGGGTCTCGTTGGAGTTATGACATCTATCTATCAACCTCATAATTATATACATGTCAACACCATGCTCGCTCAATTTCCTAGGCTCCTAAACTCCAAGGAAATAAACTCCAATCTGTCCAGGTGCCTTTTCTAAGTAAAATTCCCAGCCCAGGGCAGCATCCTGATAAACCGTCTTGGCACTCTCACTGACATGGTGCAGAGAGTTTTAAGCAGATACTACTGAATGCCCTTTGTGTAGAAGTTCATAATACAAAAGTTTACAAATTGGCAAAGAAGATAGTTCATAAATCCAGCAAATTGATGCACCTCCTTCACATTTGTTTGCCGCCTCAATATACTTAACCTCTGTTATCTTCAGTCCCATGGTCTTCTGTAACTTGTTTTCTGTTTTTATCAGAACCAGAGACTAATACATCATCCATGATCCATTCCATTCTGGCAGATCATTGATTATTTCATACTGTCTGCATTAATGTTCTTCCAGAGCAATGAAAAGGTATAAACATATCATGAACCAGATCAAACCCTCACAAAATATATTAAGAAGATATCCTGGACCCCAACTTTTTCTGTTTTTAAAAAACACAAATGTAAGATATTGTGTTCCAGATGCAATTTGATTGACAAACTATCACATTTGGTGCACAAAGACACTTTATTTGTATTGTATAGGTAAATACAAAACAAAGAAAGAAGGCGAGGAATATCTTAACACTGTTGGAAAACAATGAAATAATAGATTATTTAACTACTAAACAGCAACTGTTTGAATATAGTAAAATTGCAATAGCACACCCTTGGAAAAGGCAAATTGAGTGAAATAGCTTGTGTTACATGCAATTCCAGCAGCAGGGAGAGAACCCCAGCTTATAAAAGACAGAGGAATAATAGCTTTTACATTCAGCTACAACACCCCATACTGAAAGTTAAACTAAAATCCCGGTTCTGTGGGAGCTCGACCCCACCCCTTCAGGCTGCTTCTATTGTTTCAACTTTAAAAAAATCCCAAGGCCTCACGTGCTATTTACTTCATTGACCTGGAACCTACCACTCGTCACGACCATCTCAGTCTCTCTTCATAAAAAAGCTAGGACAAAACTCAACTCTTATAGTCACATACAACAAGTGCTATTCCCAAATGGCATCCACCATGAGTGTAGCAGCTGCTGCTTTCATTCAATTTCATTGTCTGGTATGTATCTTTGTATCTAAGAGATGAAAACCTTTGTTTTGATAGGTTGTGGTCATGTTTCTTCCAGACCAGGATACATCTTCAAAGCCTAGGTAGGTCCTTTCAATCTAGACAGTGTCTCCAAACTTCTTAAAATTTTTCATTTCTAAAGCGACTGCTATTTTCAATAGTGGGATCTTTCATTTTCTCCATTGCACCCACCTTTTGAAGCTATTCTATTTTGCTTTTCAAGCAAATCATTGGGCTGACTGAAAGGTTACCTTGGCAGAAATGAGTTCTCAAAAATTAGCTTGAGGGTAAAATAAAGGGCATTGCTCTTTTCCCTCAGCATTGATTCCACAGTTAATATTCTAATCTGCTCAGGTTTCTTGATTAACTCTGTGTCAATTTCATAATTCCACTCTTGGAGAAAATGAAACTTATTTTAAATGTGCCTTTATCTCCAGAGGGATAATATCTACCCAATGCCCTGTACAAAGTTGCAGGCTAGAATTTTAATTCTTGCTCCTATCAATAGCTGCCTCTGACACGGTCAAAACCCATTCACTTCGGCAGCAAGTTTCTGAACGCTTGGCACCATTTTTTAGATTAGATTACATTACAGTGTGGAAACAGGCCCTTCGGCCCAACAAGTCCACACCGACCTGCCGAAGCGCAAACTTTGGACTGTGGGAGGAAACCGGAGCACTCGGAGGAAACCCACGCCGACATGGGGAGAACGTGCAAACTCCACACAGTCAGTCGCCTGAGGTGGGAATTGAACCCAGGTCTCTGGCGCTGTGAGGCAGCAGTGCTAACCACTGTGCCACCATGCCGCACACGTTTTCCCCTGCTTGGTCGAGGGTGCAGCTATGGGCCACATCCCTGGCTCCACAGGCTTAAGTCGGATAAACTGACCAGATTTATGTTCTGGGAAGGTGGGATACCAGGAAAGGCAACTCCAGCACAAAGAAGAAGCCACTTGCTACAGATGTATCTGGGCTGATGACACTTTGGTGATGGTCGATAAAAGGAAACTTATTTTAAATGTGCCTTTATCTCCAGAGGGATAATATCTACCCAATGCCCTGTACAAAGTTGCAGGCTATAAAACAGTCCAACCCACGACACACTCTGTTCGAAACCATCCACACTACCCACTTAATGTCCTTTATCACTCGGGTAGCCCTCAATACTAACGCAAACCCACCGTGCCATATTTGTGTTCCGGTACTTTCTACACCACCCTTCATAATTCCAATCCAGCTTCACCCAGACCCACCCCCTGTAAAGATGTGAACTTCTACATGCAAAGGCAAGACTTCCAACATTGAGCCAATCCTGCCATTGCCGCAGTTGTGCGGAAAACCTGGCTCCCTGTTTCTTGTGGTGCAGAAAATGGTTTCTCCTTTGCTTACCAAATCCAAAACCACAATAAACTGAACTATTTAAAAGGAAATCGTGCACAACGATAATTCTCCAAACAGAGTGGGCCTATCAATCAGGATTAATATCTAAGCTGACAGACTGGATACTCCTGCCTTGATAAACTCTGGGAACCAAGTAGGGCAAGCTCCTGAAAAGAAACTACATGCTGTTCACTGGTTCAACTGCAGTGCTACACCCGTGAAGGTTGGTGGGGTCACCATACTGTGCAAGAGAGAGGGACATTATTCAAAAGACTTACTTGACAGACACGGTGTATGGGTAATAGATGTGCAATCATAGCATCCTTACAGTGTGGAAACAGGCCATTTAGCCCAACACATCCACACTGACCCTCTGAAGAGTATCCTCCTGCCCATTCCCCTACCTTACAACCCAACATTTCCCATGACAAATGCACCTAACATACAATGGGCAATTTAGCATGGCCAATTCACCAAACCTGCACACCTTTGGACTGTGGGAGGAAACTGAAGCACTCAGAGGAAATCTGCGCAGACACAGGGAGAACATGCAAATTCCATGCAGGCGTCCACCCGAGGCTGGAAACAAACCCGGGTCCCTGGTGCTGTGAGGCAACAGTGCTCTGAGCCTCCGTATTGCCCAACACCCTGGGAGAGTGAGCCAGTTTGTGATGATTGACAATTACCTTCTAGATGTCATTTAAATTTTAAACCAAGCTGCTTGATTCTGATTGGTCAAACCATTGTCCTGAGAGAAGAAAAGAACAGTGAGGGGCTGCCACCTTCTTTTGTTGAGTTAAACATGTGCGGTGCAAGAATAGGGTCCTGTGAAAGCTTGATGCTGAAATAGGAGCACATGAAAGGTATTCTGCAGGTTAAAGAGTACTCTGATTTCCATGGTAGCAGCCCTACTCATCAGAATCCACTTGCCAGTTTCCAATGACACCTAGAAACATGAAGCAGAGGAATAATACAAAGACTACAGTCTAGAACTTCCAGATCCAGCCACACTTAATGTCAGGGTTATCAGTGTTTGTGTCTTGTTAACTGATTAGCCATTTTGAAAAAGTCAAGAATGACAAATATAACTTGATTGAAATTTATTTCTGGTACCTCATAGATCTGAAACAAATTAAAACAGAAAGTGCTGGAGAAAGTCATTAAGTCTGGCACCCTATGTAGACAGTTTGACACAGAATTAACCTGTCAAATCCAGTGACATTTAACTATGATTCTGTCTCTGCAGATGCTACCAGACCTGCTGAGTGTCCTTGGTTTTCCTTCTGTTATGGCAGGCCATTAATGCCACCCTGAAGAATACAGAGGGGTCACTTTGATCGGTTATGTCCCTTCAGCTTGCATGGGGCAATCATACTTTCCATATACTTTTACTTTAGGGGGCCAGTGAGAACATTTCAGAAAAATAAGATATGCTGTAACAGTAAAAGTGGGTTTTATAAACATTGGGAATAAAGTTGACCATTAATGTGTTAGGGAGCAGCAGAATTAACTAACAAAACCTCCTTTTGCCTTTTCAGGTGCGGATCATAGCCAGAATGAGAGAGATTACAGCCAATGCCCTGGTGTATCTAAGACAAAGCGAAGGAGCTGGGTTTAACAAATACTGGAACAAAAGCTGAAATTACTGGTGAAGCTCAGTAGGTCTGGCAGGTCTGTGGGAAGAAAACAGATTTAACTTTTCAAGTTCGGCGACTTTTCATCAAAACTGATAGTGGCTCGAAACAAGTCGATTTTATGCTGAAGCCAAGATTGGGGTGGTCTCAAGATGAGCAGATGGGTGTAGTGCAAAAGAGTGCGATATTCAATAATGGCAGACAGAGAATTATTGATAGTGGATCAAGTCAGAAGAGAAGCTGAGTAAGTGATAATGAGAGCTGTAAGTAGGAGGCAGTCAGTAGGATGTGCTGACAGGTTGTTGCAATATGACTAAAAGTGGGGGAAGAGACAGTTTGTGCTGAAAGCAAATCATATTAGGACAGATCAAGGGTATGGTGGTGCATTTAGAAACATCATGAAATGGAGTCATCAGATTCTAAATATAATGAACTCTAGAGGTTCCAAGGTTCCCAAGTGCAAACCAAATGTTTTTCTTTGAACATGCACTGAGGCTTTCTGGAACATTGCAACAGGACTCAGAAGAGTTTTCATGGGAACACACTGATGTGATGAATTGTTGGACAACTAGAAGCTCAGGATAATCACACAGGCAGTACGTAGATGTTCTGCAAAGCTGTCACACAGACTATGCTTTATCTCTGCATTGTAGAGATCACAATGTGTCCAGTGAACAGAGTAGACCAGATTGGATGAACAACAGGTAAGTCACAGCTCCACTGAAGGACTTTTGCCCGAAACATTGATTTTCCTGCTCCTTGGATGCTGCCTGACCTGCTATGCTTTTCCAGCACCACTCTAATCTGAATGCCTCAGAGAGCTCATCCCATGAGGCCATATGGATAGAGATCAGGAATACAAAGGGTGCACTCACTATAATGGGGTTGTACTCCAAGTCTTCCAACAGCCAGTGGGAAATAGATGAACAGACATGTGAAGAGAAAATGTAAAAATGAAAGGGTTGCTGTGTTGAGTGATTTTAACTTCCTCTATACTGACTGAGATGGGGGAGGGGTGCTTGCTTGGTGCATCCAGAGGTATTCTTGTAACTATACCAGGAAAGGGGTCACACTGCTCCTGGAATAATAATATATCACTATCTGTTATGACAACTGTACCATTCAAGATTGGAGACGGTTACAGAGAGTGGTGAACTCGGCCTGGACAATCATAAAGGCCAACCTCCCATCTATAGAATCCATCTACCAGGCCCGCTGTCAAGGAAAGGCCGCCAGCATTCTCAAAGATCCATCCCACCCTGGCAATGTTTTTCTACAACCTGTGCCATTGGGGAGAAGGTACAGAAGCCTGAACACATGCACCAGCCAGTTTCGTAACAGTTTCTACCCTACAGTTGTTAGAATACTGAATGGACTTGCAAACTCTTAACAATCGCCTGTACCTGAGTTTTTGTTTTTGCCGCTCTATACCTATTATTTATTACCTATGCTACTTAACTCTGTGATCTGTCTGTATTGCTCACAAGACAAAGCTTTTCACTGTGCCTCGGTACACGTGACAATAATTTCAATTCAATTCATAGAGGAATGTATTCAGCCAAGTTACTGAAATTTCGGGGGGAGGTGTATTTCAGGAACAGTGATCATAATTCTGTAAGAGAAAAGTTACTTATGGATAAGGATAGCAAATGTCTTTGGGTAAATGTCGAAATTGGGGAAGGCTAATGTTCACAATATTACCAGGGAATGTAAATTGGGGGCGGCTGTTTGAAGATAAATCCGCATTTGCCATGTGGGAATCTTTTAAAGGCCAGTTGATTTGAATTCAGGTTCAGCATATCACTTTGAAAATAAAGGATAGCCCTTGGATGACAAGAGAAATTCTGAGTTGAGTCAAAAAGAGAAAGGAAACACATGTAAGGTTTATGAAAGTGAAATAAAAGACCGTGTCTTTGAAGAATATCAATAAAGGAGGAAAGAACAAAATAAGGAGTTAGGTCAATTAAAGACACAAGGAAACGTTGTTGGCAAAGAGAATTAAGGAAAAGCCCAAGGCATTTTGGAAAGGTTAAAGAACAAAACAGTCACTCGGGAAAGGCTGGATTCACTTAAGTGGGAAGAAGGGAATTAGAGTTTGGAGCTGGAGAAATGGGTGAAGTCCTTAACAAACATTTTGTATTGGTATCCACTAAGGAGAAGGACATGGTAGCTGGTGAGTTCAGAAAGGGATACATTGAAATGCCAGAACATGTCTTTATATAAAAGCAGGCGTTGTGAGTTTTGAAAAGCATGAAAGTTGACAAGACCCTGATGGGATCTATCACAGAATTCTGAGGGAGGCAAGGGAGGAATTCACCCTGAGCCTTATACAAAACCTTTGTATTGCCTTTAGTCACAGAGAGCTGGAAAATCGTTTAAGAAGGGTAACCCAGGAAATTATAGGACTTACATCAGTGTTGGGGAAATTGTTGGAGAAGAGCCTTAGGGGCAGGATTTATTTACATTTAGAAGAATAATATGGACTTATTCGTGACAGGCAGCAAGGCTTTGTCCGATGAAGTTGTGTCTCACAAACTTGATTGAGTTTTTTAAGGAAAAAAGATATTTAATGAGGACAGAGCAGCGAACGTGGCATACATGGACCTTAGCAAGGCTTTTGACAAGGTTCCTCAAGGTAGACCGATGCAGTCTGCCACATGGGCTCCACGGTGAACTGCTAAAATGGATACAGAACTGGTTTGGCTTTGAAGGTAGTGAGCAATGAGGAAGGGTTTCCCAATGAAGATCTGTGATCAGTGGTCAGGATCAGTGTCAGGACCAGCGTTATTTGTAATATATATATAAATGATTTAGAGAAAAATGGAGCAAACTTGCCAATGACACAAAGATTGGGGAACTGTGGATAGTGAGGAGGATTGCCAGAGGGCAATTGGAACATTGAATTTAATCTGGACAGATGTCAGTGCATAAATTTTCAAATGTCTCATGCAGGAAGAAAGGATGCGGTGTGATGGTATAAACTTCAGAGCTTTATTAACTGGTCATGGATTGAAAGAATCAGTAATAATTCTGTCTGGAATAAAATGTTAAGGGAAAAGGACAAACTGTGATGAAGGAATTGAAAGCAATTAGCCATGCCTGGGAAAAGAAGGAACAGAAGCTACAGAAACAAAACTGTTTGATAATTGGCTGCCTTATGCCACAAGGAGAAACAACTGCCCTGCAGAAGAATTTAAGCAATTAATGACAGGATATATGTGTCTTCAAACAGACAATCAATGTCAAATCTAACAAGGAATTGCTTTACACATGCTGGGGAGGCTCAGTGATGAGCACTGCTGCCTCACTGCACCAGTATTCCAGCCTCAGGCAACTGTCTGTGTGGAGTTTGCACATTCTCGCCGTGTCTCTGTGGGTTTCCTCTGGGTGCTCCGGTTTCCTCCCACCATCCAAAGATGTACAGGTCAGGTGAACTGAGTTTTGTAAAGCATGAAAGTCGACAAGACCCTGATGGGATCTATCACAGAATTCTGAGGGAGGCAAGGGAGAAATTCACCCTGAGCCTTATTGCGAAACCAATCTAAAGCCCATCTAACCTGTTCCATTTTCATCCATATATTTATCCAATGACCAATGAAATGCTCTGAAAGTTGGTGAATATACTACTGTTGCATGCAGGGTGTTCCACACCCCTACTACTCTCTGAGTAAAGAAATTACCTCTGACATCTGTGTTATATATATCAACCCTCAATTTAAAGCTATGCCCTCTCATGATAGCCATCACCAAGTGAGGAAAAAGGCTCTCACTGTCCATCCTATCTAACCCTCTGATTATCTTATATGTCTCAATTAAGTTACCTCTCAATCTTCTTCTCTCTTACCAAAACAGCCTCAAGTGCCTCAGCCTTTCCTCATAAGACCTCCCCTCCATATCAGGCAACATCCTAGTAAATCTCTTCTGAACCCTTTCCAAAACATCCACATCCTTCCTATAGTGTCGTGACCAGAACTGTATGTAATACTCCAAGTGTGCCTGCACCAGGGTTTTGTACAGCTCCAGCATGACCTCACGGTCCCGAAAGTCAAATCCTCTACCAATAAAAGCTAACACACTGTATTCCTTCTTAACAACCCTATCAACCTGGGTGGCAACTTTCAGGGGTCTGTACATGGACACCGAGATCTGTCTGCTCATCTACACTGCCAAGAATCTTCCCATTAGCCCAGTACTCTTGATTCCTGTTGCTCCTTCCAAAGTGAATCACCTTACACTTTTCTGCATTAAATTCCATTTGCCACCTCTCAGCCCAGCTCTGCAGCTTATCTATGTCCCTCTGTAACCTGCAACATTCTTCAGCACTATCCACGACTCTACCAACCTTAGTGTCATCCGCAAATTTACTAACTCATCCTTCTATGCCCTCATCCAGGTCATTTATTAAAATGACAAACAACAGTAGAACCAAAACAGATCTTTGCAGTGCACTATGAGTAACTAAACTCCAGGATGAACATTCCCCATCAACCACCACCCTCTGTCTTCTTTCAGCTAGCCAATTTCTGATCCAAGACACTAAATTACCCTCAATCCCATGCCTCTATATTTGGTGCAATAGCCTACCATGGACAACCTTATCAAACACCTTATTGAAATCCATATGCACCACTTCAACCACTTTACCCTCATCCACCTGTTTCGTCACTTTCTCAAAGAACTCCATGAGGTATTTGAGGCTTCACAAAACAGTATTGACTATTCCTGATCAAATTAGATGATAGATCCTATCCCTTATGACCTTTTCCAACACTTAACCCACAACTGAAGTAAGGCTCGCTGATCTCTAATTACCAAGGTTGCCTCTACTCCCCTTCTTGAACAGGGATAGTTGAGGGAACTTGCTCTGCAGTCAGAGGAAGTAGGGGAGGTTCTTAATGAATACTTTACTTCAGTACTCACTACTGAGAGGGACCTTGACATTTGTGAGGACAGCGTGAAACAGATTGATATGCTAGAACAGGTTGATGTTAGGAAGGAGGATGTGCTGAAAATTTTGAAAAACATGATAGATAAATCCCCTGGGCCAGATGGGATATACCCTTGGACATGAGGGAAGAGATTGCTGCACCTTTGCGATGATCTTTGTGTCCTCACTGTCCACTGCAGTTGTACCAAATGATTGGAGAGTGGTAAAGGTGATTCCCTTGTTCAACAAAGGGAATAGGGATAATGCTCAGAATTATAGACCAGTCAGCCCTACATCTATGGTGGGCAGGTTATTGGAGAAGATTCTGAGAGACAGGATTTATGATTACTTGGAAAACCATAATTTGATGAGAGATAGTCAGCATGGCTTTGTGAGGGGCAGGTCATGCCTCACAAACCTTTAAATTCTTTGAAGATGTGACAAAATACATGGATGAAGGTAGAGCAGTGAATGTAGTGTACATGGGTTTTAGCAAGGCTTTTGATAAGTTCCCAGTGGTGTTGGATTGGACTTATCGAACACCTTGCTAAAATCCATGTGGCACACTCATCTATTACACAAACAGTGGGCATCCTCGCACTGGGACTGCAGCCAAGGGCGGAGTTAAAGGTCAGAAACAGCGCTGAATTTGCTAATCATGACTAACAGGCTGAATGTACACAAATTCTCTAACCTTGGCAAACTTTCTCTAACCTTCTCTAATGGCTCCTTGCATATTCTTAAATGCAGATTTTAGCCTAAACAAAACATTCCTATGAAAAAAAACAAGGGTATGGAATGACATGCGTAACTCGATGTTTTGGAACGTCAATAAGGCAACACCGATCAAAGTTCGGGTGACTAGTCCAATGAATGATGAAGAGTTAATGATCATTTCAGTCAATTGTCAATATATTTTAAGTATAAAAGCCCTATCATTTTCTCTGTAAAAGTACAAAAAACTTAGAGAGAAATTGAGAATTACTTTCATCTCCCTCTCTCAAGTTTTTTGCCAAGCTGCTTGCAGTATTTTTAATAAAAGCTGGGTATTTTCCGTTCAAAAGCTCTGTTGATTTTTGTCAAGTTTGTTGACTTAGCTCTCACAGATCCCTGCTAACTTAAATCCAATTTGACACTGGTAGGTTCATTCAGAGAGTAAGGAGGCACGGGACACAGGGAGACCTGGCTGTCTGGATATTGAATTGGCTGGCCCATAGAAGACAGAGGGTGGTGGCAGATGGAAAGTATTCAGCCTGGAGCTCGGTGACCAGTGGTGTTCCACAGGGATCTGTTCTGGGACCTCTGCTCTTTGTGATGTTTATAAATGACTTGGATGAGGAAGTGGAAGGGTGGGTTAGTATGCTTCTGCTGACACATAGCTTGATGGATAGTGTGGAGGGCTGTTGTAGGTTGCAACAAGACATTAACAGGATGCAGGGCAGGGCTG
Organism: Chiloscyllium plagiosum; assembly: GCF_037043375.1. NCBI lineage: Eukaryota > Metazoa > Chordata > Chondrichthyes > Orectolobiformes > Hemiscylliidae > Chiloscyllium > Chiloscyllium plagiosum. The sequence goes on along the minus strand of NW_028270150.1, from coordinate 103,826,931 downwards.
ATAAGTGGCAGATGGAGTTCCATCTGGAAAAGTGTGAAGTGATTCATTTTGGAATGTTGAAGTTGAATACAGAATACAGGGTTACAGGCAGGATTCTTGGTAGTGTGGAGGAGCAGAGGGATTTGGTATCCATGTCCATAGACCACGCAAAGTTGCCACCAACTTGGAAGGGTTGTTAGGAAGGAAGGCTTTCATGAGCAGGGGGATTGAGTTTAAGAGCCGCAGGGTTATGCTGCAGCTCAATAAAGCCCTGGCTAGACCACACTTGGAATATTGTGTTCCGTTCTGGTTGCCTAATTATAGGGAGGATGTGGAAGCTTTAGAGAGAGTGCAGAGAAGATTTACTAAGGTGCTGCCTGGACAGGAGGGCATGTCTTATGATGAAAGGTTGACAGAGGTTTTTCTCATTGGAGCGAAGAAAGATGAGGGGTGAATTGATAGATGTCACCTCTCTATCTTATAGGTGTTGAGAGGCATTGCTAAAGTGGATAGCCAGAGACCTTTTCCCCATGGTGGATACATCTATCACGAGGGGGTGTAATTTTAAGATGATTGGAGGAAGGTTTAGGGAAGATGTCAGAAGCAGGTTCTTTACACAGAGAGCGGTGGGTGTGTGGAATGCACTGCCAGCAGTGGTGGGTGAGTCAGATACATTAGGGATATTTAAAGCAATTCTTGGATAGGCACATGGAAGTTAGTACAATGAAGGTTATATAAGTTAGTCTGATCTTAGAGTCGGATAAAAATCCGGCACACGTGCAATCCTTTCTATCGGAGAAATGTTGTGAAACTTGAAAGGGTTCAGAAAAGATTTACAAGGATGTTGCCAGGGTTGGAGGAATTGAGCTATAGGGAGAGGCTGAACAGGCTGGGACTGTTTTCCCTCGAGTGTCGGAGGCTGAGGTTTACAAAATTATGAGAGGCATAGATAGGGTTTCCCTGGGGTGGGGGAGTCCAGAACTAGAGGGCATAGGTTTAGGGTGAGTGAGGAAATATATAAAAGAGATCTAAGGGGCAACCTTTTCACACAGAGGGTGGTACGTGGATGGAATGAGCTGCCAGAGGAAATAGTGGAGGCTGGTACAATTGTAACATTTAAAAGGCGCTTTGTGGGAATATGAATAGGAAGGGTTTGGAGGGATATGGGCCGGGTGTTGTCAGATGGGACTAGATTGGGTTGGCATATCTGGTCAGCATGGACAGGTTGGACTGAAGGATCTGTTTTCATGCTGTACATCTCTATGAGGCTATGACTCTTGCATAGGCACATGGAAGCTGGTACAATGAAGGATATGATCTTAGTTAGTCTGATAAGATAAAAGGCTGGCACAACATTGAGGGCTGAAGAGGCTGTACTGTGCTGTACTGTTCTGCGTTCTATGTTCTATACAGAGGGACCTAGAGGTATACATGTTTACAGCGCACTGGACGTGGCAACATAGTGAATAGGGTGGTCAAGAAAGCATCTGTAATGCTTGCCGTTTGGGTGCAGAAGACAAAAGATGCCAAATCATGTTGCAGAGGTTTAGAACTTTAGCAAGGCCACAGTTGGATTGTTATCCACAGCTCATGTCACCACAGCTCATCCTCCACCAGAAGGATGCGGAGTTTGGAGAGGGTACGGAAAAGGCTTACCAGGATGTTGCCTGATTTGGAGGATATTAGCTCTGAGCAGAGATTTGACAACTTAGTTTGTTTTCATTTGAACTTTGAAGGATGAGGGACAACCTGATCTGATTACGATTATGAGAGGCATGGATAGTTGGAGTCTTTTCTACCCAGGGTAGAAATATCAATTACTAGGGGACATTGGTTTAAGCTAAAAGGGGAAAGATTAGATTGGATTTCCGACAGTGTGGAAACAGGCCCTTCGGCCCAACAAGTCCACACCAACCCTCAAAAAAGTAACCCACCCACCTCTGACAAAGGCTCCTAACAACTACGGACAATTTAGCATGGCTAATTCACCTGCCCTGCACATCTTAGTAATGTGGGAGGAAAAACCAGAGTACCGGGAGGAAACCCACGCAGACACGGGGAGAATGTGCAAACTCCACACAGAGAGTCGCCTGAGACTGGAATCGAACCTGGGACCCTGTGAGCCACTGTGCCGCCCCATGCCGTGAAAGGTTTGAAGGAGATGTAAGAGACAATGATTTTTTTACGCTGAGGGTGGCAAATGCCTGGAATGCGCAGTCAGAGGAGGTGGTAGAAACAGATACTGTCACAATGTTTAAGAGGCATCTTGGCAGATGCATGAATAGTCAAAAAATAGAGGGATATGGAGCTCAGAGAGGGAAAAGGTTTCTAGTTTGGACAAGTGTTTTGTGTCAATGTGGGCCAGAGGTCTTGTTCCTGAGGTAATTCTGTGTTTTGTTTGTTGTATTTAGACAAGTAATCGCTTTCAATCACCATAACATTGAGTATTGGAGTGACGATGTCATGTTGAAGCTGTACAGGATATTGGTGAAACCACTTTTGCAGTGTTGTATACAGTTCTGATCACCCTGCTATAGCAAGGGTGGCATGGTGGCACTGTTGTTAGCGCTGTGAGGGAAATGGGTCTTTCATGGCAGAGGGCTGTGTCAAACCCAGTGGTAGAGAATCCTTGATTGCAGAAAAAGGTGGACATTTCTGAGGCACCTGGCGGGAAATGGCATCTTGAGAAATGATATAATGGAGACAGAGATATTAGGAGAATTGAATGGAGACTTTATAGCAAGCAGATTGTGAGAAGGTCTTTTCAAGGTACCTGTGGGAGTCATGGATTGGGAATGGATATTGGTGATGATCTATCACCATAGTTCCAAAATAATGCAACAGCATATAAAACAGTAATTGCTGCTCCTGGAATTTGAGGAAATCACCTCTAACACCTAAAATACCTCAAAAAAAGGAGCAGCTCTTACAACCAGAAATTTTTCCCGTCCTCCATCTTGGATTACCAACAAAAATGTCAAGGAATGAAAAGCAAGAGTCAGAGAAAGACCAGGTGATGTGAAGAACCAGGTGGAAAATGGAAGCAAAATTGATATTGTTTTTCCCAATTTCGAATGAGAGACGGAAGCAAGAGTTGTGGGAAGTGACCCCAGTCATATTGGTATAAGAAATGTTCCAAGTACCTCATCTCAAGACTGGGGCCCATGTGGGTACTTCTGATCACTCACTTGATTGGAACAAAAAAGAAGTTACTAAAAGTGAGGATGAGCTTGGCCAGACAGAGGAGGAGGGGGGGTCGTGGATGTGGATGGTTCATGCGGTTTTTCCAAGAAGCAACGTGAACCAAAAGAAGATCCCAATGAAAGGTGGGTGTGTAAAGGAATTGCATGTGTAAAGAGTGATGAAGAAATGGCTGCTGCCCACAAATTGGAAAGTTTGAAACCAGTTGGGAAGCCATGTTGAGGTTGTACAGGACATTGATAAGGCCTCTTCTGGAATACTGTGTCCAGTTCTGATCATCCCAGTTAAATCAAGGCTATTATTAAGCTGGGGAGGGTTCAGAAGAGATCTACCAAGATGTTGCCGGGAATGGAAAGAGAAGCTGGATAGGCTGGGACTTTTTTCATTGGAATGAAGGCGGTTGAGAGGTGACCTTTTGGAAGCTTACAATATAATTACGGGTATAGATAGAGTTAATGAAGGTTTTCTTTTCCCTAGAATGGGCAATTTCAAGACTCAGGGACAGATTTTTAAGGTGAGAGGAGAGAGATTTCAAAAGGACAAGAAGTACAATTTATTTTACAGAGGGTGAATATGGGTACATTTGCAAAATTTAGAAGGTGTTTGGATAAGTACATGAATAGGAAAGGTTTGGACAGATATATAGGGCAGGTGGGACTATTGTAGTTTGGGATTATGTTTGGCATGGATTGGCTGGATGAAAGGGTCTGTTTCTCTGCTCCATGACTCTAGGATGTAAATCGTCAGAAGAATCACAATGTAAGTGGGGAGAGAATAAAAACATTGGGTTGAGGTAGGAAGGCATAGGTTCCATCAGGCAGGAACAGACAGAAAGGGTCTAACCTGGTCTTTGGGGAGAAGCTAGAAGGACGCAGGGAATTTATTCACAATCTGACAGTGAACCTACATCTCACAAACAGTGAGAGGGACATAACTTCTTATTCGTATTGTAACCTCTGCCACTTTCTTTCTTGCTTTCAGATGACATAGATCTATCATAATGGCTCACATGTAGGCAGTGGGGGTGGGGGAGATGGTGAAGAAGGCCTTTGGCACACTTGTTTTCAATCACCATAACATTGAGTATTGCAGTGACAATGTCATGTTGAAGCTGTACAGGGTATTGGTAACACCACTTTTGCAGTGTTGCATATATTTCTGGTCACCCTGCTAATAGTAAGAGTGGCACGGTGGCTCAGCGGTTAGCACTGCTGCTTCACAGTGCCAGGGAGCTGGGTTCAATTCCAACCTCGGGTGACTGTCTGTGTGGAGTTTGCACATTCTGCGTCTGCGTGGGTTTCCTCTGGGTGCTCTAGTTTCCTCCCACAATCCAAAGATGTGCAGTTGAATTGGCGGTGCTAAATTGCCCATAGTACTCAGGGATGTGTAGGCCAGGTGCATTAGTCAGGGGTAAATGTAGAGTAATAGGGTAGGGAAGTGGATCTGGGTGCGATACTCTTCAAAGGGTCAGTGTGGACTTGTTGGGCCAAAGGGCCTGTTTCCACACTGTAGGGAATCTATGAAGGGTATTATTGAATTTGAAAGGATGCAGAAAATATTAACAAGGATGTTACTGAGAGTGGAGAGTTTCCATTATAAGATTAGATTAGATTACTTACAGTGTGGAAACAGGCCTTTCGGCCCAACAAGTCCACACCGACCCGCAATCCACCCACACCCATTCCCCTACATTTACCCCTTTGCCTAACACTACGGGCAATTTAGCATGGCCAATTCACCTAACCTGCACATTTCTGGACTGTGGGAGGAAACCGGAGCACCTGGAGGAAACCCACACAGACACGGGGAGAATGTGCAAACTCCACACAGTCAGTCGCCTGAGGTGGGAATTGAACCCGGGTCTCTGGCGCTGTGAGGCAGCGCTGTGCCACCATGCTGCCCACCTAAGGATAGGCTGGGAATTTTTTTTTTCCCTGAAGCAAAGGATGTTGAGAGGTGACCTTACAGAGGTTTATAAAATCACAAGGGGCGTAGATAAGGAGAATAGCAAAAGTCTTTTGCTGAGAATAGAGAAGTTCAAAACTAAAGGATGTAATTTTAAGATGAGAAGGGAGAGATTTCAAAGAAACATGAGGGTCAACTTTTTCAAACAGAGGATGGTCATTTTGTGGAATGAACTGCTAGCGGAAGTGGTCAATGCAAGTACAGTTACAGCATTTGGATAGGTTCATGATTTGAAAAGGTTTACCGGGATAAGGGCCAAACACAGGCAAATGGGATTCGTTTAGTGTGGGAATCCCTTGCTTCGCATGGACAGGTTGGACCACAGGGTTTGTTTCAGTTCTGTATGACTTTATGGCACTATAGCATAACAAACTCCTTAGATGATCTGAAAGGAGATGGGAAAGCAGGCTGTGATGAGGAGGTAGAGTTTACAGATGGTTATTGATAGGCTGGGAGAATGGATTAGAATTGGGTAGATGGATAAGGCAGGAGATGTGCATTGGATAATAAAGCTAATTCAGGACAATGCCCTCCTCCTACACTGTCATTATTGTGAGATGCTGATCCCAGGAGACAATGGGGAAGCAGGGAATGGAATGTTATTTGTTTAATGGGTGTAAGTAAAGTTCCACATGATGTCACTGACTGGTCTCACCTGGGCACAGAGAGAGCCATAAATGGGACTCACGTTTGGGTAGGATCTACAGTTTTCCTGGAACCTATCAGGGCAAAGTCAATTCTCATTCCCTTGAAAATAGAATGGGACGGCCGGCAATCCTCTTGATAAAGGATATATACTATCCCATTCTGGCAGCCTTTGGTGTACCTGGTAAGTCAGTCAATCTTTATTGATGAATCGTTGTCATGGGAGCTGAAGGTTTGGTGCCTGATAGATACTTTAACATTTCCCCTCTCACACCAGAGTTGCACAATCCCGGAGCCGTTGGAATACAGCATTTCAAATGTGCTTGTGGCAAGGGAAGTGTTTGTCCCAATGATGGAAAGTAGGAGCTTGAAATTCCTTGATGTAGCACTGGAATTTCTCTCTGTCTCTCTCCCTCCACCTCCAGCCCCTTGTACAGCTGCAGTGTCTGTGTTTGAGTCACACACTGACATCCTTCCACTCTGTTTAATGTGGACAATGCAGCCCGAGGCAACTCCACAGTGTTTTTTGGAGGACATTTTGTGAAATGTTTGTTGGAAGAAACAGTGAAGTGGCTCTGAGAACCGACTCTTGTCATGGAGACAACATGAATATTTCCTGACGCCAGAATGCAGCCCTGAAACTGGCCCCATCCCATGACGAGGAATATTCAGGGAATACCAGAGTGCAGTGTATTGAAAAAGTGTGAATGACATTCATGGCAAAGATTTCAGTTTATCACATCTTGTTTAATCTCCTGCCCTCTTTCCCATTTTACCCAGAGAAAAGTGATCAGTTCGAGTGATATCAGGAATGTGCTTGTATCATCAAAGAGAGACAAGCAAATGCTGTAACCACTTTAATGTCGGGTAGTCAAAAAGGCGAGGAAAATAGAAATCAGAAATATGAAGAAAGCTCATAGACCTGATAAGGAAATGTTTAATCCCTTTCTGTACTGCCTGACCTGCTGACAATTTCCAGTGATTTTTTAAAAATATTCTTGGTCTTTCTGCCATGCATTTCGAATCTAGTAAGCAACAAGTTTTAGCTGGGCGGGTGATCACAACCCATTCCCCTTCCCCATTGCTACATTAACTGTTTCAGTTGAGGTCAATAAGATTCCTCCAGTCTTGCCCCTTGTCCTTGATCAATATTGTCCCTGCTATGCTGCCTCCTTTATATGGTCAATAGAGCCTCATGGTGTCTTGCACCCCCTCCCCTGTGCTTGATCAATGGGCTCCTGATGCCTTGCCGCCACCCCACTCTGCCTCCATCCTGCTCAATAGGCATCCTTCTGCCCTGCAAACTATCCATGATCAATCAAACTCCTGCTTTCTTATCTTGTGTCGTTGATCACTAGGGATCATACAGTCTTGCCCACTATCCATGACCAATAAGACTCCTACCCTATTTCCCACTGTCCCTGACCAATAAAACTCCTGCACTATTTCCCACTGTCCATGACCAATACAGCTCTTGCTGTCTGGCTCCTTATCCGATTCCCCTCCTGTTGGTATTCCAGTTTTTCCTCTCCCCCTTCCTGCTCCTCGATACAGTTTATAATGAATGCTTTGTGTCTTATGATGTTCACTCCCTATTTCCCTTCATCCGCTGACCTGAGACTGAGAGTCATGCCTCACCATTTCTCCTATACTCCAGTTCAACATTATTACCATTTATTACTCAAATAGGTCTGTACTTTAAATTGAAAGAACAGGATATGATATTGGGTGGCAAATTATATGCATAAAAATTTTGTGGCTATATGTGTTCCGAGCACAATACTAATTCAAAAATATGTTTGAGTCAATCAGAGAGAAGTGCTTTCAAAAAACAAGAGAATGCTCTGTCTGTCATCTGCAGTGCTGATATTCTGTAAGTTCCAAGTTACCAGACACCCCTTCTCAATTGTTTACAAGCAATCTGGGCATAATTTCTTTATGTTTATTTGTTATTGCAGAGGTGTCTTTATTCATCCCAAGGAACTCACTGTCACTGGCCACTTTCGTTGCTGTTCAGAGATTGGTGCAGAAATCAGTCTTGAATTGCAGCAGTCCGTGGGGTCAGGTACACCCGTGTGCAAACTCACTGCACCACTGCAACATTGAGAACTTGTGATTCCTTTCCTCAGTCAGGGACTCGCCTTCCCTTGTAGAGTGGATCAGTCAATAAACTTTGATTTTATTCCACCCCTTCTGATAATGATTTAATTGTTAGACGTAATCCATTTTCTTAATATGCTCATTTACTGGATTTGCAGACACCTTCACCTCGCATTCTTCAAAACATTTTTTTTTAAAAGGAAACTGTGACCTTCAGAACTGCCTTTACTCCAGAGCATCTCCAACTATCCCTCCAGGTGGCTAATCCTCCATCATATTACTGGAAAATTTGGGGGAGACTTCCACCAGTGTGTTATGCCCAGACATCCTGTGTATTTCAGCATGGGATACAGGCAGGGTAAGGTACAGGACACAGGTAGAGGTGGTCAAGAACAATATCTCCTTTAATCTACTTTCACAATCACCAACTCTGTAAGAAGGCGAGCTTCAGAATTTTGAAGCAGTAACAGAGAAAGAACAGTGATTCAGTCCGTGATCAGAGCAGTGTTTGTCTCGGAGGGGAATTTTCAGGCAGCATTTCTCCCAGCCATCTGTTGCCCATGTCCTTCTGGTTGGGAGCGATTGTGGGTTTGGAACCTGCCTTCAAAGGAGACATGGTGAGTAACTGCAGTACATCTTGTAAATGGTACAGACTGCTGACACCATGTGTTGCAGGTGGAGGCAGGAAATGTGTACCTGGTGGATTTAGCATCAAACGAGTAGGCACTTTTCTTAGCTTCCTGAATTTCCTTAGAGTTAGGCTCTACTGAAACAGTCAAATGGAATCTATTCCATCTCTCTGCCTAACTATGCTTAAAATGTGGTGGAATTTGGAGAGTTAGCAGATGAGTTACTCACCGAAGAATTCCTTGATCATGATCTTCTCATGTCGTAACAGTATGTGTATGGTTAATCCAGTTCAGTCTCTCAACTATTCCAAATCCCAGCATGTTGACTGTGGAGAATTTAAGGTTGGTAGTGTCATTGAATGATAAGTAGAGATGCTGAGATTCTTCGTTGCTGACGACAGTAATCATATGTCACTTGAGTGGCACAAATCCACTTGGATCAGGTAGTCTGCTACAGTAGCTACATGAACGCCATTCTCTATAAGGGATTGGAAAACTCATCTGACTTACAAGCACCTGCAGAGTGTTTCTCCCCTTGAAGATCACGACATTTATGCAACAGGCTGCAAACTAAGACACAAAGAAGAGGCAGAACTATGTCCCACTGCCTTAGCCTTCAGAAATCTAGCACCATTTGTCCTTCCATTATCATTGCCTTGACAA